>NW_026889785.1:10690000-11009474 GCF_033153115.1 Saccostrea echinata
AACACCAAACAGAAAATGGACAAAGGAAGACCTTCATTGTCATTGTCATCAGTCTCAGCTGAGGTTAAAGGCTAAGTTGTATCTGCAAAACCAGCAAGCAAACAGAGGAGAATTTCATCTGCAGGAGATCAAGATGACAATTCAGAAATGGACAACATCAAAGTTACTCTTTCCTCCATACAAGAGACCCTTAAAAAACTGGTGACCAAAGATGATCTGAAAGATCTAGTCAAAAGTGTTATTGTGGAGGTAAAGGAGGATTTAAAGAAGGAAATGAAAGAGGAGCTTAAGGAGGAGATCAAAGAGGAAGTTAAGGTAGAGATGTTGCAGGAACTAAAAACAGAGATGCACCAAGACTTGGAAGAGAATAAGAGTCAACATGGTCAAGAACTTTCCAAGATGAGACAGCAACTCTCAGACAAGGTGGATAGTTTAATGATGGACAATGACACCAATATGGGGAATGTATCACAGCTGAAAAAAAGGATCAGTGTATTGGAAAAACAGTTGAAAGAAACAAATGGAATTGCCAGTACAGCAATTAGCATAGCAAATATGAATCAACAATACTCCCAGAAAAACAATATCAAAATTCTGAATTGGCCAGAACAACAGGGTCAGAAATTAAAAGAGGAGTTATGTGCTCGGGTGGCTGAAAAAGCAGGGGTCACTTTGGACCCAAAAGACATTCTGGCAATTCACAGAATTCCTTCAAATGACAAAAATCACCCAAGACCTGTGATTGTCAAATTTGTGAGTAGTGAGATGAGGAGGTTGGTCATCATAAAGAGAGAACAACGGAAAGAGGACTTTATAATGTTTGATCACATAACCAACATGAACGCGCAGCTGCTGAGAAAACTGAGGGCCGAGGAGAGACAACATATTGTAGACAGTGCGTGGTACTACAGTGGACACATCTTTGTGTTGGATACAAATGGGAAAAGACACAAGATGGATGTAACGGATGATATTGACAAAAAACTTGCGTTATAAACATGAACTTCGAAAATGTCCACAAACAGGAGGAGCTTGAATGACAAGGGTGATGTTTGCCTAAAGGCGAGGTATGCCTAAAAATGTAAAGAGTCAATAACTTTCTGTTTTCTATGTTTGAGTGTGTGTGTAAGTTTATGTGTGCACTTTCAATTAAATGTAATTTATCATAATAATAGTGCCAACAGTTTATCTGCTTTCCTCAAAGCCTTAAAAAATTTATCAGTTTTTTCATTGGAATAAGAATGTAAAGAACTAACTTAACATGTCAAAGGTTGAAAGCTTAAATATTTTAAGTATGAATGTTAGAGGTTTTTCATCAAATTGTCAAAAACGCAGGGACGTATTCAACTGGGTAAGAAATAAGAATGTTTCTATTATATGTTTTCAAGAAACTCATAGTACAGAAGAGGTAGAGAAGTTATGGGAATCCGAATGGGGTTATAAATCTATACTTAGTAGTTGTACTAGTAGCTCAGCCGGAGTAGCTGTACTGTTTAAGAACAACTGTGAATTTCAAATCCATTCTGTACAGGTAGATATATTATATTAGATATTACTGCAAATAATATCAAATTTACTTTAGTAATTTGTACGGCCCAAATAAAGATAGTCCAGAATTTTTCCAGAATATATACACTGAAGTCAATAAATTAGAAAATATGTCTATAGTAATTGTGTGGGGACTGGAATGTAGTTCAGGATCATAAAAAGGACACATTTAATGTTAAAAATTTAAATAATCCACACGCACAAAGAAAAATATTAAGTATTGAGATGGAATTGGAGGTTGTTGATCCTTGGAGAATTTGGAATGAAGAAGGTCAGTACCCTAACAAAAAAGTACTATAGTTTATTATAGTTAACTATAGTTTACTATAGTATCAAAGTTTTTTCACTATAGTAAATCAAAGTATTTTTACTATGCATTTCACATCGCTATATTTTTTGTTCTTCAATTCATACATGCTCATTTTTTATATCAAACTAAAATATTATTTCTATATTCACACATTAATTCCAATCTTAACATTACTGTTATCGAATTTTAGAGATTTTAAGCTTTGAAATCTCAAAAAAGGTGTCAGAGTAAAGTTTCATAGTAAATCAAAGTTTTCACTATAGTTAACTATAGTAAACTATAGTTAACTATAGTAAATTTTGGTAAGGGTATACATGGAGAAGGTCAAACCCTATAATTCAAAAGTAGAATTGATTATTTCCTTGTATCCCACTGTATATTCAGTAGAGTACTTGATACTAAAATAATTCCTGGTTATAGAACTGATCACTCAGCAATTATTCTGAAATTTAAAACAAATGATAGCATTAGAGGAAAAGGGTACTGGAAATTTAATTCTCAACTCCTGTTTGAAAATGATTTTACAGATAGGGTAAGGAAAGTCATAACTGAAACTATAGAAGAATACATGGTTTCAGGAGAAATATCCAAAACAGAGACAATTACATTTCATATTACTGATCAACTGTTTTGGGAAATCTTGAAAACGAAAATAAGATCATTGTCTATAGAGTATTCATCAGCAAGGACAAAAAGATTAAAGTCTGAGAGCAAAATGCTGGAAAAAGAAATTTTAGATTTAGAATATAAGGTAATCGCTGAAGGAAAGACAAAAGATGTAAAACTTCTTGAAGAAAAAAAAAATCCTTACAGAATTCAAGAGAAAAATATATTGAGGGTTTAATGCTAAGGTCCAAAGCTACATGGTATGAAAAGGGAGAAAGAAATACAGACTATTTTTGTAGGTTGGAAAAAAGAAATTTTATTAATAAAACTATATCAGAACTTATTGATGCAGATGGGAATCATATAATGAACCAAGATCTTGTATTAAATGAACAAAAGTCTTTTTTCTCAAATTTATACAAAAGTAAAAAACAGTACTGTAATTCAAACATTACTAAATGAAAGTGCTTACCTAAATCATAATATTAGGTTATCAGATATGCAAAAGGAGAATTGTGAAGGAATCTTAAAGCTTGCAGAGTGTACGGAAGTATTGAAGAAAATGAAAAATAAAAAATCACCAGGTTCTGATGGCTTCACTGTAGAATTTTATAATTTTTTTTGGAGGGATTTAGGAGTGTTTGTTATTCGATCTTTAAATGAAGGATATCATACAGGGAAAATGTCTTCATTCCAATCTCAGGGTATAATAACTTGTATTCCAAAAGAGGACAAAGATAGGCGATATATGAAAAACTGGCGACCTATCTCATTACTAAATGTAGACTATAAGATTGGTTCAAGTGCGATATCAAACCGTATCAAAAAGGTTCTGAATGATATTATCAGTGATACACAGAAAGGATTTATAAAGGGACGATTTATTGGTGAAAATACTCGATTTCTGTATGACCTTATTGACTATTTGAGAGAGAAAAATTAGTCTGGACTTCTACTTTTATTAGAATTTGAGAAAGCGTTTGATTCCCTAAAGTGGGACTTCATTATCAAAGCACTACAATCATTCAATTTTGGTGACTTCTTGATTAAGTGGTTTCTTACATTTTATTCCTCTAGTACTAGTTGTGCAATAAATAATGACCATTTGTTAGATTTTTGTAGTCTTCAGAGGGGTTGCAGACAAGGAGACCCTTTAGCTCCATATTTGTTTATCATCACGGTTGAGTTACTAGCAATTTCACTCAAGAAAAATGTAAATATTAAAGGTATTATTTTTGAGGGGAAAGAAAATAAATTGGGGCAATATGCAGATGATTCTTATTTACTACTGGATGGAAGTGAATTGTCTCTAAGAGAATCATTAAGTGTCATTGATAAATTTGGCAGTGTATCGGGATTGAAACTTAATATATTTAAATCACAGGCAGTGTGGTTAGGAAGTAAAACAGGTTCAGCAGAAACTTTGTGTACAGATTTGGAAATTGGTTGGGGAAAAGATAGTTTTAAACTTCTTGGAATAACTTTCACTAAAAACCTTGAGGATATGATTACAAGTAATTTTCAAACAAAAATTACCTCTATTAAGAGATTGTTAGGATAATGGACAAAAAGAGATTTAACACCACTAGGGAAAATCACAATTATCAAAACTTTAGCTCTCCCTAAGCTTATACACTTATTTTCTGCACTGCCGGACCCCCCAAAAGATCTTTTGGATGAAATAAACAAAATATTTTTCAAATTCATTTTGGGATACAAGACAGAAAAGGTTAAAAGAAATACACTTATAGGGAGATATGAGGATGGTGGTTTAAATATGCTACACTTATCATCTTTCATTTCATATATTAAATTAAAATGGGTAAAGAGGTATCTGACCAAAACTGAAGGTGCATGGCAATATTTGCTACATTGTATTTTCAAACATAAAAGTGTTGATTTCATTTTTTATTTATCTAAAGGGAAACTTCAAGAATTTGTTAAAATCATTGATAATAATTTTTGGAAAGATGTAATTAAAGCATTGATAAAGGTTAAGAGAATTCCTGAACATGTATTAGATTATTTGTACTTAGATATTAGAAATTTTGTGGATGTCAAAAAGTTGGAATTTTATACAAAATGGGTTGAAAAAGGCGTCAAGAACCTGAACGACCTAGTGTCGGAAAATGGGAAAATAAAATGTTTCAATGAAATAAAAGATGTACTTGGTACTAATAATTTTTTTAACTATTTTCATCTGATTTCAAAAATACCCTCAAAAATTAAAAGAAAACTCATTCCTTTTAAAGAAAATAGAATTCCTGAAAGTACTGAACCAGAAATATGTCTTGTACAAAAAATTGTTATCAATAAATAATGTTAAATTTTTGTATCATATCATGAAAGAAAAGGAGTTTATAGCCCCAACTTCAAAAAAAGATAAGGGGAAACTTTACTAGATGAGTCAATCTCAGAAAAAACTGGAAATTCTATTTTGTAAATGCATCATTATGCACAAAAGAGACAAAAATAATTTATTTTCAATATCGAGTACTGATGAATTGTATTGTTACTAACTCCTTTCTTCATAAAGTTAAGCTGTCAGAAAATAGTTTATGTACATTCTGTAATAGTGAAACAGAGACAATCATTCACTTGTTTTATGATTGTGTATATGTGACTGAATTTTGGAATGAATTTGTACAAACTTGGTAATATAGAGGGAAGTTGTTTAGAAATTTTCTTCTGTTACAGTACCCGCATCGTTATTCTTTACAGGATACACGATACGATAGGTAAACGCACGATACGATAGGATACACGCACGATAGGACAGGATACACGCACGATAGGACAGGATACACGCACGATAGGATAAACGCAAAATACGATAAATGCAAAACACGATAGACCTGATAAACGATCTTCACGATAGGATAAACGCAAAACCT
Source organism: Saccostrea echinata (assembly GCF_033153115.1). Lineage (NCBI taxonomy): Eukaryota > Metazoa > Mollusca > Bivalvia > Ostreida > Ostreidae > Saccostrea > Saccostrea echinata. The sequence continues at coordinate 10,695,359 of NW_026889785.1, forward strand.
GATAGGATTGTTTCAAAATCCGAAACGTTTTTTGACAAGACGAAAAGTTTTCTTTTTGATATACTATAGTATGATAATTTTAATTACTTACAAAGCCGCAAATCGAAATGATAAAACATTTTATTAATTTATCATGATAAAACATTTGAAGTAATTATGCTTTGTAAAAGATATGGTGTTTTTGTCAATAAAATTGATCGTCATCAAATTCAAACTGTAATTATTTTCAGATTAATTCTACTCTATGATGGAAATTAGGCGATTTTTTTGTGTAATTATACAAATGTCGAAATTCCTTCGAATCGTTAAATTTGAATTTTTAGTCCGTAGACAAGCGAAGTTTTACACCAAAGTGCAATAAATTCACGAAACCCTATAAATATATTCATTATTTTAACAAATAAAACCATATGAAATTCATAACAAACATTGATTATTTTTACGGAAAAACGTGTTAAAAAAATTAAATATTTGGATTCAATATCTTTTGCTAGAAGTCTGCGAAGTATCCAAAATCGCTTTTAATAGTTTGTATTTAATAATTCAATTCTTACAAAAAAAAAATACTAGTCATAATTTAGGGAGGGGGATTGAAAAATTATTGTTATAATTATTTTAAGGTTAATGCTTTCTCCTCCAAGTTTTTACGAATTTGATTTATATTTTATATAAATTAATTAATTATTTTTACCTCTCTAAAATTGCTGAAATTGCTAGTTGCATTGAGACAGACCGTGCACTGAACTGTGAATAGTTAATCTCTCCTATATATAAATATATATGTCACACATATCCCGTGCACATAGAAATTATTTATATATTCCAAGTACATTCCAAGTACATACATTGTACATGTATATATGAGGAAGGAGACCTGCGAAAAAAATCGAATTTAATAAAATTAATAAACGTCACTAGATCTGTCATCATCCATTATCCGAAAAAATATCGCATTTCCATTCTTTTGTATTCATTTTGGTATTTTTATAGGCCTGTAAGATTAAGCTAGAAGGGAGCATGCAGTCGTATAAATAAAAAAAAATGTTACAGTGTACCAGCATGTGTAGTATACAGTAGTAATATAATGCTTATATAATATTGCCCATCGACAATAATAATGTCTTTAGCCATTTTTGTTTGCTTTTCAAAACATTTCTTTTTAGACCCACCCCCTCCCCCGGCCGCCCCCAAAGAAATGATATTGCTTTCTTAGCGGGCTTGTGTTATAAGCATTTAAAATAGCAGAATTTGTATCTACTAAAGATACGTGTAAACTAAGCTTACAATGTATATGAATATATTTATTGGGTACCTAAACTTTGTATTAAATAACATTGAAAAGTTACGTACACTTGTTTACAACATATAAGAACACACACAAAAAATAAATATTAAATCAATTTCCACAATTTGACAAGTGGATTTTCGGATTGAATAATTGTCAATTACTGCTATTAGACTTTGTAATAATTGTTACAAAACTTATCTTATATAGGACGACATCGGCAAAATTAGACAAAACTTTGTAAATTATGAAAGTCTTAACCCTATTTGAGGCATAGTCAGCGGGGAAGGGGGTCCATACCCCCCCCCCCCAAAAAAAATCCGATTCAAAAAGCCACAAAAAAAAAACAAATAAACAAATCAATTAAATAAAAATATATATTGACTTCTTCAATATAGTCACGTATTACATGTATATGCAATCGATAAACACGAATAAAATTAAATACACAAGACGGGTAAATACCTTGTATCACCGCAGAACCGGGCGATTTTTTTTTCTCATGTATCTTTGAGACGCCTTTACATGTAACAACGACAGACAACACAGAAAACCCTAAGATCCAGAAGAACCGCAAGCGCATTTTTTTTAATTTGATCACACCAATCATGTTTATGACTGTAAACCTATAAAAATTACATAAAAATATACAAATGAACTAAATCAACGGAGTTTGGAGGACAAATCTCGCCTATATTTTATTTGATTCAATTATTCAATTTTTATTCTGTAACGGAAGTGTACATTTACCAATTTTCTTAATATAAAAGCTTTAATTGTTAATTAAGTGTTGTTCATAAAAATTATGAACAATATCCAGAAAATAAGTAGATGCATTTCACTGAAACCCAGTAGGGTTCAAGGTAAATACTTGACACCAGGTGAGAGCTAGAGTTCAGGTATGTCTACGTTGAATACACACGGGCCATGTAGGGGAAAGGGGGGGGGGGGGTCTTGACTTGACAAGAAGACAGTGTACTGATTAGGCAGGTAGGTGTCAGTTCTCTTGTCACGGGATCGCTTCCACCTGTCACTAAGTTACGGTATATATTACTTCATCTCCGCGCCGAAGTAGGTAAAATGTATAATAAAATTTGTGTGGTTTTGTTTATTTATTTATTTTTTACATCTTCTAAATGCAGTAGTTAAATATGAATGGCAAAGATGGATATTATAGTATGTACTTATCAGAGAAAAATAATAATACAAAGGAACAGCAAAACTTGCGCGCATAGACAAAATTTATGTTTCCGTTATTGATAAAAAAAGATAGTCTTAATCAAGATACTGATACTTTTTCATTCATAATTTATTTTTTGCACACATACCTAATGTTTTATGTTTCTATAATTATCAAAACAAAGTTAATAAATGTCTCGCTTTTGTGACTCTGACTGTGTAAAGGGATTATAATATTTCTATCTTTGACAAAAATATTTCTTACATATCGACAAATCTAAAAAAAAAAATAACAAATAACTCAAATAGAAGATCGATTATTTCATGTACAAAAATAGAATTTGACTTTCGATTTATGCTCTCTGCTTGGTTACGGTACTTGACGTTTATTTATTTATTTTTTTATTTTTTTATTTATTCATTTATTTATTTATTTTCTTTTAAAAATATACCAGAGTTAGAGTATTAATTTCTCTTTTTAATTATTTGTTCAACAGTTAGATTAATCCTAAATAAATTAACAAAACGAAAGATGAACTCGAGATATCTCGGGTGTTTCTTTTCAAGGTAAAGATAAAAAGCGAGGGTTTCCGAATGCACACGATAAACGCAAAACACGATACACGATAGAACCTGATAAACGATCTTCACGATAAATGCAAAACCTGATAAACGGAAAACACGATAGAAAACGCAGAACCTGATAAACGGAAAACACGATACGATAGGATACAAGCACGATACGACAGGATCCACGCACGATACGATAGGATAAACGCACGATAGGACACGATAGAATTGTAAAGAATAACGATGCGGGTACTGTAGTTGCAAATTAAATTATTTATTATTGAAGATCACAAGGTTTTAAGCCAATATTTATTGATGCAGTAAGGTTATTTAAATATTACAGAAACATAGAAAATTATTGTGAAAAAATATTTCAATGTAAGGACAAAATAATTAGTAAATGGGCCCTGTATGATAATGTATACAACAAGTGATGAAAAATGTTTTTGTTTTGTTTTTTTGTTTTTTTTTTTATATGTTCACCTTTTGGTATATCCTTTTTTTGTTTTTTGTTTGATAAATTGCATGATTAACTGCCATATGTCTACATTTGTATATATTATTTTATTTTAGAAAGTGCACTATGCGAGTGTGTGTAAGTGTGATGGAGAGTGGGTGTAAATTGTTTGGTATGTGTTTGTATATATAGATATGAAAAAATTCTTCAAAATAATGCATTAAAAAAAATATTTTGTTCAGGTGATATACCGTCTGTGTAAAGGTTCCACGTCCACTTCAATTTGGTGACTTTCACCATTATCTGGCATGAAATCCATTAATCTCTCTGCACCTTCAAATTGTTTCCAATTTTCTCTTGATTTCAATTTTATTGGCCTCAAATTTAATTTACCCTCCGCAAAGTTGACAAGATACAGAACACGATGCTGAAAGTACTAACACGATGCATTAAATTCATTATACATGCATATGTTCATAGATGGATGAGTAAAAATGAATAAAACAATACACTTACTTCAATAGAAGAATCATTTAGAAAATTCTCGGAGAAAATTTCTCCCCGGAAGTAAAAGACCACTTCAAGTAGTAAGGTGTCATTACAGTGGCTACTAACAGGGGTGAAACTAAAAGGAGTGGAGCTATAAAGGATTGGTAATTCATCTGACGAGCTGCTAGAATCACCCTGCTTGGTTCACCGCCTCTTCTGGCACTAAATTGTTAATCCTATAACAATCATATCCCATCTCGTAGCTTGCAAATGTTTGTTAAATCTAATTTTTCATACACATCTGACCTTTTTTTCGTCTTGTCACAACAATTACGTATGTGAAGTATGAAAGCCCTAGCACCAACCGTTCAAAAGTTATAGCCAAGGTTAAAGTTTTGCAAAAGTAGGTCAAACTTCAAGGTCAAAGGGTCAAAGTTTTTGGTATCCAAAGGAAGGTTTTGTGACGATTACATACAAAAACCCTAGCACCAACCGTTCAAAAGTTATGGCCAAGGTTAAAGTTTTGCAAAAGTAGGTCAAACTCAAAGTTCAAGGTCAAAGGGTCAAGGTTAGTGATATCCAAAGAAAGGTCTTGTCACAAGGTATACACGTGAAATATGAAAGTCCTGGCATCAATGCTTTAAAAGTTATGGGCAAGGTTACATTTTTTCAAAAGTAGGAAAAGGTCAAAAGGGTCAAAGTTGCTGGTATCTGAAGGACGGTCTTGTCAAAAGGTATACACCTGTGAAGTTTGAAAGCCATAGCACCAACTATTCAAAAGTTATTGCCAAGGTTAAAGTCTGAAATAATATTACAAAAGTGGGTCAAACTCCAAGGTCAAGGTCAAATTTTATGGTACCCAAAGAAAAGTCTTGTCACAAAGAATACACATGGGAAATATGAAAGCCATAGCTCCAACCAATCAAAAGTTATGAGCAAGGTTAAAGTTTTTGCGGACAAACAGACAGACGGACGGGCAGTGCAAAAACTATATGCTAAAGAATCTTCGATTACGGGGACATAAAAAGAGCTAAGTTTGAATCTAAAAGACAGAGCATACATCAAAATATTAAAAGCAGTTGTCAATCCTTTGTATGGGATAGAGTTCAAAAGTGAATCTATAGTACACAATCATTTTTCATAATACTTTACTTCTCTGTTTAATTGGGTTTTTTTGCATGTACATATACTATGTATTTCTCTGTGTGTGTGTGTGTGTGTGTGTGTGTGTGTGTTTGTCCTCAGATATTAAAAAGATTTTTTTCAGATTATGGAGACAAGCTTTTCTCTTTCCCCTTCTGAAGAAGTTATAAAAGATAACTTCTTTGATCCACCTGTTCTTAACATGGCCAAAGCGGCCGCTGCTGATTTACATGCCAGAATTTCAATTGGGCCAGTTGAGATTATTCATGTACTTAATGATTTTGTTCAAAAGAATTATAACACTCAGATAATTTGCAGACAGACAAAGAGTATTTGTAAAAGAAATTTGCAAAATGTGGAACCTAAATTTTCTCAAATTCCTTGTTTTTCTGCACTCTTTTCCATAAGTGATGATAAAAGATTATGAAACAAACTCAAAGTAGTGAATTCTGTCACATTATAATACAAATACACGATATTTTAAGATATTTTTTGGTAGTTCGGGAATATTTCCTCCACAACCATCACTAGGCGGAAGGTCCACCTCGGAATGGATGGGTCTGTACAAAGACTATGTAAGATGTGTCCAACACACCTACACCGTGCACGTAGTCCATTCGAAAACAATGAAATCAAAGTCGGTTTTGCGTTTGACCTATAAAACAAGCGCTCTCATAACATTGGCAAAGGAGACGTCATTACGTTTGGTGAAATTGAAGGTAAAAAAAAGGATCCACTTATTCAAACGGGCACAACAAAATGTGATCAGATTTTTATTTCAAGTGTGCTAAAACTGGACCTTCTGAGGTCATGTACTGCTAAAGTCACAATTAGAAAATTGTCTTGTCATTTTTTACAGCAAAGTAATAAAATTTGAAATGAAAAAAAATGTTTCACTTTATGTTCATTATAATTTTAGATGTCTCTTTTTAAAAATATTCATTTTTTAAAAATGAAATTTTGAATTAGGTCTAAGACAGCTTCACATGCTACATACATGTACACAAATAGAGGGGTTATACTATAAGGGGTTGCAATTGGATGAGAAAACTTCCAAATGATCATACAGTGGACTTTCAAAAATTCCTGGATCTGCCTATGTGTATACATTTATGTAATACATGTAACACCTTTGCTTAAATATATGTTAGGCCTTAAATAAATAGGCAGTTGCCTACCGATCCACTGAAAATGCACCAGACCCAAACTTCTTTTCAGCTATATTGTATTTTGTATTATTAATTTTTGTTTAAGTTTCAAGCTTTCGTGATATTGAAACTGTTTGATTGTCTATTTTTGACTTTTTTTTCATTATCAATCAGTGGTTTATAACAAATGGAGTTTTTTTTTTGTTTAGTAAACCTATTTTTGTTATGTAACAAAAATCTGAAAGGTGCAAAAAGAAAAAAACCCTACTTACCTACCCACACTAAAAATTATAAGTTGGCAATGCAAACAAGTTTATTAAGGTTTTAATCTAACCTTTCAGCCATTCTCCAGAAATTGTTCCAAATATGTAAAAATGGTGTCGCTTGCATTAAATACAAAATTATTTTTTCCTACTTAATGTATATTACTGAAACTTTACTCAAAATATATCTACAACAAAAATTAAAAATTTAGGTATCAATTATTATGCATTTGAAATGTTAAATTATGTCCAAATATTCCAATGAGAAATAGTTTTGTTCGTTTCTCAGCATGTCGTAAGTGCATATTCCAATTTTAATACTCTACTGAGTGGCATATACTTGAAAAAATAGACATTTAAAACTTAGTCTTTATTTTAGCATAACAAAGCCTGTTTTGTCAGTAAGACACAGTCGGAAATAAAACATTCTTCCTCTATTTACCCCAATTTATATATTGTCGCTGAAACAGGCCTGATTTCCGTAACGTGTGATTGATTTGAAAGGAAGTGATTGTATTCAAATGAATATCTATGGATAGTATCGTAATTATAAGTAAAAGGCACACTAGAAGAAAAATATATACCTTTGAAAGTCGAAAATGTATGGGTTTTTTTAAATTTTTGGTTGAAAAATGAAAATTGAGTTTGACGCATTTTAACGCCTGACTTCCATAACGCCATTTTCAACTAAATTAATGACATTTGGCAAACTTATTCGTTATATTTTTTAACAATACAATGATCCAACGCTATTTACGCTAATCTACAGAAAATGACGATGATAATGTGGTAAATAGAGAGGGAAAATGACTAAAAATCCTGACCGGCGTAACGTATGACACCCGTAACAGTATTTTCAAACAAAAATTATCGGGTTCGGCTTTCCATTATTGACATAAAGATTGTTCAGCGAAGTAGAACACGAGTTAGCATGTAACGAAACTTTGAAATTACCGAACCTAAGCGATTAATGTATTAAGCAAAGCGTATTTTTGCGAAAAATATGACAAGGGTGTGTTAAAATGTTGTATGAATACGAATGGATATGTGTGGAATTGTCTTGATTTAGTGTATACTCATTTGCAAGAAGTATATCTGCTGTAGACTAAAGCCATTTCACCTAAGTCAATTAATCATTTGACATTATTTTTAGAAATTTTCTGTAGCGTTACGTATGTCAGCCTCAGACTGGGGAAAAAAGTCTCATTTCGTACCTATACTTTCTAGTGCTCATAAAGTGTTTTCTAAACTTTATTATTCATTCTTATGTTCTAAAATCTAAAAAGTGATAATTATTACTGCGTATTATGCTTTGGATGTTTTATTCCATTGATATATTCGAGCACCAAACTTATTGATTTACACAATATGTGATCAGATATTTGTGTATCAGACATATTTGAAAAAAAATACCATATGAACAAAATTTATTTGGCACTTTGAAATATTGTATTGATATGTACAAATGAAAATTGTATTGTGTACAGATTAAATTATTTGTTTAATATATACTCTCTGGTAGCAAATTTATTCTAAATAGTATTGGTTACGGATATCAGGTTTTATGAGACCTGACACCCATAACCAGTCTTACTTGGAATAAATGACTTCTCTTAAGGAAAAACAAATTTTTAATTTAGCTTATACCAATGCATAATTATATGCATTATTTACAGAATGCTAATATTAACAAACGCAGAAAGACAGAAAAGATGGAGAGAAAAAAAAAGTGAAAATATGGAAGCGTATTTAGTAAATGAGTGAGAGAGAAAACGAAAAGGTTTACATAAGTGTTCTAGAGTTAAATCAAAGGGAATTAAAGAAAAGAAAAAAGTCCGGTAAAGAGCATTCATGAGTGAAAGTCCTATTATGGATGCAAGCAACGAAAAGCAGAAGTGGTGGTAGGGAGTTCTTGAAGTTGGAATGAAGGCACAGTGACACTATCTAGGAAAAAGCCACGCCAGGGGCACGTGATGAGTTGGGAACTAGTGTTAATTAAATGAGTTACAGTTTATTCTCTCTAGTTGTATATTGGAAAAGTTACAGAGAGAGATTATGAAGAGTAGGAGGTTCGGGTGAACTCCATGAACAAAGCGTGCAAATATCGAAAAATATAAAAGAAGCCATTTGAAAAAAAGAGATATGGATTCAATCAGCTCATATTTTAATGGTGATAAGCCCCCCCCCCCCCCCTCCCCAATTCCTCTAGGGAAAATATCCAGTCTTTTTACCTTGAAAAGGAAGTTGACTTCGTTGAGGAAACTATAAACAATAAATTTCTCTTCTCTAGATATCTTCAGAGTGATTATTTGCAAGAGGAGACTTTCTGACATCCGTAACAGAGTTGTGAGACATATAGAAGATTTCAATTTTCAAAAATATAGCTATATACTATTATTTTTTGAACTTACAAAATTGTAGACGGCAGATCTATCAGGGCCTGTAATTTTTGTACATTTTTTCACTATTTTTTGACAAACAAACCAGAATTCTACATTTTTTAAATTTTTATAAATGCTGTTTACTGACAAAAATGGGCTTATTTTGAAGTTCAAATTACATTAAGTAGTCAATAATTTCTATGATGAATAATCTGTATTTGGTTTTTATTCTCTACTATTCAGTTGACAAATGTATTTGAAGCTTATACTCCTAGAAAATGTTCACATGCTGACATCCGTAACTTTTATGGTCATTATTTTTGAAGATCTCTCAACTTAAATTTGTGAAATAAATCTTCTTAACTTCTCTGCATAATGTTTCATGGATTTGGAGTTTTATTTAAAATACCTGAATATAAAATATTGTTCCTAGTTTGCTTTCAAATTTTAATGAAAGTTAATACATTGTTGTCTTTTTTGGTGTGAAAATAGGGATTTTGTTGAGACATGGGTATTTTTCTATAATATATGTCTTGAAGTTTAATTCTTAAAGATTTTGACAGAATTAAAATTGGTCTTCATTAAAATAACAAATAAAGGATTTCCGGTCACGTGATGGAGCAGTACACAGGTAAAATAGAGCTCCGCAAATTTCATGAGTTTTTGTTTCTATTTCTGACTTTCTTAATGCAAATTTAGAATTACTTAAAAGTGAGTGATTGCATAGGAGTGTCCTTGGTCGAATTTTAAGTTAAAGGTGACGACTTTTTCAAAATTCTGGTGAATAGTGAGATCTATTGTGCTAGACGTGGTGAGTGTTCGTTTAAATGGCGGTTAAACAAAGGTCGGAGAAAAAAGTGGACAAGAGACAATCGGAAATACCAAAAAAAACACCAGAAAGGAAACTTGTTCAGCTTAACTTACACAATGTTCCAGAATCAGTAAGACAGTCAGTAGTGTCCGATAAAGCGTCCACTAAAAAACAGAAGCGCACAAACAGTTCAGACATGGATTCCCCCTTGGGTACCCCCAGAGGTGTGCCAGGAATTTCAAGTGATCTAAAGATAATTAAGGAAAGCTTGACTCAAATTCGAGAGGACATGGTTAAAAAAACAGAAATGAAAGAAATGATATCTTCAATACTGGAAGATCTGAAGAAGGAAATTAAACAAGAAATTTTGGCAGACGTAAAATCCACAATTTTAACAGAGTTTAGAGAAAACATTACTAAAGAAATTAAAAATGCAGTTAAAGAAGAATTCGAACATAAGATTGAAGAAAAAACAACGGAATACAAAACCAACGTCAAAGAAATTTCAGATGGCTTCAACCTTGACTTTGAGACTTTACGAGAAAAATTTAGTGACCAAGCACGGGAGTTAAGGGACTTGAGGGAAAGTCTAAAACGAAGTCACTGTATGGCAGAAAGCGCCTTAACTCTAGCGAATCAGAATCAACAATACTCTCAGAAAAACAACATAAAATTTATGAAATGGGAAGAGAAACAGAACGAAAATCTTCGAGATGATTTATGCAAAATACTCAAAGAAACTGTAAATATTGAGTTGGCACCAACGGATATTTTGGCGATACATAGAGTTCCAAGTGGAGTTCGGGAGGGCCCTAGAGCAGTAATCGCTAAATTCCGCGACACGGAGACAAAAATCAGGGTAATCAAGAACCGGTCACAGGAAGAACTGAAGAAACGATTTATTATGTACGACCATATAACAGCGATGAACTCAAAGATAATACGCGACCTGAATGAAGATCCAAGGATACATTCGGCATGGTATTTTAACGGCAAAGTGTTCGCCCTTGATAATGACGGCAATAGACATAAATTTGATATTTTGGACAATGTGAGTGGAAAACTTAGACATCGGTAATAAAGTTGTAATGCGGAGCAAACAGTCTTTTATTGTGCTCGTGCTTTTGGCATCGGGATCGGGACTCACGGTTCGGGATCAATGTTATGTGCGACTTTGTTTACATGTGGTGTGGAAGGTGCGTGGGAGGGAGTGAGAGTCTTTTCAGTTGTCAATAAATTTATTAATGGGTCCAGGATGTATTTCCTGTTGGTAAGTGGTGGCTTACAATGTAATTTATTGTCTAAACAGCTTCTTCTGATAGATATACTTAGTTTTACTTTTGAAAATGGCTGATTCTATAAAAATTGTATCTATAAATTGTCAGGGTTTAGCGACGCTGTCAAAACGCCAAGATGTTTTAAATTTTTATCGGTCAAAAGGATATTCTATTATATGTTTTCAGGATACCCATTTTATTCCTGATTCAGAACCATTTGTTGAAGCCATGTGGGGGTATAAATGTTTTTTTAATTCCTTTAAATCAAATGCAAGAGGAGTATCTATATTCTTTAATAATAACTCTGAATTCAAAGTGCACCAAGAAAGGAGAGACAATGAGGGAAATTTAATTGCTTTAGATTTAGATATAGAAGATAATAGGGTTACTCTCATAAATATATATGGTCCAAACACTGATAGCCCTGGGTTTTATGAATATGTTCGTGATATGTTTTTGGAACTTGACAATGAATATAATATACTCTTAGGAGACTTCAATCTTGCTTTGAATCCTGAGCTAGACACAAAAAATTATAACTCAGTTAATAATCCTAAAGCTAGGGAAAAATTGTTGGAAATCATGGATGATCTTCATTTATTAGACTACTTTAGAATTATGAAACATGGCATAAAAAGAAACCCCTAAAACAAGGTCGTTTAGATTATATTTTGATTTCTGAAAGTTTGTCCAATTCCGTGGAAACTTACTGGATTAAACCTGGTTACAGATCAGACCACTCAATTGTTATTTTAGAATTAAAATTTAATTCTTTTAAAAGGGGACGCGGACTTTGGAAATTCAATAATAGTCTACTTTCTGACAGTGAATATGTACAAATGGTGAAAGAAACTATTAATAAAACTTGTAAACAATATGCAAAAGGGGACACCAATAATACTAGAATTGAAGATAATGTTGATGATAGCTTATTTCTGGAAGTTTTACTCATGGAGATTAGGGGTGTTACTATTTCATATTCTTCTTATAAGAAAAAAGAAAGAGAAAAACAAGAAAAGTTACTTTTAGAAGAGATAGGTAAATTAGAGTCTGAAGAAAAAATTAATTTGCACCTAATAGAACAAAAAAGATTGATATTAGAAAACATTAGGAAAGAAAAAATGGAAGGCCATGTTGTAAGATCAAGAGCTAGATGGGTCGAGGAAGGGGAGAAACCCACAAGGTATTTTTGCAACTTGGAAAAGCGTAATTATTTAAATAAAACTATTAAAAAACTGGAACTTGAGGAAAACTGTAATATATATGACCAAGCAAGAATACTTAATGAAGTTAAAATTTTCTACCAAAACCTTTATACAAATAAGGACTCTGAACTCCTAGACTTACACCTTGAAAATATTATTAAAAGTCATGACATTCCAAAATTAGATAAACACACTTCAGAATCAATAGAAAAAAAAATATCTGAAGATGAAATCTTAGAAGTTTTAAAAAATATGAAAAACAATAAATCCCCAGGAAGTGATGGTTATACAGTTGATTTTTTAAATTTTTTTGGAGAGATCTGAAACAAATTATATGTCAGTCAATAAATTGTATCTTCGTCAAAAAGGAGCTCCCTATTTCTCAGCGATTGGGAATTATTTCATGTTTGCCAAAGGGCGACAAACCTAGACAATGTTTAAGAAACTGGCGACCCATTACACTATTGAATGTTGTTTACAAATTAATCTCAGGTTGTCTAAGTTTTCGAATTAAATCCACATTAGACTATCTTATTTCAGATACTCAGTCAGGATTTTTAAAAGGAAGATACATCGGAGAAAATACAAGATTCATTTATGATTTAATGGAATATACTGACCGTAAAAATATACCTGGATTACTAGTGTTAATTGATTTTGAAAAGGCATTTGACTCAATTTCTTGGACCTTTATTTATAAAGTATTAAAATTTTTTGGCTTTGGTGAATATATAATTGAATGGATTAAGATTCTAAACACAAAATTTAAGGCTTCAGTGTTACAAAGCGGGTTTTTATCTGATCAGATTGACATTGAGAGAGGATGTAGACAAGGGGACCCTGTCGCACCATATTAGTTTCTTCTTTGTGCTGAAATTCTTGCAATCTTAATTAAGCAAAATAAAAATATAAAGGGTATCACGATAAGTGACAAGGAACATAAAATAAGTCAGTACGCTGATGATACATCTCTTGCTCTTGATGGTTCACTTAAATCTTTGTTTGCTGCCTTGGATACCTTAGATTTTTTCTCCAAAATATCTGGTTTAAAAGTAAATAGCTCTAAAGCAAAAATAATATGGATAGGCTCAAAAAAGTTTTCAAGTCAGGTTTTTCATCATTCTAGATGGAAACTCGACTAGGGGTCCACAACTTTTAACTTATTAGGTATTAACTTTTCAGTTGACTTACAAAAAATTACAAATTTAAATTACGGCCTACAGATTCCAAAAATAAAAAGCATGCTACAACATTGGAAAAGAAGAATTCTAACACCAATTGGTCGAGTTACTGTGGTAAAATCTTTAATTATTCCAAAAATTAATCATTTGTTCATATCACTCCCTACTCCAGAAGGGGAGATAATCTCATCATTATGCAAAGATATTTTTGAATTTATTTGGAATGCAAAATGTGATAAAATTAAACGTACAGTTTTAATTCAAGATTATCAGCATGGGGGATTAAAAATGGTGAATATTAGCAATTTTATTATGGCTTTGAAATGTTCTTGGCTGAAAAGGCTAATAGTAGGTAATAAACCTTGGGTAGATATTTTTGAAGCTATAAATGGAACAGATTTTGTTTATAACTTACTTGATTTTGGTGATGCATTTATTTCTGAATGTGTAATCCCCCAAAACAACTGTTTTTGGCAAGATGTTTTTAAGTCCATGCTTCATGTTATTAAATCTTTTGATAGTAAATTTTACATGGAAAATTTTCCTAACATCCCAGTGTGGTACAATACAAATATTAGGGTTGGTACAAAAACACTGTTTATAAAAAGTTGGTATGAAAAGGGTGTGAAACTTATTGGTGATTTTTTAGATGAGGAAGGAAATTTTCTACCACATGTCATTTTTCAGCAAAAATTTGGTATTCAAGTATCCATCATGCAATATAACAGTGTAATGAGTGCAATATCAAAGTATATGAAATCTTTTGTAAACAAAGGTTTATTTAAAAGATCTTCTACTCCATATATTCCATTGTATTATAAATCTTTTCTTTTGCAAAATAGATGTACTAAAACTATATACAAACAGTTAAATGCAAATACTATTATTCCTACTTCTGTACGGAAATGGAATTTAGAGCTCAGCCATTATTGTGTAGAGGTTTGTGTTCAGGATGTTTTTAATGTTTGTTTTAAAACTACAAAAGACTCTTCAATCCAATGGTTACAATATAGAATTCTCCATAGAATTTTACCTGTTAATTATTACTTGAAAAAAAATCAATGCTGTATCATCTGATAGCTGTTCTTTTTGTAAACATCAAGTTGAGACAATTCAACATATTTTTATTAATTGTGAAAAGGTATCCCCACTTTGGAGTGATCTTAGCATGCATATTTATCAAATAACTTCAAAAAGAATTGGTTTTAATGTAATTAATATTTTATTAGAACTTCCGTTGTCTAAAGGTAACAGAGTTGTAAATTTTCTGATCATGTATACAAAACAATATATTTTTTCTTGTCTAAAAAAAGGCAAACTACCAAACTTCCTGGAACTTCTCTTTCACTTGTACAATAAATATAGGGTTGAAAAATGTATTGCAAGCCAGAATTTGGAAATGCAAAAGTTTAATAATACCTGGCAAAATTGGAAATGTTTATTTGATAATGTTAGTAAGTTATAATCTCTTACGATATGTAAGACTTTTTAATTTTTTTTTTCTGTATCCTTATATTGATTTGTTGATGTGTTTTTTTTTTCCCCTATCATTTTGTTAGATATAAGAACAAGTATGCTTCCACATACCAAAATAAATATGTGTGAGTGAGAAAGTGAGAGCGAATGGTGTGTAAAAAAGAAAAAGAATTAAGTAATGCAGTATGTTTGTATTAAGATGAAAAAATAATAATAATAATAATAATAAAACAAATAAAGTGCTCTGTGATGTTTATTTTTTGTGTTTCGACCTATGATTAGTGGCGTGTATTTACTTCTGACTTCCGTAACATGATTTTAAGTACTTTCTTCAAAATCAAATTTTTCGAAAACGAAGAAACATCCGTGAGTCAAATTTCATATTTATGTCGGTGAATGGTTTTAGTAAAATATTTTAATAATTTGAACACAATAATCAAGAGTTTATTTTTATGCTATCCTATTAATGGAACCATTTCTGGAGAATGGCTGCTTTGCGTTAATCATCATTAAAATATTTAAATACACAGTGTTTTGTTTACAATTTACTACCTGGTAGATTGTACAACACAACTCCACTTAGATATGATATTGTTACAAATAATTCTATGAATGCATTTTGTAGAAATGCTGTCCTTGTGAAAACCGAAGCAAATGCAAAAGCTGTGCCTGCAAAAGGAGAGACGGCACTAATTGTCTGAATCCTCTTTGTCAGTTGGGTGTTCATCCTAGGAGTGTTGGCCATCCATTTTTTTTTCACCCTTCCACCACGTTAAGATCCTCCTAGATCGGAAGGGAATATTATTATTTTGAACTCTTTCACAATTTCTCTTCTTCAGCTTCGTTTTCATCCGTATACTGAAAATAGTTTACGGAATGCCAGAAATGAAGACCAGCCAAGCAGAAATGAGGTTAAGGCAGCACAGGCATATCCTGCAAATACAAGGGATGAGGTGGAATGCATCAGTCTCATGGTAATCTTAGAAATATTGAGTTTCATAGTTAGCATATAGTAACTTTTGATCTTCAAAACGTTTACTATCATGTTCAATTTTACTTTTAGGCTGCAGCTGACATGTCCACAGATGAAATGAAGACAAGGCTAAAGAGAACAATCACAGCTTGCCCCGATTTTATGCGACCTTTTATAATGAGACAGCAACATGGTACTGGACAGGTTTTAGGTAGTTCCAGTTCAAGTCTGTCATGGTGTTCGTGTGGGAGACGTCAGATTTATGAGGACCCCCGCATGAACCTCTGCTGCAGGCAGTCTCCATGCAATAAACAAAGTTTGAATTTCGCGATCTGTGCCTGAGGCATGCATGATGTGCTGGAGATTGCAAATATCTTGAATTGGAGCTTCCAAACCAATCAGGACCCTAGCTTTTGCATGTCCATATTTAGAAATCAGGCTTACAATATAAAGTTCGCTCCTACACCGGAGGAAAATCACCTCACAATTCGGCGAGGCACGAAACACACCACTAAAAAAAGAGAAAATGCGGAACCAAGACATGACTTGACATTTACTTTCGACTTGGGGTCTGAACGCAATGTTAGAATTTATGAATACAAGACCAATGAGGACGAAACAATTGTTAACGTTCGCCTATTCGACAACAACCAACCAACGGAAAGAGGTCAGGCCTTGTCCCTGTCTAGATGACCCATCCTGTGCGATTCTATATAAATTATAGACAAGGAATTGGAGGATGTGAAAAAGGCCTAAAAGTTGATTATCTTCTGCACCTGGGGTAATGTGCATGTATCAATAACATCCCCGTACAGATGTATAAATATTCGCAAATTGGGATTCACGTGGTATGTGGAGACGGGAAAGAAGCCCTTATACCCCACAAGACAAGGAGTCTCCCTAAGAATTCCCGAGTGAACAAGACTAAAGAACAACTTGCATGAAGTCAACTTTCAGTTACCAGTGGAGCTGGGCAGTGTGGTGCCAAGTTATGCGCAACAAGATCACAATAACCAGATGGCAATCCTAGAGTGCGTAGAGTACTGTATAACAATATATTGGATAGGTGGTGTCAAATTAAAAAAATTAAACGAGACTGACCTGTAAGTTGAAGTTTGATTGAACTTCTGTTACGTCATCAGGATACCAAGGGGATTACGTTTGCCGCACGTATACGGTCAAAACATTTTCATTTGAAATGTTACTCGGTGAATTTTAACTGGCACTGATATTGACTCACGATCTGTACTTTTCCCCTGATCTGCCGATTTTTTCAACATGGCGGATGCCATTATTACACCACGTGTATGATGACTATCCAAATAAATGTTCACAATGGAAGCTGTGTTCGACAGATAAAGAAACTTCACCAAAAGTTATTTATCTACGACAAATTTGGTGAAAGAAAAAAACGACCTCTTTTGTGTAATTCACCGTTCACAACGTTAATGAGCTCTTAAATTTTTGCGCCCTATCACTTCAAGCAGAAGCAACGCACTGACCCTATTACGCACGTAGCACTGCTAAGGCGTACCTCGAAGAAATCAACACAATATAAACCTGCATAAATACATACCTTTTTAAAATGAATTTTAATTTTGTAAAGGTACTGTATTATCTTATGACTTTCACATGTTTTGAAATAACATTGCATACCCCACTCTGTACTGAATTTGTTTTGGTCACGTTATTTGGATAGTCACGTGATAAATGCATGTAATGCGTACTGTATGTAGGTCACAAACAAATTTCAATATCGCAAGGGCATACCCTAGTTAAAATTAACAATTAAAGTAATAGATTGTTTCTACATAACTTGTAGTTTATGGAAAGTGCTGCTACTTTAAATAGAATTCGCATTTTATTAATTTAAATTTCAAGTTATCTTGCTAATGTCGAAATATGTGTGACCTTTACCAAGTATTTTATGTATTTATTAAGTTATGCTATCGATTTCAGGAAAGCAGCACTTTTCAAGTTAAGGAATATTTCCGTTATGTGTATTCAAAAAATGGTCAAGATCTATTAAGTGCATGCCCTTGCGAAAAGGCGATTTAATGAGGCATCTCGGCGTGAAACATGCACACCCTGTAGACAAAAACACGGTAGAATTAATTCAAAACATTCTCTCGATATTTTTTAGATAATGGCACTAAACAAACGTTTCAGATTTGTATTAATGGTCTACCTAAGATTTACAAATAATATTCTGTTTAATAATAAAATGCATTTTTCACTGTGAAAAAATTACTTGATCCGCCTCTCACTGCACATAAAAAGCGTCAAACTTTACCATGATGACGTCATGTCGACAAGTGCATTACGATCAGTGACTTGTTTAGATCTTGCTGTGTGGGATTTAACTAGCGACAAAAAAGAATGCAGTGGTAAGTTTTTATGTAGTTCATTACTCTTATGCAATTTATTTGTGTGATGTCACAGTAAACTTTTCCCGTATAAATTAGGCCCCGCCCCCTTTATGCAGCCTTAACAGAGCTGTGCAGACGCAATGCTATCTCACGTGATTCCCTTGCTATGATGACGTAACAGAATTGACGTTTTTAACAATCTGGGTTGATTTTGTCCTACCACAAAGTTCTTCGCAATCTTACATCCCCCTCCGCAAACAATGTTTAGGGGGAGTATATTGGAATCAGCATCTTCCTCTGTCTGCAGACGTGATTTTATCCGTACCTGCTTTTTGAGACTATTGCATGGATTTGTCTGAAATTTGTACACTCACCATATAAAGTTGTGCACTTGGTATTTTTCATCATGATTGGATAATTTTTCTTCATTTTACATTTTTTTTTTATCTTTATTGACTTAGTCATATGGGGTTCATGTAGATCTGAGACATAGAATAAAAAACAGCCAGTTTATACAAATAGTTGTAAGAGATATAGAAGACTTGTGCAGAAGCATTTTTTATGACTGCGTTTTGGAATGTTCTGACAGATCATTTCTAGCACCAAATCAAATATTCAAATGCGAATTACATAATACACAAAAAGCCTCGTGTTGTCCTTGATGACTTTGTTTTACCCATGGAAATTCCTTTTCCCAGATTCGTTTATAAGTACATATATATCGTTTTCTTTTTGTCGGCTTTGATTTCACTGGCCCTGATAAAGATCTCTTTCTAGCGGAAGCCCTTGCACACAATGATTTAATCCCTCGGGTTGTCAAAACAACTCACGATAATTATCAACACTTACCTAAGCAGTCTAAAGCCATCGGCAATATTAACGTAGCTCCAAGCCAGCTTGGCTTTGGTTGATAACTGGATGTTACACGCGCAAACTAATTTCGAAGCAAATCAGGAAATCGGGAGAAAAGCATGACCCGCCGGGTCATAAAAAGTTATCGGGCTAGGGGTCGAAAATAGGATGTGACACGACAAAATCGGGTCAGGTTGCACCTGTGTTCGCTCCTAGTGGTTTCGCCCAAATATACAGTTTGAGATAAAGTCCAGTCGTACAAAAAATAGTATTGGGTTCCAAGGCGTATACAGATTAAGAAAGAGCAGAACACTGCATAACAAATCCAATGCATCCTATAAAACTCATAAGCATGTGGAATCCTCCTAGTCGGAAAAACTATGGCTTTGAGCGGACTACCTTGTAGTTCACTGTGGATAATAATCATCGCTTTCCAGTACAGTGGTTGATCAAATGTTACGGTCGTGGTCACATTTAGACGTGAAGTTTCTGGAAATAAACAGCAGTGTAGCGTAAATGTCAAATCGCTTTGTAGTAGCAGTTTATTGATGTTTGAATTTTTGCGCCACTATGTCAGCGTATTACGTCACAGATTTTTGAGTACACATATTTTTCTTGAGTACTGCACAAGCAGTGACATTCGCTGGTAAGCTGTTGTACAGTTTTAACATTCTCTGGTCTGTACTGAACTTAATGCATCTCTGGTAACGTGGAGAAATTACTTATTCGGTAAGCAATTACTTAAACACCTGCACATTCATAATGTATATGTATGCATTTTGTTAATTTGATTTATAAAACTATATTTTTGATCTCTGATAATGGTCACCATAGTCGAGTATATTCATTAAATATTACCTAATTATGTAAAATTACATTTATAGATTTACTACATTGAACAAAGTAATTTTTATAAAATTCATTGATAGGTCTGCTATGTATTGTTTAGGTTAGGTGTTAAACGCATTTGGCTTAAACTGTGTATCTCAAGGACAATAACTCTCATATTTAGTTGTAAACACGAATTATGGAAGTTAGGTATTTTTATGCATACTCATATAATAGTACGTAAACTTATAAAGTATAACTTTTTAGCTCACCTGTGCTAAAAGCTCAAGTGAGCTTTTCTGATCACTCGTTTTTCGTCCGTCCGTCTGTAATTAACTTCTTCTCAAAAACCACTGGGCAAATTTTAACCAAACTTGATACAAAGTATCCTTGGGTGAAGGGGAGTTAAAATTACTAAAATAAAGGGCCAAGTCCCCTTACAAGGGGAGATAATCAAAGAAAAGACAAAAATAGGGCGGGGTCATTAAAAAATCTTCTCAAGAACCACTGGGCAAAAAAGCTGCAACTTATGTGGAAGCATTCTGGGATAGTGTAGATTCTAAATTGTTCAAATCATGACCCCCAGGGGTAGGGCGGGGCCACAATAGGGAATCCAAGTTTTACTTTGAAATATATAGGACAAATCTTTAAAAATCTTCTTCTCAAGAAGCACTGTGCCTGAAAAGCTGAGAGTTATGTGGAAGCATCTTGGTGTAGAAAAGATTCTTAATTGTTCAAATCATGACCCCAAGGGGTAGGGCGGGGCCACAATAGGTATTTCAAAGGGGAAAATCTGGAAAAGAACAGCATGGCCAAAGTTACTCAGGTGAGCGATGTGGCCCATGGGCCTCTTGTTGGTTATTATAATCTGTGATACTGATAGCACATATTTTGGTGTATATTACTAATCAGAATTGCTTTGGTATTGCTGATTTGCTAGTCCGAGTTGCCTCTGTTTATTTGTATTGCATTGAGTTACAAGAGTTTTTTGTTTACAATATTTTATTTTATTTACTTTACAGTAAATCGTATGAAGGTATGTGTTAATTGGACGATGTCACTCGTATGATATTTCCTATGCAGTCAATCGTATGATATGAATATAGGAGTTGAATAAAGACATACGCATTTGCATATTTCACTTTCTGGGCATTGATTAGTACACGTTTGGATTTGTAACAACGCGAGCGCTCGCCTACTTTCGCGAGCGCTCGCTTCTGAAAGATCACGTCAGCAAGAGCGATCTCGAGCACTCGCTAACACATTGTCGACCTAGTTCGCCTTTGAATCCAATATGGCTTCGAAAATTCCTGATATGAGAATTGTGCACAGTTTTATCGCTGAAATATGTATTTTGGTTATAATATGTATTTCTTTCCGGAATATCCCAACTAGAACGTTAATGGTTTTTCTTTTACTTCTCTTGTTTACAGATTTTGTGAATGTCGAGAGTTGGAGTGCATTGTTCCAAGTGTTTTTTTTTTTTGAGAGAAGTGACATTTTAACCACTTTTTGTCTCTGTTTATATTTTTTATCCATGCAGAGTAACAAGTAAGTGGTTTGTCTGTCACATCTTATTATCGTATGCTTCCCTTTTTAAAGAAGGATGGCGTCAGACGAAAACTTCAGAAGTTCCAAGTAAGTGTGTTTGTTTACAGTTTTTTCCCAGCTGTTTTGTCTTTTTTGTACACATGCATGAAATTACAAATGTGTTCAGTAATACAAAGGATGTGTTCTTAAAGTTTTAACATAATTCACTATTCCTTTCAAGTACTCTAGGTCCAGTACAATCTCTTGATTTACAATATAGCTTGAAATAGCAATAAAAGCTTTATCATGCTATTCAAAATAGCTTGATTAAGCTATTTATATGCAGTTTTTCACAAGAGGGGATTTTGTAAGAAATAGACAATAAGTCGCAAGTATTTGACTATGCATATATATATATATATATATATATATATATATATATATATATATATATATATATATATACTTTTAGCTATCAAAAAAGCAACCCATATTTAAGGATGGATTCTTGTCAGCATTTTACGTCGTCAATGGGTCTCCATAAATTATGCAATTCGCAAAATGCCAAATTCATATTTAATTGAACCGAAGGAAAAACTATTGTTTACTTTATCAGTTTAAGTATTGTTGAATCTATTTCTATTTAATTAAATAATTTTTTGGTATTTTTTTCTTTGATTTGCGACAATCGCCATAAAATTCGCAGTTCGGTAGTGAATATCAACATGTCAAGATCATTTCCCGTAGAAAACCCCGAGAGGGTCGTTTTGTAAAATCTACAAATTGTGAACATTATCGAGGCACTGCAGAAGCTCAGGGACAGTTATGGCAATTTAAATCATAGTTATTTATGCCCGGGGGATTCCGATCACCCAAAGAAAAGCTTGAACTTGAAGGTCACAAACATCTACTGCAGACCCACGCTGCCTCGTCTGATGTCATGTCGTGTGCAGTGAGCATGTACGTTTGTTATATATGTGCTAGTGCATGCAAAGTACAACACTATTGTTATTATTATGCTGACTGTTGTATAAAAACGACAATATTTTCTCCATTTCCAATGTTTCATCACCTCTTACATTCATGTTGGTACACCCCTATTATAACGTCACGTTGTGTTACATGTACGTCATAATTTATTTTCTTTAATTTTGAATGTTCAATGTACAGATAGTTTCAGAAAATTTTAGTTGTGTGAAGGGTAAAAAATTTGCAAGATACTATTTTATAAAAATTATTTTGTTTATTTTTTTTTCGTTTAGTGTAAAATATTTGAAACTAAGTTTATATATATATTATAATACAGTGCTATAGATAAAGGCGTCTGTGGCGTAATCGGAAGTGCGTCGCACTGACAATCTCGGGGTCGTGAGTTCGATCCCCGGCGTGGGCGCTGTCGGATTTTCTTCAAAAACAGGAGCCGTGTTCTATTTCGGCATAATATGCTTACACTATATAAATCCTTGGACCACTATGCGAAAATAGTTGGGTATTGACTATATAGAGGCAAACTGACAGGAAGCATAATAATGTTTAATAGATAAAAAGAGCAAAATGAAACATTATTTTTCAAAAATTATTTATATTTTTATTATTTTCCTTTTCTGTATTTTTAGGATAAAAAATGTTATTTATATATGTCTAATACACTATAAGAGGTAGAATCTATTATAATATCTTCATTCATTTAAATCAGTAAATGAAATACAGATGAGATAAGTTGTTTAATCTTATAATCAATTGCCATTAATTTAAAAAAAAATAGTCTAAGGGATGTTCATGTTTAATTCTTAGGAGAAAAACAACCCTACTCTAGACTAGAAAAAAGACTAGAGGTCAGAATGCAGGATGATTGAGCAAGGGTTGCTGGCAGATGGACTATTAAGGTACATTTATAAGAAATATGGACAACAACTTTATCTGACTATCATGTAAATGCAGCATCTGTGCTGCTATGTGAAATATATTACTTTTTTTTAAATAGTAGGCCAACAAAAAACTTTCACCAGGTGGACACATTTTCTGCAAGAAATTCCCAGTCACATCAAATGAATGATGGCTGTCTGTGGAAAAGAGACTGTCTCAGAATATATCCATCATGTCAGAATCAGGAATTACATATTTATCTGATCAGAGAAAATGCATTGTAGAAATATGGAAGTCAGTGCATGCTACACGTATCAAAGTCACTGCTGCTTGTTGCACCATTCCCTTCTTGATCTTTTTCACAAACTTTCAGTCGAAAGTAGTTTTATTTATAATCATATAATGTTTAATTTTTTTGACTTCCCTTATTTTTAAATGTATTGAAGTTTGTGGGGGAAAAATTCCAAGTACCCGGTACATTGCACGCTTTGTAGAATGTGATTACTTTACAAAATCTTTTATTCAAAATCGAGAATCTTAATTACTCCTAGAGTGAATTCTTCAAGCATTATCTTTCATTAGATTACAGTGTGAAGATTTACATGTACTGGCATTATAACAACTTGTAAATGATATATATATTTAGCTCTATGTATTCAGTTGCTTACAGTTAAAAACTTAACAGTTCTAAGATGCTTAGAAATGTGCCTGTTTTAGGGTGCAATTAGTTATAGGGTGATTTTACGCAAGAGCATGCCAATTGAAATAAAATTGCTAGTAGTGGCCAACTTAAAATTTAGATTTTTACAAATGAATTTTTCTACAAATACATGCAGTAGAAACCCTCAAGAGGTAATTTTTAATTCAATTTCAAAACAAGTTACTGACACTGATAAATAAATGTTTGTGTTACAAATTCTCAAAAGAAATTTCATCCTTGAATAAGTATTTTGCATCTAAATGTGAAATTAAGTTTGATAGCTGCATGAATATTATTGTTGCAAAGTTCAAAAGATGTCATTTTCATTGTTTTCTTTACAGGCAAAAATGTCAAAGTACATTTAAATGTCATTGAGGATGGCTTATTTGTTATCTTAAAACTCCAGCAAATTTTATGCAATATATGATCACATAGAGGAGTTATATTTATTTGTGCTGAGTAAACTTATAATTATACTCGTAAATGGGTGTAGGTATTTATTGCTTTCAAAACTCAGTAGACAAATGTGAAATATTCAATAACATAACACCAGGGACCTACATGTATATAACCATGATAACTACATATACATGTATATAGGCATGTGTTAGTCCCTCTGATATTCATATATTAAGCATTGAATGTCTAGATTCAGTATGGCATGTTCACTATACATGTATATTGATTTCATGTTTATCTCATAAATAATGTATTAAAATCTTTTCTAGTCTATGAATATTTTATGTATGATTTTTCTCATAATTTTGTGGAAGGTTTATTAATTATTCTTGGTTATTTTGAAGGTTAAGTTGATTTGAATTAGTCCTGTGCTTGTGAAGAATGTATGTGATAATTTTCTATAATTGCTACTAGAAAGTTGATGTATTTTATAAAATTATCAAACATAACTTATTCATAAGAATAAAATGACAGAGGAAAATCGAAATGAATATTTTAAATACCATTAGTGTAAAATACCATTAAAATAAAATGTTTAACTGGTAGAAATGAATCTATATATGTCACAAATACAGCAAATTGCTATATTTTTGAGGATTAAAAATCCTTCTTATAGATATTAAAAACACTAAATTGAAGATTTTAGAAAGTGTAGAGTAAATTCGGGCTAACTTTTTGGCTATAATTTGCCTGATTACCTCATCTTTTTTACATTGTAAATTAATCTTGAACCTTTAACAATCATCAAACAAAAATCTAAATATTTGACATTATGTGGTCAATTGTAAAAACTGAGATGAAATTTCAACGTGAATTCATGAAAACTGAGAATTTTGAAAAAAATATCAAGGAAATTCGGATTAAAGATATTTATTGAATATGAAGTATTTCATGTTTTGCTTTCATCAGCTCATTTTGTATTAATTAGTGATCAAAAATAAATAACAACTTTAATTTTATTTTCAGCCTGCAAAATTTATTCATGTGCAGAAATTTCAAAACTTCCCTGTGTAAAAGTACTATTTTTAGGACTTACTTTCAAATGACCTTGACTGAAAATCGAGGCTGATGACCCCAAAGTTTTCGGATGTTAAAAAAGTGTACACAGTTTGAATATTAAGTATTCAGAAAATCAAGATTCTGCCATTATAAGAAATATGAGAAGAATCCATCCTTAAGTTCTGCTTAATTCCCATTGTTTGAGGAACTGAAACTACCTTGTGTGCATTGGGGCATGGAAAAGTATGATTGCTTCTCATTGTGTTACCTATCAATTCTCGTATTGAGCATTACTGACCTCCTTTATAATTTCACTCGAGATGTATGGTCACAAATTTATTGTTTTATATAGCCCCAAAACTTTTTTAACTTTGAGTACAAAGTCTCTCAGGGAGACGCAATTTGATGAGTGATTTTTACGTGCATTATTTTCATTAGAATTCAAGGTTGAATATTATCACTGCACCAAGGTGCGCCTTTTTGTACATGCTGAAAAAATATTACAATTAAGAAAAAAGTGTTATAAAATAACTAAAGCAAGGTATATAGCTAAATCAAGAGATTGTGTCAGACCTGCTCTAGTACCCTGTACTACATCTGTACAGTACACAGACTCAACATGCTATTATAGTCAGTTAACTACATTATGTACATGTAGAGAAGTTGTTTTTCTTTTTATATTTTTCTTTTTCTCTCATTCTGTTGCAATGATTATATTACAGCTTTATCCAAATTTTTACTTCTGACAACAATTTAATTGTGTATATGAGTAATGCTTGTTCAGAATCTAAGCAGGATGGAAACCTTCCAAGTTGATGAACAAGTGTTTTACTCAAGGTTGTCTGTAAGACCCGGGGGCGGGGAATTTCCTATAATGATGTAATCATTATATTTCGCTATTCCTCCTAAAGTCCCCTGTAAGGGAGAAACCCCAGTTCCCCTTCTACTTATTAAATGTTCCCTTCTATTTCAATTCTTAGGGACAACCCTAATTATACACAAATCTTTACTTGTCAAATAAATACTGTTATCAAAATATCCTTTAAGAGAATGAATGAAGACAAGTTTCTGAATGAATTTACACTGATATACTATTACCATACCCTTTGTCACTTGAAATTTCCATGAAAATCATCAGTTTTTCAGTTCCGAGACTCTCTTTCAGATTTTCATTTGAAAAATATTCAGTTATCTGGAAAATTTTATTGGACGAACTGGGCAGCGATACCATATATCCCCAGCAACACGTCCAATGATTGTCTTCAGAATGCAGTTAAACATCTGCCATTACTTACAGATTTTTCAAACCTACCGATTTGGAGACGGAACGTGTCCAGAATCACGTCGAGGAAACTGTTCCTACCTACAGTCATCCTATGCTTAGGGCTCATTTTAAAATGAGCCGTACAATTTTTTGAGGTAAATTTTGTCTTTAGGCATTGTCAAAACAATCAATGAAACCCAAAAGTCATTGCTTTGTATAAATGGATATGGAATTTAATACATAAGTTTGACTGTCTGAAAATATACTACCCACAGGTGTAATAACTTTAAATAAAACCCCCAAATTTTTGTCAATAGATAAATTACATTTCTTCACTGATGAAAATTTAATAATGATATCAATATGTGACAAGACTAACAACAATATACCCGAACTTTCTTTGGAAAGTGCGGGTATTAAAAAAAACAAAAAAGGAAATACTCAGTTGAACCTTAGATTAATAAATATCTTTAGAGACCAGCCACAGGGAAGGAAGCGCCTGTTTGCTCTAACAAAGAGTCACCATTGTTATAGAGCAAGTGTTCTCGAGGACGAGGTAGAGCTCGAGGTCCACGTGGAAGAGGACGAGACCGAGGACGTAGAGGTGGTGCTTCTAAGTGCTGTCAAGGTAAATGGAATTTCTAAAGTCCAACAGGATTTGATTTCAGATTTTTTTCTGCCATTGTTTAAATGTAGTGGATTTTCTCTTTAGAGTTTCAGACCCAGTGACTCCGATGAGCTGTCAGACCTGTCAAGTGATTTGTCAATTGTGTCTGCAATTAACAAAAAGACCTCGGATGGCCAAAGGGGATGTGGCAAAGATATTTGCGATGGGGTGGATATTACAAAGAATAATACCCACTCGCCTTGCACCGAGCTTTCTGAACTCCTCTTTGTATGGCATGTCAAGCGAGAATCTGCGAGAGAAATTCTTGCAGTATGTGACGCCCAGCGAGCGAAAGATTCATACCGAAGCTTCGGAAAACTCTGACAATGCAGACCAGAACTAACTAATAGAAATATTGTCAATTCATGAATGTATCATAACAAAAATTGCATTAAAATAAGAATGTAACATATTTTGATGTATTTGCACTATTCGGCTGAGAGAGATAACAGACACGAAGCTCTGAAGATAAAGAAAATAAACATAGATGCTGGCCACTAGGGTTTGACCTTTTCACCTGGACGGTTCCAAGAAAATGATACATTATAGATTGGAATGCGCTTTGTTACTTGTTTATCAAAAGATGTATTTGGTAAGGAGAAAAGAGCAACTAATAGTATTGAGGTGACCAGAGGTCAGTTGTTAGTATAAATTAGCTACAACAAAGAATATTTAAAAATTATGCAAAAGAGAGAAAATGATTTTTAAAGTGCATTAGGAAACTAAAGAGTGTTGGAGGACAGAATAATGGTAACTGAAATTCAAACTAAAATTTAAAGTAATTATGGCAAATTTCGAGGGAGTTACAAATATGGAGATGTAAAACTACAAGGGTACACCTGGTATAAAATGAGCGGACGGCCAGACGCATTCAGTCAGAAACTGGATTGTGTCTGTCTCTGCTTGCATTTTATACAGGTGAGATCATTTTGTAGACTTGCGCGTTTTTATAAAACTTAAGTAAAATTTTCAGATGGCTAATTTTATTTACAGGTTTAAATATTTAGATTATAAGTGGTAATGTTTATTATAATGTTTAGTATCTTGTGTAAAATTATTTCTTGTAATCATTAATAGAAAAAAAAATGGATTGTTTAATTTAATAAAGTCAGAAACTGGATTGTGTCTGTCTCTGCTTGCATTTTATACAGGTTGGGTAACAGTGCCACACCTTAACACCTGTGAGCCGCTCTGGTGAGGGAAGGTCCTCAGATTTAGAGGGAAATTGGAAGCGTAATATACAAGGGTCATTTCGCAGAAATCAAAAGTTGACTTGGGTCACTTCGACCAAGCTCAAAGATTATAAGAGTTATTCCACTTGGTGCGTCCTCTCACTTGCATAGCCAAAGATCCCGGGTTATACAAACAAATGCATGATCGGCCCAATGTCATTCGGGACTCTGCCTCCTCAAACTTCAGTGGTTGAGGTACAGAAAATAAGAACCATTAGGCTGGAGTCCGGAATGAGGTTGACCCGGTTATGATAAATGTACAGTGAAAATCAGTCAAGACAACTTCGAAACTACTCTAGACCAAATTGCTAATACGGAATTGATGCAAGAGCCTTCCTTTATTAGAGAATGCTTCTTCGAAATTCCTTATTTTTTTTATTTCCTATGAATTTGATGCTGCTTTTTAATAAAAATGGAACTTGTTAATTTACTTACCTTCTCATTGGTCATTTGCAAAATTATTTTGTTAAAAACATTTTGATTGTACACAAGTAGTCTGAAGTAAACATTAAAAAGATGCTTGAGTTTCTGATTGACAATGTCTATGTGGTTTTTGGAGAACAAGTCTTCCAACAATCTATTGGAATTTCTATGGGTACCAAATGCGCCCCGTTATTATCAGACCTTTTTTTGTATTCATATGAAGCAGAATTTGTCCAAAATCTTAAACATGAAAAGAAGAAAACACACAAGTACTCTGAAGTTGACATTAAAAAGATGCTCGAGTTTCTGATAGACAATATCTATGTGGTTTTTGGAGACCAGGTCTTCCAACAATCTATTGGAATTCCCATGCGTACCAATTGCGCCCCGTTATTAACAGACCTTTTTTTGTATTCATATGAAGCAGAATTTGTCCAAAATCTTAAACATGAAAAGAAGAAAACACACAAGTACTCTGAAGTTGACATTAAAAAGATGCTCGAGTTTCTGATAGACAATATCTATGTGGTTTTTGGAGACCAGGTCTTCCAACAATCTATTGGAATTCCCATGGGTACCAATTGCGCCCCGTTATTAACAGCGCTTTTTTGTATTCATATGAAGCAGAATTTGTCCAAAATCTTAAACATGAAAAGAAGAAAACACTTCCTGTGGCCTTCAACTCGACATTTAGATATATCGGCGACGTAGTGTCAATTAACAATGGTTATTTCCATTCTTATGTCGATACGATATATCCCAGTGAGCTTGAGATAAAAGATACCACAGAGTCTGACACATCTGTATCATATTTGGATAATTTACTTGAAAAAGACGTTAATGGTAATCTAACAACCAATCTTTATGATAAACGTGATGACTTTAACTTTTCAATCGTCAACTTCCCTTACTTATGCAGCAATATACCTTCATCACCTGCATACGGGGTTTATATCTCCCAGTTGATTCGATACGCAAGAGCATGCTCTACGTATGTACAATTTCTAAAACGAGGTAAATTATTGACAAACAAGATGATCAAACAAGAATATCAGCAGTCTCGTTTAAAGTCATCATTTCGTAAGTTCTGTGGTCGATACAATGACCTTGTCAACAAAAACAATTTATCATTAAGTCAAATACTGATTGACGTTTTTCATATTAATTGTTAGGCCATTATTTACACACTGAATTGTCGACGGATTTTTCCGTTATTTCCCGATCATGACAAGGAGCACACGGCGGGTGTGACCTGTCGGCAGGGGATGCTCACTCCTCCATGGCACCTGATCCCACCTCTGATGTTTTGGAGGCCCGTGCTTGCTCTGCTCCTATTTTGTATTGTTTAATGGACTTTTGAGCTTGAATACTGTTCGTTATCTACATATATTTCATGTAAAAAATGAATGAATGAAAAACCGTCCCAACTTCCAATAAACTACTCTCAATTTTAGAATGCAGTTAAAGTGAGGCCGAATCATTCAATTATCCTTAAAGATATGTTCGGAAACTTGATGTAGATTCAAGAATGCTGCGAACTCGTCTTGGATCCTTACTGCGAGTGATTTGATGTTGTACAATTCGGACGGAAGTTTTCACCGTATAACAGATCTTGAAGGGATAGAAAGACGTCCAATCGCACATACCTGTGGCTAGCTGCAATGATGTAGCCCTCTCCGATTTTTTTAATCTGATATTTTCAGGAGAGGGCTACAATTCCACTGCATCTCCGTAATGGTGCAAATATATTTTTTAGATACGGACGACTGTAGGCAAAATAAATTGTTTTTGCATTCAACTTACTTCCAATAAGACGGAATTTTTATTCACTATCAACATTATAGCCCTTTATACGCGAAAACCAAGTAAAATAAATCTGCGTGTTTACCAGTCGTTCTCCTCAGCAGCCATGACAGTTCTCGCGTGATGTACTGAGACTTGCGCTTGAAATTTAGAATCACTTGATAAAGTAAATGTCGGTGTTGACAAATGTTTGTGTTGTATGATATCACTAAACATCGATAAATAAGAGCATTCAATGTGATATTTTTTTCATAAACAGTGATATTTATGCTTAAAATAAGGGAAATCCTAAACAGATCCGCGCCCCTAGATCCCGAATTCTCATTGGTTGTCCCAAAATAAAATCGATCAAGGTCAGTAAACATGGCGGATAAATTCAAGTTGTGAAGTTGACATACACGAAAAATAACCGATATACGTATTGTTATGTATATTTTTGGATCGATTCATGTCTTGCATAACTACATTTTATGAGTTCAGGTAAGATATGTTAATAAAATACCCACTTACTGATAATTTGAGCTGAAATCTGTGCGGTAGTGAATCACTCCCGCACTTGCACCATTACGGAGATCCTAAGGAGTTGTAGCCCTCTCCCAAAAAAAAAAAAAAATCGGAGATGGCTACATTATTGCAGCTAACCTGTGGCCGAACCCTTGATCTTCCAAAGAATTTTGAAAGTTACGCAATTTTTAAGTGCGAGTTCAATGCCGTTCTTAGCAGCAATGTATGGGTAATGAATTTTGCTCAAAGATGTCTGAAAAGACATTATACGTAAATGTTAATCTCCTTTCTGAGCAAGAGATATGATGTTCTATCTTTTTCAAGCTTATTGTTTGCACTTGAAATTTTTCTGTTACTGATACACCGATAAAACAATTGTGTTTTAGCTTTCAGCTTTTCTAACCAAAGTTTCTCCGTTGTCTGTCGTCGTTGGCGTCGTCGTAAACTTGTACAATTTCATCTTCCTCTCCAGAACCATTGACACAGATGAAACACTTCCTTTAAGTTTGGCTTAATAGTGGCTTATAGGTCCTGAATGATGGCTTAATAGTTTTCTTTAAGTCACCAATACAAAATATTCTTTAACATATCATCTTCAGTTTTAATTCCTTTTTATATCTTTATGGATATCAAAATAAGTGTCTTTTTCTGGTCGGATGCCATGTTTTATCTAATCGGTTGTTCTTCCGAAAATTGATTTTGAAATAACAATCATTGAAGACCGACTATATTTTGGTCAATTCCTACTTCTGCATTAGGAAAAAAATAATGACACTTAAGCACGAATTTATTCAAATTATTCAGGATGTAATTCAATGATTGGCAGTATAATCTATACCTACATATTTTTTTCATATCTTAAACATTTCTCTACCAAAAGAAAAATTAAGAGACTTAGAGATATTCCATAAGAAAATTACTATAACTACAAGATTTCCTATGAATTCGGCAGCGGGACGTGGCTCTCCACACACGAAAGAAAAATACGTTATATTTTTTCATTTTTTAAATTAATATATATTATATATTTATGGATAAAAATAATTTTAAAACAAGTATTTAAAGAAACTGATTTTAAGTAGCGAAAAGCGAAAAATTTAAGGCATTTAGTGAAGCTGTTCTCAGATCCCGAGTTTAGACACATTGAGAAAAATGTCAGAACAAGAGGCCCATGGGCCACATCGCAAAACGGAGCACAGTGGCTAGGAAAAAAGCAAAAATCAGTTCTCATTATTGAAACGCTTAAATGCATATAAGTGGTCCTGACCTACCCCAAAAAAGGGGGTTGGGGTGGGGTGATGATTTGAACAACATTGAATCTACAATAACTAAGGATGCTTACATATTTCTTTGACTAACTGTGGCTTTTTTCCCTACAAGTTTGAAATTTCATTGTGGCCCCACCCTACCCCCAGGCGTCATGATTTGAACAAAATTGAATTTACACTACCTGATGATGCTTTCATCAAATTATGAACAATCATGGCTTTGTTGTTCTTGAGAAGAATATTTTTAAATATTTTTCCTATATATTCCTATGTAAAAACTTTGATCGTCCATTGTGATCCCATCCTAACCCCGGGGGTACAAACTTGAACCTGAGGATGCTTCCTTATAAATATGACCAATCATATAGCTTTGATGTTCTTGAGATGAAGATTTTTAAAGATATTTTCCTATATATTCCTATGTAAAACTTTGATCGTTCATTGTGGACCCACCCCACCCTACCCCCGGGGATCATGATTTGAACAAAGTTGAATCTACACTATCTGAAATGCTTCCATATAAATATGACCAATATTGGCTTTGCTGTTCTTGAGAAGAAGATTTTTCCTATTAACTTCTATGTAAAACTTTGATCGTCCATTGTGGACCCACCCTACCCCCTGGGGTCAAGAATGGAACGAACTTGAATCTACACCACCTGAGGATGCTTCCATATAAATATGACCAATCACAGCTTTGCTGTTCTTGAGAAGAAGGTTTTTAAATATTTTTTAAACCTGAATGTAATGTCATATCTCTTCAGTTTCATCATATCCTGCAGTCGACGTGGAGCGGTTGATAATGGTTCTCTGAGTATGGCCTCTAGAGTTTTGTGGTCAATCACTGGAAACTTTCAGTCAAGATGGTAGTCTAGACCATCTGTATAAACCAAACGGAGTAATCAGGGTTTTTATCATGCTTGACTTTTCATCCAGTTTTACATGCCAATAGGCTTCTGTGACATCCAATGTGCTGAACAACTTGGCTTTCGGAAGTTTAGTTAGTGCATTATCAAGAACTGGTAGTTTGTAGTGTTCACGCAATAGTGCTAAGTTAAAGCTTGCGGATCGAGACAAATTCTCAGTTTTCCGTTCGTTTTGTGTACTACAGCCATTTGATTGACCCATTTAGTTGGTGTGGTAACTGGAACAAGGACTCCTCTTCTAACAAGATTGTCAAGTTCTGTTTTCACATTGTACTTGATAGCTAGTGGGAGTTTTCGGCACGGTCGAGTTCTAGGTTGGATCTCACTACTGACTACAAGTTTTGCTTCTCCAAGGTCACCTAGTTCTGACTCTGATGTGGTGTCCACCTTTGATATGTACTTTTCTTCATTCATAGTGAGGATTCATTTTCTGGATCCATTAAAGTCCTAATAAACCCTAAAGTTTATTGCTAACAACAGCAAATGTCATATTCATCACTTCTTCAGTCTCTGAGTTTGTAAGCAGATCAACTTCTCCTAGGGTTTTCAAAGGTGCCGAGTCAAACACACGAAGAGTTGATGTGGACGGGCGAACTTGATTCTTCCGAACTTACTTCTTTTCTAAGGTGTTTATCTGTGCACCACTGTCCAGCTGAAATCTAACATCACAGTTGCTCACACACATGAGAGCTGTTTAGGTAGTTTTATTACAGTTAACAAAATTGAGCCAATACTTATCCTCATCAGATGGATCAGCATACGGTTTCCTATCAACAAAGTTGATCTTTTTGCAGTAAACGCTAAAATGATAGCGTCCATTACATTTGTTACAGGTTTTAACCCATGCCAGACAGGACTCTTTTTTCATGGCATGTTTGTTTCCACAAAATTTACAAGTTTTTTCCTTGTCCTGTGGTTTTTTGAACCCTTGTTTTTTATCAGGAACTTTGTTTACAGTTTTTCTGTTTGTCTGAGATTCACTTACTTTGTGTACACTTGCATGGTTTTCTTTCTTCATCTCCTCAGCTTGTTGATTAGCCTGCTCATAGGACTGGCAAATCTTAGTTGATTTTTAGGTCCAAGTCATCATCCCTAAAATAGGGGCTGCTGGATTTTTCCAGTGCAACTGAAAACAATATCGTCTCTAATCATGCGATCCTCCTCTTTGAAATTGCAGGACGCTGCCTCCATACGCAATTCAGTAAGAAACTGGTCAAAAGGTTCGGAAAACTTCATACTCCAAAATGTGTGCGATTCTGCGACTTCAGTTTTGCGAGGATTACAGCACTGTTCAATTTGGTGAAACACATCTTGAGGTTTGCTCTTAACCTCACCAGGTGCCCATTCAAAGTTATCATAAATTTTAAAAGTCTCTCACATCCACAATTGATTGTCGCTGCAGTCTGGATTTACTCCGACAGTGCAGTAGTTCCGCTCGCAATCATATAAATTTCCACTTGTTGTTTCCAAGATTGATAGTTTTCCGATACATAACCAGTAAGGAGGTTTAATTCCGGTGGTAGTCGTAAGTTTGGATTAATCAGAGCCCTCGGAGTAGCTTGTTGTGAGCTTTGATGTCGTCTACGGCTACTTCACGTTGAAAGCACCGGTTCTCGTCCGATCACCGAAGTTAAGGATGAATGCTACAACGTCATAATGGCTGCATTTCCAGTGAAAACTATAATGTTTCAGTTGCATAAAATTACATGTACTTTGCCTACATGTTGATTTGACCAGGAATTGACTTTAGAGTCACTTACAGACAACAAGCTGACGGAAGAACAACTTTTATCTAAACTGAACATGCCCACATAACACATGTATGGGGAAACATTCATAACATACCGTAATAGACATACATAATACAAGTCGATTTTTCTTGGCATTGATATGTGTGAAATTCTGCAAACAAGATTAATACCTCTTGAAATGTTGGGACCAACTGACCAAGAATGACAGAAAATAAAGACAACTTAGCATTCACAGTTGTACATATCTGTGCATTTCACATGATGGGAATTATCAAGCAAAAACTTAGTTACATTAGTGTTGACAAGTAACTGAAAAAAAAATTTAAAGTTTTGTTTTGCCCAATTACAGAATTCCGTTCAGTTGGTGAGACTACTGAAATTTCTGCTTCCATATGTTGTGTATTGTGAGAATGTCGAAAACAATTTTGGTTTTTATTAAGAACTGAATTGCAGTTCTGCCGATGAAACTTAGAGGAAGACCAAGATCAAGCCCAATATCCTGTGTTTTATGATGAAAATGTCCCAACGCTTACAAAGAGTACCAGAAGGAAAAGTTCTCCTTTTGAATCGCATTTCAAAAAGGCGAAGCACTTGGCTTTGTCTGAAATCAGCGAAGAAGGTATTGAAAATGAATACTTTTCTCCAGAAACCCTTAAAGTTTTTGAAACTTTATCCTCTTTGGAGTGGACGTTGGAGAAAGAAGGAATAACCAGAGATACTAATGCTGATGGTCGCCTGCGTGGCGCAGTGGTTAGAGCGTTCGCTCTAGAGTCGCGGAGTAAGGAATTGATCTTTAAGTCGCGGGTTCGAATCCCACTGTGGGACGTGGAGACCGGTCCTTCGGATGAGATCGTATAAACCGAGGTGCCGTGTCTCAGTTGATGCTGGCACGAAAAAGATCCCTCACTGCTCAATGGCCTGAGTGCCCGGTATAGGTAGCTCTCCACCGGCAAGTGGTGACGTCTCCATTTGAGTGAAAAATTCTCGAGAGGGAAGTTAAACAACAAACAAACTAATGCTGATGTTGATAATTGATTTGGGGTTGTTAAAAACTCTATCTTGAAGAAGAAAAATGTCTCTTCTGCATTTTTATCCGCAAAATTCAGATCAAGGGGAGAACTACCGAATGTTCGTTAAAGGTTGATTGATTGTATGTTGTTTTACGTTCCGTTCGAGAAATTTTCACTCATGTAGAGACGTCACCATATGCCATTGAAGGGCTTCAAATTTTAGTTTTTTTTATTATTTACTCGGCACTCAGGGTCATTGAGCAGTGAGGGTTCTTTATCGTGCCAACGCCTATGTTATACGGGGCCTAGGTTTTTTTAAGGTCTAATCCGAAGGACCGTTGCCGCAACGCTTGGCGAAGGAACAGTTGCTACCTATTTTTATCGACATAGGTCAGTGGCGGCCTCGATTCGAACACACGACCTCCCGATCACGGAGTAGAGCGCTCTACCGACTGTCCGTTCGTTAAAGAAGTCACCAACAAAAGTGTAGAGGAAATCTGGCGTAAGACCAACAGAAAGCAAAACAAAAAAAACGTAAATACTTTTATTCTCCAAAACTTATCCCAACACCACGTAAGAAAGTTGCATCATCAAAAACTAGAGTAAGAAAGACTGGTTGAAATAAATAAGGATAACGCTTTACAGAAGATGTTAGATTCATTAAAAAAAAAAAACAAGTTAATTCTTTGAGTCCGGAGCAGAAAAGAGAAAACAAGAAGATTGCAATGAATTGTGAGAACATGTGTCAAGGAACTGAAGTTTAATAGAAACATCGTCGAGATTTACGAACTTCTAAATAAAAGAACATTGCAAACCGTTAAGAAAGGCTTCCCCCCTCTCTGTGTGTGTGTGTGTTTGTGTGCGTATTATTTTTGTTATTTTGAAAGACTCAAAACTAAATACGGATTATAAGGATCGTTATCTACAAGGACAAACACAGAAACGAGACCCAAGTCAGCGTGTACTGTAACATGGTGACAGAAGGCGCAGGGTGGACAGTAGGATCTCTTTTTTTTTAAATTACAAGTAAAACAAAACAGAAAGATAAAACAGAAGATCGTCAGACTTCAAAATGGGTGGGTGGATCCATGAGTTTTGACAAAATATGGGTGGATTACAAATATATGCGGTTTTGGATCCCCTAATAACTTATTGGATTAGTAATTAATTACTTACATTTGTTAATATTTTAAACATCTGTATATATGTTGAGGAATGGGATTTCGTTCATAATAACGCTTTTTGCCATTAATATCTTGTTAATTTTGTATGAACTTTTTTATGATACCCCGTGTATTTACTTTTTCAATACCTAATACTCTTACCATAACGGTCGCCCACGTGGCGCAGTGTTAGAGCGTCTGCTCTAGAGTCGCGAATTAAGGAGTTGATCCTTTCGTCGCGGGTTCGAATCCCACTGTGTGACGTGAAGACGGGTCCTTCGGATGAGACCGTATTTAGAAACCGATGTCCCGTGTCGCAGTACGTGCTGGCACGAAAAAGATCCCTCACTGCTCAATGGCCGTAAGTGTCGAGTTTAGGACAAACTTTGCAGCTCTCCACCGGCAAGTGGTGGCATCTCCATACGAGTGTAAACTTCTCGAGAGGGACGTTACACAACATACATACAATCAATCAATCTTACCATAAGTATTTTAAGAAATGACGTCATTCACCAGCTTAACAAGGGAAGAAACTCATCCCTTTACGCCAGTATTACATACAATCAATCAATCTTACCATAAGTATTTTAAGAAATGACGTCATTCACCAGCTTAACAAGGGAAGAAACTCATCCCTTTACGCCAGTATTACATAAAGATGGCACAACTTTGTAGGAACTTTATCAACAATTCTCTATTTATGATGAAAGGGACAACTACAAACTTTTTCTTGGAGGGCCTGCTACCGGAACCTTGGGTGAGTAATAAGTGAGATGCGTGATTATCAATAAAAAGAAAGAGAGATGAGTCTAAGAGAAGGAGAGAAGGGAAAAAAAAGGTGAGGGAAAGAATTTAAAAAAAAGACATGCTTAAAGTTTAAGGGCTATTGGAGTTTTATCCTAATGTCATATCATGTCATATCTCTGATATTTTAGGAGGTCCGTGTTTGCTTTGCTTTGGGAATGCTCACTCCTCCATGGCACCTGATCCCACCTCTGATGATTTGAAGGTCCGTGTTTGCTCTGCTCCTATTTTGTATTGTTTTAATGGAGTTTGAGCTTGAATACTCTTTGTTACCTCCATATTTCATCTTCAATCAGAAAAATGTATGTTACCTCGGTTTCTAACCCCTAGTTTATAACAATGATTTTTTTTTCGTAAGAACTTTATTTAAGCCTAATTACGCGAGGCAGTGTGCTCGCGAAAATTTCCTTCTGGTGTTATATTAATTAATCCTAAAGACTAGAAAACTGACCAGTCAGCAAGGGCCCCGCCGAGGGGTAGAAATATAAGGGTGCAGCTTACAGAATAAGAATTTTAATTGATTACAAAAATTAAAAAAATATATGAAGAAGAATATGCAATAACAACTGTATTTATAACATTTCAAGATAATTCCTTAATATCCAACAACCTGTAAAGAGTATCCCTGTATTAACATAAGGCAGTAAAAAACATCATATCTATAATAACTCAATTAAATGTATATTCAAACAAGAATAAAACATGTGTTTTATAAAATGCCAGCCTTCAGTGCAATGCAAATATCACCCAGGCTTGACCTTAACTTCAAAACAAACATCAGTTGCAGACAAAGGTTAATTTATCTTAAAGTGCAAATAAAGATAAGCCTGGAAAATTTTCTGCCCTAGACAAGATGATTAATCCCAGGGGATTAATTGTACTGCTCTCATCCTTTTCTTTCAAGTTTACAAGAACTTTTTCAGTAATGATAGAATGAGTTTATTATCAGACTACCTGTTAAAATTAGTAGTATTCTTGAATTTACATATGGCAGCAAAAAAAAAAAGAAAGAAAAATATAAAGAATAAAAAAATAAATAAATAAAAACAAAAAAAATTAAAACATATCTTTTTCTATATCTTGTTTTTAGAATTCAATAAAATCATAACTTGTTGTGTATTTTACTAAAATAAAGTATGAACATTATTTAAATCCACATTTCAGAGAATGTAAACATCATTCAGAATGACCTTAACCTCAAAACAAACTTCATTTGCAGACAGAGGTGTTAATTAATCTGAATTTGACAAACAGATAATACTTTGGATTTCCTTCAAGAGGAAAGTTAATTAAACCCATGGGACTAGTTGCAGCTTTCATAGTTTACAATAGGAACATTCTCAGCAGTTATCTCTCTTTGCCCTAGCATTCATTCCAATGTAAAGTTATGGAATGTACCCCACCACCCCAGCTCCAAACTGGATGACATAGAGAACCAAACTTAGCATCAAAATATGTCTTACTGCCTCTTCAACCAACATACCAAATTTGAACTTAATTGGTCAACTACAACAAAAAGTTATTGGAAAAAAACCAGATAATTTGTGGACGGAAGAATGACAGACAGACAGAGTGATTACTATAGGGCACCCACAAATCCTTGCGGCGTCCTAAATATATAGAGCAATAACCACAATTCGTGAAACTTTTGTTTAGCTAATAAAGAGTCAGTGATTATCTTGCGAAAATAAGGTATCGCTAAAATATAGTGATCTACATCTGTGAGCGTTATTACAATGATGATATAAAAGGATACCTTATGTATTCATGAGGAGAAGCTTTTTGATATTAAATGTAATTGGGTATCCTCCGACAAAAGGGATGTGCAAGCCACTTGGCACATTTTAATTCCTTATATTAGATTTGGCAGCACTTCAGCAGAATTTTTGATTTAAAATGTTGTTTACAAAGATGTTATGATAAGAATTATGCTATTTAAATAATGTCATATCTGACTTCTTTGCAGGTTCAAGGAAATGCAATTTCTGATGGAGCTCGTTGGTCTCGAAAGTGCATTTCTTTAAAAGATGTAGTCAGGTTCTTTGAACAAAGTCCAGAAGTACCTGGATATGATAAAACATTTCTTTTTAAAATTGGAAGATGATGCTGAACTTCCCATATTGCATTCTTCACAGTCAAAGGTAAAGAAGTATTTTGTCTTTATGAGTGTCATATTATAACATGTGCATATATGTGCAGACAAGATTTACTTGTGTTTATGTAATGAAATATAAATCATTTCTTTTTCTGTACATGTATTTTGTATTTCTTTGTTTACAGAGGAAAAAGAGAACAACATTAACCAGTCCTGGTCAATCCCCTGTAAGATCACAGAAAAAATGACAACGAACATGCATGTATTTAGCTCTGTTAAAGGAAAGAAATCTACACAGTAATATTTAGCCAAAATGGAGCAACTTGTGTATAAATGGGAATTCAGGTTTACTCAACAAGTATAGCGTATTAAGTTTTCAATGAAGATGAAAAATTTCTTCTTAAGAGTTACCGAAAGTTATGAAGTAGATATACTTTAAAGGATTTGGCTGATTTTTAAATTAAAATGTATTTGTTATTTGATTTGAAAACTTTCCTTGCTTAATTGTAATTGATACAATTAGCCCCTTCACGGTAGCTGCGGTACTACTCCTTTGCAGGGCAAAATAATGTTTGGAGAAGTTTATGTTGACCGATAATTAAATGATGTATATTTAACAATTACTTTAACGTCATATTTCAGCAAACTTTCATTTTGCCCTTCAAAAGAGCAGTGCCGTAGATACCGTGAAATGGTACGTTTGTATGCAAATACACTTGTTTCTAGTAATTGAACTCTCAAACATGCTTTTTGATTGTTTAATCAAAAGGTGGTCTAGTTGGCTGTAATTGGATAGTCCCGTCAACTTCTACGTCACATTGACATTATGGCGTCGATGTCAAAGGTCAATGGACATAAACATATATAGCATATCAAAATTTTGTATATATAACTTTAAAAATGTGTTTTTCTTTTTATGCACTTATGAAATATACGTAAATGAGAGTTTTACAAACAGATTAAATTACAAAGTTATTAAAAGTATCTGTGTTAATTTATTTTAGAATTTTGTTGAATTTATTATTTTCCCGACAAAACTCCGTTGAGCGATTGGTGCAGACCTATCACATGACTGGTGACAACAGACAGGTTTTTTTTAATTTTTTAGCGTGTTGGTCACTCTTGTCCCGTGCTGTGGTACCAGCAGGTTGTGTTTCTAAGTTACTTTGGGACTTTTGGATTTTAAATCATGGTATGTTTGACTTTTTGTTGGGTATTTATCTTAGACATTGTCTCGGGATGAGATTTCTGGATTTTTATGTTTTCAGTAGTTAAAAACTTGCATGTTTAATATTCGTTTACAACAGCACAACACTTAGTAAATTTCCAGAGATTTATTGAAGAACCTAAATTCCATAATTTTGGTAAGTCGTTTGTTAAATGTAATCTGTAAATGTAATTGTAAATAATTTTAATTTTATTACTAAACTTGCACAACTAAATAGGTTCAGTGGAGATCACTTTATGAATTAAATTTACGAGTGTTAAAACTATTAAGATATTGAGTTAATGCGCCATGATACGTATTAATTAGTGAGAGACTATTTTATGATTAGTGTTTTGTATTATTCTATGAACACGAGAGTATTGTATACATTGCAGAGATTTTGTACATTGCAGGGCCAGAGGTAGATAGTTGTAATGATAGAGATGTATATTACTTCATTGGATAATATTATACACTTATTTCATGACTACGAGGGGAACAGTCAAACTGTTGTCCCGAGGTAATGGGGAAGACCTGGGAAACTGTTGCCCGAGGCCGAAGGCCGAGGGCAACAGTTTCCCAGGTCTTCCCCATTATCGAGGGACAACAGTTTGACTGTTTCCCGAGTTGTCATGAAATAAGTGTTTTATTACCTAACCTACTATATAATATCTTAAAGTAATGATATAGACACATCGACAAAAGTTTGCATTATTTCTAAGTGTTATCATTTCCTAAATAATATTGATGTATACATGTATTGTTTAGTAAAAGAAATAAGATGACTTGAAGGTTTGAATATAACACGATGAGTCGGACGTTTTAAAAGGCAAAGATCTATA
Organism: Saccostrea echinata; assembly: GCF_033153115.1. Taxonomy (NCBI): domain Eukaryota; kingdom Metazoa; phylum Mollusca; class Bivalvia; order Ostreida; family Ostreidae; genus Saccostrea; species Saccostrea echinata. The sequence continues at coordinate 10,737,759 of NW_026889785.1, forward strand.
GTGAGTGAAAGGAGCCTACATTTTTCGAAAATTTCCCTCAGAAAAGGTATTCTTGGCCTCTTCTTTCAAATGATATTAAATTGAATATATATTTATATTGAGTATAAGGATTACTCTTCAAATGATAATTTCAAATTTATTGCCATGAAAATGCTTCAATTTATACATAATTCAATATTATAGCTGTAAAGTACTGGAAACTAATTAAGACGTCATAATGGATTACTTCAGCCATGCAACAGTTCATTCTGTGACCGGGTAAACAGTTTTGACTGTTTCATGATGTGCAAAAAAGTTAAAATGAATCAGGAAACAGTTCAAAATGCCCAATTACAATTTATATAGTAGGTTAGGTAATAAAACCTGCTGAACATTTAAACCTGTGTTTTGGTTTATTTAAAAAAAAATTTCATACGCAACTAAGGTTTCCATATTGTATGCACATGCACTTGTTTCTAGTTATTGAACTCTTAAACATGCAAACAATCAAAAGGCGGTCTAGTTGGCTGTAATTGGATAGTCCCGTCCACTTTTACGTCATATTGACAGTATGGCATCGGTATAAATAGGTCAATGGACATAAACATTCCAAGTAACGATTTGTATACAAATGGCATGCCAAGTGTCGCCGTCAAATTTAGTTGGATTTCTTAGTATTATTGTTTTTATATTAGTGATTTTATAAAAAAAAAAAATTGTAAATATTATAAACACAGTGGATACTGGAGATTAAACTTTGCCCTTGGATGCATTTTCACCTGGATTATATCGTAAAAGGCGGTCATACAAAAGACAAAGTCAAACAAGAACTTGCAGCGTCAGCTTATTCAGTGCATATTATGAAATTTCCGGAAATACCATCGGCCGCAGAAAACATGGTGGGAGAGAGAAAGATTATAATAATCTATTGAATATTAACGGGACCATCATATCGGACCCATTATTACTTCATGACCAGTGGGTGGATAAGCGCAGTGGGGTGAAAAACATGCCACCTGTTTACTTAAGCGATAATGCTGAACATGCTGGTGTTTGTGGCGACACCTTTAACATGACAAAGTTCCTCCAACGATATAAATTAGGAAAAAGACAGTCTTTCATTGATGCTGGTTACACTGTAGAGATTTCTTATCATGACAATTCAAAGAAATCATCATTGTGTCTTGTTAGAATTTAGTGCACATCATCCCAACATATTAAGGATGACCCCACAAGATGTAAATCTGAATGTGTATTGTGTGTAAGAGTTTGTTTGCAAGAGTTATGTTTCTTAGTGTTGGTCATGTGTCAGTGTGTATTAGCATGGGTAGTGCGTGCAGTCAGGAGGGCGGTATGGAAGCAGGTAACGTTATTTTGATGTAAGCTGTTATGCCTGTTACATGTAATAAAGTTTGAAAAACGGATTAAATTCGAGTATTCTTCACACATTGATGCAAAACTCCCTGCTGAGACATCGTCTGTGCATAAACGCATCTTATGTAAGTGATATAAGACCCTGAAACGATACATGTGATTAAATGTTTACGTTTTTAAATTCTAGCTACATTTTATTTTTTTTTAAATTACTACTATATGTCACAGAAATATATTTTTGTGTTACATATTTTTCCAGTGCATGAACCTGTGATTCATCTATTATTACAATGGTATTTCATGTACGACCTTTGTTCACTACTATGTAAATGAGCCCGCCTCTGTATACCGAGTACTTTGATTTCTTTTTTATTTCGAGACACTGGCTGTGGTCTCTTGTTTATGAGTAGACGCGAGTTACCTTCTTTGCGCTAGTTCGTTTGAAAAAAAAAAGTTCTCCATACCGAGCTCTAAAATCACATTTTAAAACCTTTTCCTTTAATTTTTTTTAAGGTTTAATTTATATCTTAAACATGCTGAACAATAATAGCACATCTGATTTCATGTTTATAATCCACATTTGTGTAAGGTCTTCATTAACCTGTAGGTCTTCGGCAGCCCGGAGTGGCCACAGGCGCCTGAAGTGTGGATCGATTTAAACTGTATCACTGATACATGTAACAAAACATCCTTCAAAGCTGTCAGTGGAGAAAATTTTATGTGTCCGATTACGACATATAAAACACTAATGACGGGGTTTAGGTTAAAGAGACTAGTAGAAAAACATCTCCTTGACAGAGTGCTTGCAAAATTATGATAGGTAACTCTGTTATTACCTTGGAAATATGCCTCGAAGCAGGGAAACCCCCGTTTGTTTACAGATGTTGTTTCTTACCTTGTGTATTTTTATTATACCTGTACTGGCCATTCTCTAAACGTAAGAAAAAGTACAATCTGCTTGCATAGAACGACATATGGATGTGATTGACGGGGAAATTTGATACTTCTGAGAAAGCACAAGATAGGCTAAGACCCCTTTTTGGTCCCTGGTTTGGGATGTCTTTTAGAATGATGCAATAGTTTATCAATTAAAAACCTGTTGTCACCCCTCCCACAAAATAAGTATTTGTTCTAAGTTATGGGATACACAGAGGTCACAAGAAGGTCAGATAATATGTCAATTTCCGAATTTTCTCATTTTTATACAAATTTTCATCGATTTTACAGCACATTTTGATTCAGAAAACATAGAGCACAAGCTTGCCTATTTACCAAATTTATATATTTCTTACACTGATATCAGATGTATCTTGTATATAAAAATCTCAGATAGGCAAGCTTGTGCTCTATGTTTCTCGAAGTGAAGTGTCTCAAATTTGATAAAATTCGACCAGAATTCGGAAAAATGTCCTACTTTTGCACCCTCTAGTGGCCTCCGTTTAAGCTTTGAATCAAAATTGGTGCTGGTTTTAAAACAGGCATCATTTTAAGTTGTTAACTACAATCAATCACAATTTTAACTGTGTTCTGATTTTTACATCAAATAAGGGGCCAGATTCGGCCGTTACCATACCTTGTCCTTTTAAGCTCTTACAATTTTTTTTAATTAAAAAGGGGGGCTATCGATCCACACTTCAGGCGCCTGTTGGACTAGCCACCAATCATAAAGCAGTGATGCTTAAAAACTGAGGGCTAACGTCACTATCGCATGTCAAGTGAATTGGACTCCTGTCACTGGACATTGTTTAGGGTTTTCCAATTTTAAAGGATGCAACTTCAAATATATAATGAATACCCTAAAAATATACGAGTACATTTGTGAACGAGTTATTTTTGAAAAAGGAAAAATTAGTAGTGTTCAAGCGTATATAAATTTACTCGATTATAACAATTTATAAAGATACCCTTGCAGTTAAATTACGGAGATCTTTTTTATTTCTTTTTAAAATAATATTACATTTTTTCTCAAAAGATGTAGTCGTTTAAGTAACGATTTTACATAGTTAACTGATAAACATCTTTCTTTAACATGTGTTCTTACTTTACATTAATTGTAACATTTTGAAGATAAAATTTAATAGGTCATGATATATGACCATACTGCAGCAGAGAGACAAATTGACCATTATGAAATATTTAATTCCATATCCAAGATCAGTTATGTAATATACCTCCGCTGTGGTGGACACACTTGAATTGAAGAAAGAATGGAGCAAGAACAAAGAAATGAAATAAATGCGGTTGCAACATTGGTGGATAAGATTTGCCAGCGTTTCCAATGGAATTTCTGCAACGAGATCAGAGGGAAGGGACGACAGCGTCTTTTCAACATCTTCATTTGTCTTTCTTTGTTCATTAGCTTTATATTCTTTATGAAGTCTTCCTTGTTTCCAACTTTTAATCATATGAAAGATGATTTGCGATACAGTCAGTGTTTCTAATTTTTTTGAATTCACAACAAGGCCATCAATACTTCTCAGCATTTCCACCATCTGATGAATGGTATCTGTATTAAACAGATTCATACTGCAATTTTTTTTTGTGATTTCATCGACACTCATTCGCTTTACTCATGGTAAATGTCCTTTTGAAGCTGCAAAAGTGTCAAAGGAAATTCATTCTGATCCCTAGCAGTTGGACGATACTACTGTCCGTCAAATGAACAAACAGGCACATAAAATTCTGCTTTTAAACATATTGATAACATGTTAAATCATGTCATGTAATATGTTGCAAGGAAGACTACTTCCTTTCATGCCAAAAGCTATGGGCAATAAATAGAAACCATTGGCTGATACTTTCTGTCTAAATCAGAGACCAAGAAACCCAAAAATTCTGTCGCCCGATGTGGTGTAAGCTTGTTTGCTTCCTTAAATACTACCTGAGATTCAAACATCAGCTGAAGCAAATCGTCAACACGAAGGCCCCAAGCTTTTGATTTCTCTGTATGCTCACAATATGGATTCTCCACACTTCCAGTAGAAATTGGACACATTTGGTTAAAGATTTAAATTCTCCTCGGAAAGATACTATCTCCTCTATATACTGAGCTATTTTGTTCTGAAGAAGAAGAGGTTTTCGGGCTTTTTCTTAGGCCGAAATCCATTAGTATAAGCTTTTCACAGCGCTTGGACTAGACACACTGAATATGCTGTGAATACGTGCTTCCTGTAGCTACTGCTGCCTTCCGTAAATCATGCCACTGAGGACTGAGCTGGTTCATTAGTCTGAAGTCGTTCTCATTGAAAAGAAAAAGGTTATGTATATTTCTAAGGTGTCGATTTAAATACATTTTTTAAAAAGAAATTAATAAAAACCATTTTATTTAGCGAAGCATTTGCCAGAAATGAATAAAAAAGAACTAATATAATATTTACCGAAAAATATGACACAGAGGTCACCACTTCCCTTCCAAATATTACGCCATTTTTACCGCATCCAAACATATCACAACCGGCCCGGATACACGACAGTGGAGAAAAACAAAATTCAAATAATAATAACAACCATGCATATAAAAACTTCAGAGTTGTTCAAATGCACGTAAGTATACATGTGTAAATGGTACAAAAACAGTGTATCGGCACCAAACTAAAGCAAGATAATGAAGTATTTGAAAACCAAAAAAAAATGTAGCTCATTTGTTTAAGCTTTATGACTCATTGTAGACTGCTAGGTTGCAGTCACTTAACTATTAACAATGATCATGAGCGCCCTACTTAACCCGTATATCAAGATTGTGTTCATAATTCATATAAATGATATATAAAGCATATAGGTTAGAGGAAAGCCAACGTGAAACAAATGATTATTTTTAAAGAATTCCATGGCAACCAAAAGGATTTGGGGAGGGGGTTGCTACAATAGGTGCTAGATTAAGAACAAGATCTAATAAAAAATTAAGTTAAAAATTTGAAATATGATAATCTTTGAAATGATTCTTTTCTTTTTAAAAATATAAACCTTTAATTTGTATTAATAAAAGGCTTTACACAAAAACATGAACAGAATGTGGCAGTTTCGTCAAAAAAATTGACAAAATATGCGTTTAAAATTTCAATCTTTTTTGTTTCTAAATTTATATGAATTGAAAGTAATCCATAGCAAAGCTAGCACATGAATCTTTTATTTAACAAAACTATGCAATATGAAAAAAAAAACTGCATAAAGATGTAGGTTCTTTCTTTCATAATACACAGATCACAACTTCACTGCTTATACTCTTAATATTTATGTAAAAAAATCCAAACATGATGGTTCTTTCGTAAATATAATAAAATATGATACTTTATAGTAAATAAACTTATAACCGAAGGATTTTAGGTCAATAAAACAAAATTATTTGTCTGATAATTTTTAATTAAAGAATGTCTATAATTCTCTACAGTTTACATTGTCAAATATTGTTTTGCTCAAATTCATGATTAGAAATTTAAACAAGAGCAAACTCATTTTTGGAGAAGCTAAATTGTTTTCTTTTGTCGTAGCAATAAGTCAGTATTTTTATTTTGAGTTATAATTAGGGCTCCGCAAGGATTTGCGGGTGCCCTATTGTAATCACTCTGTCTGACTGTCAGTCATTCTTCCGTCCACAAATTTTCTGTTTTTTTTTCTAATAACTTTTTTAGGGTTGACCAATTAAGTTCAAATTTGTATGTTGGTTGAATAGGCAGTAAGACATATTTTGATGCTAAATTTGGTTCTCTATGTCATCCGGTTTGGAGCTGGGGTGGTGGGGTAGATTCCCTAACTTTATATAAGAGTGAATGGGCAACTGCTGAGAATGTTCCTATTGTAAACTATGAAAGGCTGAAATGAGTCTCTTGGGATCAATTAACTTTCCTCTTGAAGAAAATCCAAAGCATTTATCTTAATCTGTCACATTGAGATTAATTAAGACCTCTGTCTGCAAATGAAGTTTGTTTTGAAGTTAAGGTCAATTCTCAAAGAAGTTTACATTCTCTCAAATGTGGATTTAAATAATGTTCATACTTCATTTTGGTAAAATACACAATGAGTTATGATGATTTTATTGAATTCTGAAAACAAGATATAGATAAAGATATCTTTTTTATTATTTTTTTTCCCTTTTCTTTCTTTTTTTTCTACCTTATGTAAATACAAGAATACTATTTATTTTAGCAGGTATTCAGATAATAACCCCATTCTATTATTGCTGAAAAGGTTCTTATTGTAAACTTAGAAAAAAATGTTGAGAGAGCAGTATAATTAATCCTCCGGGATTGATCATCTTGATGGTTGCAGAAAATTTTAGAGGGTTATCTCTCTGTCACTTTAAGATTAATTAACACCTTTGTCTGCAACTGATGTTTATTTTGAAGTTAAGGTCAAGTCTGGGTGATATTTGTATTCACTGATGGCTGGCATTTTAGAAAAAAAGATGCTTCATTCTTCTTGAAATATACATTTAATTGAGTTATTATAGATATAGTGTTTTTTACTGCCTTATGTAAATACAAGAATACTATTTACAGGTTGTTGGATATTTAGCAGTTGCTGTTGCTTATTCTTCTTTATATATTTTAAAATTTTTGTAATCAAATAAAATTCTCATCCCCTAATCTGCACCCTTATATTTCTACCCCTCGGCGGGGCCCTTGCTGACTGGTCAGATTTCTATTTTTTTTTCTTCATTGTTATCTGAATTTTAGAGATTTTGTAACTAAAAATATTAGTACAACCTCAACAGTACATTAAAGCATATTTTGCTTGTATATTTCAAACAACAATGTAACTCTATTTGCTTGACACTATTTATCCATAACAATCGAAATTCAGTTTAAAAATTTTGACATCTACACTTAATCTGATAGAAGAGTTTTGAAGTTGATGTAAACGACTCTCTACAGATGTGGCACTGACTACTCCGCTCCTCCTGTTCAGCAGTACACACTGCACACGCGATGTGGCCGCATGGTAAAAAAATGTATCGCAGTAGTATAGCCGACATATAGGGGAGGGGGGTAAACAATGGGGCTATTGTCTGAGAGAACAATGGGAAGGACAATGGGGGGATGATCCGGATAATCCCCCTCTATCGTAAAGCGAGGGGGGAGGGAGAACAATGGACCAAGGTCATAAATGACCTATTGGTGACCTGGAGGAGACAGGACCCCGAACGTCACAACATTAGGTTGAAAATCCCTTTTATTGTAAAGTGAGGGGAGGAGGACAATAAAAAAGGGCCATGAATGACCTCTTCGGAACCTGTAGAGGACATCTCCCCGACCTAAGGTCTATTGTACGAGAGGATCAAGGTCTTAAACATTTGATGTCATTAACAGTACCAGAGAGAGCAGATCATTAAGATCAATAGAGTGAAGGTATATTTACGGGATGGTTATTCCTTCATAGAAGACGAAAAGTGGTTTACTCGTAAAGAATTGAACATCTTTCATAGTGAGGATTAAAATTCTGAAGTAGATTTAATAATAAGCTGGCCCAAACGTATTAGCCATAACCTTCATGCAGTAGTAATAAAGACGATCAATGTTAACAAAAAACATGGGTATGCTCTGACCTGTCACGCTAAACAAAACACGGCAGTTCCTTAATCGGCACCTTAAACAGTATCGGAAAGAGCGGGGTGTTTGCGCAACAATGGTAATCTGCTTACAAGACGTGAATTGAACATAAATATGGTATAGGGAACGGGTAGTGATCGGGAATTAAATGGCTGATTACCACAACGTGTATTAAAAAAGAATACACACGATTTTTAACAACCAAATAACGTCCAATCATGGGTATGTCCTATCATTTAACACAAAACGTATCGTAACCTTCACGCAGCAGTCATCGTCCAAAAACAGGCATACCGAAGATCGGATGTTAAATGACTGATTACGACAGCTTGTGTATTTAAAAAAAAAGACTATTTCTAACAATCAATTCACTTCCAACCATCGACATACTTTACCGTCAAACAATGTTAATCCTTTTCTATGAAATTAATCCTTTTCTATGAAATTAATACACATCACACCGAAAATAATTCTGTTTTCCATTTGTTATTGTAAATGTGAATTTACAATTTATAGGTTCTCTTTTTCATCCTTTCTCAAAACAGAGAATAATTCGGAATGTAGCGTTCTATTGCTGTATGGGTAAATTTTTATGCGCCCGGATCGATAGATCGGGGGCGCATATTGTTTTTGTCCTGTCTGTGTGTTTGTTTGTTGTCAACTTTAACCTTCGCCATAACTTTTGAACCATGAGAGATAGACTTCATATTTGGTATGCTTACTCCATTAATTAAGCTCTTTCAAATGACACCAAGGTCAATGACCTTGTGACCTTGACTGTGACCTATATGCTAAAAATAGCTTTTTCGAACTTTGTTGCCGCCGGGTGCATAGTGTTTCAGAAACACATCTTGTTATCACTATCTCTAAGAAAAAAATCTTTTAATAAAGTATTGAAACAGTTATTGTTTTGAAAAGAAAATTACCAAGAACAGCTATCAGCGTAATTGCCAGAGATTTCCACCATGGAGAATTTTCTGCATCTACTTTGCTGCTGTTGTCATGGTCGTGCATCGTTGTAGTCGCTTTGGAGGATGAAGATCTTGATGTTGTATACTTAGGTGGTGTGATGGTTGATTGTGTTGTGGTAGGTCTACCGGTGAAATCAGTTGATGTCATCTCAACAAGCTTAAAAAAATATTTCGACATAAATATTTCATACTTAATGCACAAAAAATGAGATTATTGTTTTCATATTGAAACGCAATATTACACATATTTTACCATTGATGAAAACTCGCACATCGTGTGGAGTGATCACATTCTTACACGGTATGCCTCCTGTCTGAACTTCAATGGTCGCCTGCGTGGCGTAGTTGTTAGAGCGTTCGCTCTAGAGTCGCGGAGTAAGGAGTTGATCCTTACGTCGCGGGTTCGAATCCCACTGTGGGATGTGGAGACCGGTCCTTCGGATGAGACCGTATAAACCGAGGTCCCGTGTCGCAGTAGGTGCTGGCACGAAAAAGATCCCTCAGTGCTCAATGACCCTGAGTGCCGAGTATTGGTCAAAATTTTTAGCTCTCCCCCGGCAAGTGGTGGCGTCTCCATTTGAGTGAAAGATTCTCGAGAGGGACGTTAAACAATATACAAACAAACAAAACAAACGAACTGAACTTCAATGCGGATGATGTTGCCAACAAACTGTTCCGGAAAAACACGCTGAAATCTTTCAACCGTTTTTGGAACAGTACAATTTCAGCGTTTTTTTTTTTTGACATTTTCTTCAGGGAGTAGGCTCCGGGTCCTTTCCAATTGCAGGTCAAAATGCGTTGCTTCAAATCACAGTTCCTCCCATCAATGGGATGGGCCATGGAATTTTGTAGGATGAAGATCATCGCGACTAACCAAACAATCATATCACAAACCTCACAACAGTAAATATATATATATATATATATATATATATATATATATATATATATATATATATATATATATATCTTCACCAGATCTAACACTATACAGTTACTCGAATTTCTCTCTTAAGAATGACGTGTACTTTAGCAGGTGTCATTTTTGAATTGTACATAAAATGTTTCAAACCTGTGCAAAGTTTATCATGGTTGGCGGATCCAGGATATAAACTCAAATTTACTTTAATGAAAGTGGTGGGAGAAGGAAGATTTCTACCATTTTGTTTGAGATTGTTAACCCTTCTCAGGGTTTTTTTAATACCCCCCGCAAAGCACGTCCGTCTGTCTATAGACGAGATTTTGTCCGGACCATTTCTTGGAAACTGTTGCAAGGATTTGTCTGAAAATTTGTACACTTATTATTCGCCGTATGAAGGTGTGTGCCTGGTATTTTCATCATGATTGGATATTTGTTTTTGCATTTTACAGGTGTTTTTTTCATTTTTATTATGTAGTTTTGTCCGGATCTATTCCCAGAGACTATTGCATGGATTTGTATGAAAATTTGTACACTTATTCTTTATCATATGAAGATGTGCACCTGATATTGTCAACATTATTTTGATAATTTTTCTGCATTTTACAGGTGTTTTTTTTTTCATTTTTATTGACTTGGTCATTTTGGGTTCATGTCTTAGGTTTGAGACATAGAATCGAGAACATCTGTACAAAAATGTGAACTACAGCTTAAAACTACTCATTAGAACTTTAAAAAACACAAAGTATTAAAAACAGTTTTTAGCTCACCTGAGCTGAAAGCTCAAGTGAGCTTTTCTGATCACCCGTTGTCCGTCGTCCGTCCGTCTGTCCGTCTGTCCGTCCGTCCGTCTGTCCGTCTGTCCGTCCGTCTGTAAACTTTTCACATTTTCAACTTCTTCTCAAGAACCACTGGGCCAATTTTAACCAAACTTGGTACAAAGTATCCTTGGGTGAAGGGGAGTGTAAATTGTTAAAATAAAGGGCCAAGTCCCCTTACAAGGGGAGATAATCAAGAAAAGACAAAAATAGGGTGGGGTCATTAAAAAATCTTCTTCTCAAGAACCACTGGGCCAGAAAAGCTGAAACTTATGTGGAAGCATCCTGGGATAGTGTAGATTCTAAATTGTTAAAATCATGACCCCCGGGGGTACGGCGGGGCCACAATAGGGAATCCAAGTTTTACATTGAAATACATAAGAAAAATCTTTAAAAATCTTCTTCTCAAGAACCACTGGGCCAGAAAAGCTGAAACTTATGTGGAAGCATCCTGGGGTAGTGGAGATTATAAATTGTTCAAATCATGACCCCCAGGGGTAGGGCGGGGCCACAATAGGGAATCCAAGTTTTACATTGAAATACATAAGAAAAATCTTTAAAAATCTTCTTCTCAAGAACCACTGGGCCAGAAAAGCTGAAACTTATGTGGAAGCATCCTGGGGTAGTGGAGATTATAAATTGTTCAAATCATGACCCCCAGGGGTAGGGCGGGGCCACAATAGGGAATCCAAGTTTTACATTGAAATACATAAGAACAATCTTAAAAAATCTTCTTCTCAAGAACCACAGGGCCAAAAATACTGAAACTTAGATGGAAGCATCCTGGGGTAGTGTAGATTGTAAATTGTTCAAATCATGACCCCTGGGGGTAGGGCGGGGCCACAATAGGGAATCCAAGTTTTACATTGAAATATATAGGAAAAATCTTTAAAAATCTTCTTCTCAAGAACCACTGGGCCAGAAAAGCTGAAACTTATATGGAAGCATCCTGGGGTAGTGTAAATTATAAACTGTACAAATCATGACCCCCGGGGGTAGGGCAGGACCACAGTAGGGAATCCAAGTTTTACATTGAAATATATAAGAAAAATCTTTAAAAATCTTCTTCTCAAGAACCACTGGGCCAGAAAAGCTGAAACTTAGATGGAAGCATCCTGGGGTAGTGTAGATTATAAATTGTTCAAATCATGACCCCCAGGGGTAGGGCGGGGCCACAATAGGGAATCGAAGTTTTACATTGAAATACATAAGAAAAATCTTAAAAAATCTTCTTCTCAAGAACCACTGGGCCAGAAAAGCTGAAACTTATATGGAAGCATCCTGGGGTAGTGTAGATTATAAACTGTACAAATCATGACCCCCGGGGGTAGGGCGGGGCCACAATAGGTATATTAAAAGGGGGGAAATCTGGTAAAGAACAGCATGGCCAAAGTTACTCAGGTGAGCGATGTGGCCCATGGGCCTCTTGTTACATTACACAGCAGATAGTGTAAATCCATTTGTCCCTTGGGAGTAATGAGTGGACATGCATCCAGTTAAAGATTAATTAATGAGTTTAGTGTGGGAAGCTGTTAGGACATCTCTGATCAATCTGATCTGATTATCTATATCTCCTGGGAATTGGGCAGAAAGAAATAAAGGTCTCTGTTGTCTAAGTCTCTTATTTGTAATTTATGTAGTTACAGGAACCAGCCATTTATTTTTAAAATGAGTTTGATATAAAGGTATAAAGATCAATTTGATTTTGTATAATTAATTATATTTTTTTTTTCAACAATCGATTTACCGAGTGTCATTTCTCACAAAGATGACAAATAGTTGCAAACTATTTTTTCAATGTAATAAAAGGCACTGTAATTATAAGTAATTGATGTTTTATTAGGCTGCACCTTAGTTTCAATCATTAAATAAATATATATATATAGGATCTCCCATGGTTTGTGGTTGGATATGATTTTATATCCAACGAGTTGTGTGCCTTAGCGGGGGGATAGAAAACACACAAAAACCATGGGAGATTCTTTTTTCACATATTTTTGTTTAACTATCAAAGTGTTTCTTGTCTTTATTTTGTAATTCAAAGTTCCCTTTCGGTTACCTCGGACCAAATAACATACGTAAATAATATTACGCTGTTAGAAATAGTTCCTACAAAAATCAAAGAAAGAATGTTTTTTTAGCAGTTACATTTTTTAATTCATGAATGAAAATTCGTTCAAAAATATGAAATAACCTGAAATTTGACAAATCAAGTCATTTAAAATATATTATTATTGACTTCAGTCATCCGAGTCCGTGTCATAGATGACACGCGGCCTTTTTCGTGGTGTTTTCAAGTTATCAAAAATAAGGGATTGTTTATCACTGAAATTCAGAGTGATCCTGGTGCAGTAACCACAACCACGTTGGTACTTCGTTTCTATTGCATTTCTTTTTGGCCACGTGTATAAGTTATGGTATGTGCTAGATTTTACATTCCTGTCTATTCTGTTCCAATCTCTATGTAAGTCAAGGTAGTTTGACTAATGTCGCTTGCAAACGCACGCTTTTATTTCGCAAAAATGGAGACCTCCACATCATACCTATAGGCGAATTTTCTAACCAAACGCAAATATAAACTCCCAATTTTGACCTCCCAAGCCACATCCCATTTCATAAAGAAATGCAATAGATCTAATTCCCATATCTCCAATACGTTCTAAACATTGTTCAAACCACTTTTTTCGGTTTTCTGGGCTGTCAATATAAGGTGCTATTTTACGAAAACAATTTCCAGTACGACCAAAGTCCCATTGAGCTAACAGACATACAACCTTAAAACGTTTCAATAAGGGTTCTTCGTAGTATGTAATCGTTCCAGGTACTCCTCGATCTTTTTCAACAGCAAGATTGCTTCTATTGACAGATGATCGCTTTGAGTATATATCCGCCTAAGGAAATTTAGTACTAACCTCATGTGAAAGTGCATGAGAACGAACTGCTAAACAATTCACTATTTGTCCTATTGCACTAACATTTTCTACTTTCTGCAAGTCCCCTATCACGAATTTAACAGACATCTTCACTATAAGACGGGATTTATTTTATTTCACATAAATTTTTTTTACTGTCCTTCAATTCAAAGCCTAACATAAAAAAACCCCAGATCTGTTTCAATGTCTAGCTGCCTGTTAGAATGTCAGCGCATATAAACAGAAAATACATTCCTTTGACGTCACACAGTGAAATACCATATAAATACCGTACATTCCTATGACGTCACAGATTCCAGTCTGCGCGACGCGCCTTATTTTGCTACTACTAACAATTCTATCGTAAACAAACACGACTTAAAAGCTTAGAATAAATTCTAAGTGAAATTAAAAATTTGTCACTACGAGGTATCAATCCCAACATTTTAACTTATGTTAAGGTAGAACCAATGTCGGGAAAATCTTTGTCAAAGGATTTTTAGACTTTTCAAAATGAGTAATTAACACTTGCTTATTTATCAGTGAAAATTACATGGCATGTTTCCTTGTTATTAAATATAGTGCAGCAGGCGCAATTAGGGGTACATAGTCATAAGGAGAGCACTTCTTCAAACATCTTTGTTTATAGACCTCATTAACTGAAGAATAGTTAGAAATATCATTAGAAATATTATTTTCTTCAATTCACATAAAAGATTAAATCCACATTTCAAAAAATATATGAAAATGCGATCAATATTTTTAAAAGGATTTTTGGTCCATCCAACCCTAAATTTCTATAAAATAACAAGCATTGAATGCTGCTTCACAAAATTCATATGGGCATTTTGGACTGATGTATTTTCAACATGTCCTAGGCAATGATGGCAGTAAAAATGTCTGACAAGTGGATTCCGCAAATTTTTTGAAAAAGTTTAAATTCATATAATGAAGAGCATAGCTTGTGGCCATGTTGAAGAGACAGTGCAATGATTTTCAATTGTTGGGTTGCATCACCAGTCAAATTGTACCTGGATGTAGACAGCTATCAATAGCAGAAAGGCTTCTAATGTCACTGTTGTACCTGGATAAAGTGGATCCGAGTCTATGCCATTGAAGTTTTCTGTGTTATCTGATGGCTGAAGAGGCTCCGCAGTGTCAGACGGTTGAAGCATATCTGAGAGTGTGTCTTAGTGCAAGTCATAATCCTCATCAGAAAGCTAGTTCGTCTGATAAATTTCCAGAATACCCGTCTTTATCGGGGTAAAAATTGTTGTTCAGCTCTTTTTCATGTGTCTGGATGAAATGAAACTCAAGTTCGTCAGTATCATCAACAGTGTCTCGTAATGTAACTCTATTCTCGTTTGATTTGAGCAGCTGCAAATGTTCAAAATAACATAATTAGTTTGTTTCAAAAATATTGTGATATTATATAATGTTCAAAGTCTAATGAATGATGATATATTTGTCACTATTAAAATGAAGTACATTTACAGATCAAAACGTGTCACAACGAGAGGAGAAAATTCGAGTTAACATGAATATCCATCCCTTTTTCGCTATTAAAACTCATGTTTTTTGGGTTGGACCCCCTCTCTCTGGAAAAAATTTCTGGATCAGCGCCTGCTCAAACTAACAATATATACAATAAATAAAGAGCGGGGAAGGAACTTACCGGGCTGACAGTAGTCCGTATTTGCTTGTTGTGTAGTTCCTTGTGAGCTAGCCCTCCCTTGAAGGCCTTGTTGATCTGCCTGTGAATTCGATGCATTTCCCCCTAGTATCCTCACCAAGAAAAAACTGGTCACATTGGAGAGAATGATGTTCGTCATGGCCCTTAATCCAAAGAATTTTCAACTGTAATAAAACAGTGTTCTGAAGGGTTTCTGCATTGTTCATCCCGAAAATCCCTTTCTCCCAGATTGTAACCTCATCTTCAGGAAGTATGGGATGTGCTTGTTCCCCCCCCCCCCCCCAACTCCTCTGCTTAATGCGTCCTTTATTTTACTGTCCAATATTTTACGGAACCATGAAAATCTTTGATTCGCCGCATCGAGAAAGTTCTTGTCATAAATTTCTCGGTCCCGTAAATATCTTAAAATGCCACAGCTAATGTAGTACAATGTTTTTGCAGGATATTCGTTGCCATCTTTTCTACGTACTCTCATAATAAATCTTCCTAAATAAAAGTTCAGATGCACTGCATCCATAGTTTCGATTTCTGGTATTAAGAGTTCTTGCCCTTGACACTGCGCATTTCGTTCACGCCGCCAGCTTTCTAAAATATTAAATGACCAACGTGTATTTTTTTCGTTTTGCGATTCTCTTAACTCTCTATCACACTTGAATTTCCTCCTCTTCAGTTTCAAAGCCTAATCGTGATTCTTCGAAGTTTTGAATACATTCATTTTTTTGTTTCCATATCCATGTCACGAACCCCGCCATTCTCTGTCTCAAGGCTCAAGTCAAGATTCATTAGATTTTCTAGGTCTGCGTCAAAATTCATGTCGAAATCCTCAAGTTTAATTTCTCCAAAACAATAGTTCAATTCTATTTCGTCGCAGACCTGAGATAAAATTAAGTCCTCGTCACTCGATAAAAAATCAAGGCCTAAATCTCGTAAATCGTCCGTGTTCACAGTTGGAAAGCTGCAGTCCAACATCCTATACCGTTGAAACACGGGCGAAAAGTGCGTTTTAGAAAAAATACTGGTGGGAAGGAGAGAATTTGCACGTAGTCACATGAAAAAAAAAACTAGATATTTTATTGGTCTTATTAAAAGTCACGCATCAAACACCGGTCACAAGACAATTATTGATGTTTTGATTGACCATGATACAAGAAAGTTATTGACTTTAGCGAATCCTTGGTACCTTTTAATAGTGATACAGTGTCATCTGCATATTGCAATATTTTATATTCTTTATCATTTACAACTATTCCTTTGATTGATACACTATTTCTTATCATTATGCCCATTACCTCTGCACAAAGAAGAAAAAGATATGGAGAAATAGGGTCACCCTGTCTGCATCCCCTGCCAATGTTAAAGAATTCTGAGAAAAAGCCATTTTGAATAACACATAGTTTTGCCTCTTTAAATAAGGTTCTTACAGCATTCTGAAATTTTTTACCAAAATTAAAGAAGGTTAAAACTTTGAAAATAAATTTCCATGAGACTGAGTCAAATGCCTTTTCGAAATCAAGTAACAGTATCATTCCTGGTGTATTATTTTCATTACAAAATTGAATGATGTCATAAAGTAATCTAGAATTTTCTCCATATATCTTCCTGCTAAAAATCCTTTTTGATTTTCATGGATAATTTCAATTAAAATGGGTTTCATTCGATTAGCTCATACACTGGATAAGAGCTTATATGACGTATTTAGAAGTGAAATTGGCCTCCAGTTTTTGAGGTATTCTCGTGGTTTATGTCCTTTATGTAAAATTGAAATAATTCCTTGAGTTTGGGACTTAGAAAGCTTACCCGAGGTAAGACTACATTTAAAAGAGTTACATACATAGGACCCAATATCTGACCAAAAAAAATTTAAAAAATTCTGCAGTGAATCCATCTATTACTGGTGATTTATCATTTTTGAATGATTTTAATGCTTCAAATATTTCCTGCTTAGTTATTTCTAATTCCAGTTGATTTTTCAAGTTGTCTTATACTTTTTTAACATCTTTATCATATATTAATTCTTCAAGATTAACTTCCTCAAGAAGATGATCTTTGTTACCATATAATGTCTTGTAAAAAGTTTTTATCTCTTCCAGAATTTTTATCTTGTTTATTAACCTCTATACCTTGTTCATTACAAGTTTAAAAATGTTTTTATTAATATAGTTTCTTTTTTCAAGTGCAGCAAAATATTTAGTAGGTTTTTCTCCTTCTTCCATCCATTTACAATGACTTCTTATAAGTAGTCCTTTTAATTCATATTTCCTTATTTGTTCCAATTCTGTCTGGAGTTCATTTAATAAATCTGAATATAACTGTTGGACAAATGTCATACATTTTTTGTAATATTTTTATTTGCGTGTTGAGGTCTTTTTTCTTATTTTTGCTTTCTGTTACTTTATGAGATGAATAATAGATAGTTAGACTTCTCATTTTCATTAACAGTACATCCAAAAATAAATCCTTGGGAATATGTAATTCAGCATCAGGTCCTGGAATATAAGGGGGCATTGTGTATTCTGCTACTGTATCATTAATAAGTTGTTTGATTGTTTTAATATATTCTTTGTCCCCTAATAGAGAATTATTAAATCTCCAAACACCTCTACCTCGTTGAAAATCACCAATTCTAAATTCAATACTAATTATTGAATGGTAGGTTCAATACCCTGGAATGATCTTAACATTTTCCAAAATTGACAATAATTCTTCAGATATAAGAAAAAAGTCTAGCCTTGCTTGTTTAATAGGGTTTCTACGGCTTCAGGTGAATTTTTTAACCTTTGGGTTTTTTATTCTCCAAGGGTCCACAAGATTAAATTTATTTTTTAGGTTTTGTATTTCTACCCAATTTTTAGGATTATTTTCCTTAACATAATTATGACAGTCTAACTGAAAATTTTGAACTAAATTCCAGTCTCCACACATAATAATAAATTCATTACCATATTCTTCAACTATATTACCAATTTCTGTGTAGAACTGTGGATCATCTCTGTTTGGACCATATAAATTCACCAAAGTAATATTATATCTATTATCCACCGTCATATTAGTAATAAGGAAATTTCCATTTATATCAGACTTCACGGTAGAAATTTTAACTTCTACATTATTATTCATAAGAATTAATGTTACTCTAGCATCTGTTTTTCCTGCACTCATCATATTATCATGGCCCCACTGGGCATAAACTGAGCTTTTTTCATTCTCTGTACAATGGGTGTCTTGAAGACAATATACCGAGGATTGTAAATTTCTAAGATAGCTAAAAACATCTTTTCTTTTTTTATTATCGTTTAAACCCCTACAGTTTACAGAAGTTATACTAAAAAGTGACATTTGCTATTAAGGTAAGATAATAAATATCTAAGTATATTGCATATACGCACCTCATACACCACATTCATACTTAAAACACAATATGCTTCCTGCATGTGTACACAAAAAAAACACAAAAAAGAGAAAAAATCAGACAAGTATGTGAGGCTACATATTAAGCCATCCGAGACCCTCTGGTGTTTACTTATTGGTCTATACCGACTTGAAAAAAAATTGTCTCAAATAGGCTACCTATAGGATTCAATACAATTCGATAGCCCTATTAGATGTACCAATATGTAGGTTAACATAGATAATTTTGGAAGGAAAAACAGTACAACAGTAACATACTTCATATTCTGATAATTATGTTAACTTCCATAGAGGGAAAGGAAAAAATCAGACTAGTATGTGAGGCTACATATTAAGCCACCCGAGACCCACTTGTGTTTGCTTATTGGTCTATAACAACTTAAAAAACAAATTGTCACAAATAACCTACAATACTCCTAGTAAGTGTATGTTAACATCAATTATATTGGAAGGAAAAACAATAGCACAGTAATATACTACATATACCGTAACTGATAATTAGGAATGGAGAAACAACCGAAATCAGGCACAACATCAAAATTAAAGCTTATAGATGTTCCACTCCTCTTCTCCCTTTGCACGAAATTGCAGAAGAGCGTCATCCTTCGTTTCTATGATGCAGGTTTTCAGATTATCTTGGCTTCTCATCCTGTATGCTCTTTGCGCTAGTTCACTACGCTTTTTCTTCAAATGATTTGCAAGATCCGTGCGAATTGTCATGTCTTTTGGAAGCGTTGCCGTTCATGAGTGATGAATAATAAGATTGCGGTCAGCCATTCTCACAAACTGCACTATAATTGCCTCTGGTGCATCTGGCTTGTAGATATTTAATGGATTTTTTTGAATTTTATGTGAATTTTGAATTACCATGGCCTTGACATCTTCTGGGATTTGCAAGTTGTGTCTCAAGCACTCAAGAACAGTCTCGGAAGTGTTTTCTTGATCGGACTTTGGGATACCATAAAACAATAAGTTGTACTTTCTTGAACGGTTTTCTTGTTGTACCACATAATCCTGTAACTGCTTGACACGAGTCTCCAGTTCTGTCATTTTCTGTTCTTGAGGATCTACTCGTTCAGTCTTCAACGTTTCTAGGTCTGAGATCCTGAGATCTTGGTCATCCAAAGCTCTCTCTATGTCTATGAAGTCTTTCTTCAGTTTTGATAGCGACTCTTCCACTTTATCTACTTTCTCTCCCACAGTTTTCAGGTTTTCGTTCACAGAGCTTTCTAGTTTACCAATAAGCTTCATAAAAAGAGCTTCTAGATCATTATTTGAAACCTCTTCATGTTCTTCTACCTTATCATCCTTTTTGCCTTGTTTTGAGTCCTGTTTATCTTGATTATCTGTCTTGTTTTGTTTTGTTCGTCCCATAGTTAGAATTTCCTCTGTTGTTTTTTGCCGTCGAGGAGAGGTTAGCAAGTATTTATACATCAAGGAGCACGAAAACGAAATGAGTGGAGTCTCTTATAACGTATTCGTTATCTTGCCGAATCCCACTACTAAAATATCCTGTCTTTACTTACATTTTCCTCACTTTTCTCGCCTCTCGAAAAAATCACGCCATGCTTGGCGCGCCACAATACCGGAAGTCCTCGAAAAACATAAAACTGATCAATATCTTCGTGCGTGTGACCGACCATCAAGAAAGAAATTTTGACTTCTCTAAACGGGCCAATCTCCACAAGATAACTCATAAATCGAAATAGATATTTGCAAATTTAATAAAAATTGTTGATATTCCGGTGGAAGGTTAATAGTTTCTTTATAATTATATATATATATATATATATATATATATATATATATATATATATATATATATACTTCTTCATGGATGACTGACGTGTTCTTATTCTCCCTGTTGTCCATTTGTATGTAAAACGCGTGAATCTTTCATGGAGTAGAGCACACTCAGTAGGAAAGAGATTGTAACATTTGTAGAATAACTGCAAATGAATATAAGAATAGAAAAACAATTCTGCAGAAGACCTTTCTGAGAAATCGTAACGCAATAACTTCAGCGTTCTGTATAGAGGATTATTCATCCTTATTTTTTTTTTATTACGAAAGCTTGTTTGGAGATGTAACTTACCTGTATTGGAATCGGTCGAAAAAAAAACAAACATAATTCCGTATCCCATGAACGATAAAACCAATTATCTGTACTCTTTAACTTCCACATCGTAGATGTGAACTTGCTGGCATGGACGAAATGGGGTAGGGAAGTCTTGCTTTGATCCATTCTGTCGATAATTAGCGATAAATATTTGCTTAGAAACATTTTGGCCTTTTGTGGTACTTATAATATTTCTGTCTCTCTAAGCTACAAGTATACAAAAATATTAACAACAAAAAACAAAATTTAAATGAAATTTTGTGAAAGCTTGATCAATTCATACAGCTCTCTTATCTTACTTCTGATTTTTAAGATGATTGCTTTTTTCTTCTGGAGCATCATTCTTTCTCGTACATCTCTGGTTTCCCCAAGTTTGATTTTGATCTCTGAACACACATTGCCTTTTGGAATTTGGTTGCTCCAAAATTTCTGAAGTTTATATTATTTCTAAAATCAAAAAAACTATATTTTACATCTTCATCACAGAATTCAAAATCCAGAAGAAATATCAAGCCTATGGTATGGCAATATATAGGAAGCTTCACTTCTCCACAAACTAAGGAAGTGGCCCAGTGACACTGGTGACATCTCCCTGTGATTCCTCAACCATCAAGTCTTATATATGGAGTTTTGTGGAGCAAGGAGGTAAATGAATGTGGTGGCTGCTTGGGAACTATTCTCCAAAGTTTTGAGCATACAGCTTCAGCCAACCAATGGCCTCCAAAGATTTCGTCTGCCGCCTCTTCCGTTTGTAATTTGTAACGATTTTCTGATTTTCTGCAATACATAAATTTTTAATTTCTTTTGTCGAATTTCCAAAAATACATATAACTACAAAGCGAATAAGGATACGAATACTACTCACACAAAACCACACACTTCGTAAAAAGTTGACAGAGGTATCCCCAACACAGCTCTGAATGCTGCACAGCACACGCTGGTTGTCCCCAGGATCAAGATAAAACCTCAGGACTGAGATTGCTCATCAAATCTATTAAAAGAACAGGTGGAAAATGATTCAATATTACATTTATAATTATAATAGAGATAAACAATAAATGTATTAAAATTGTATTTAGAATAGCTGATACTTCAACATTATATGCTGATACTTTACCATTATATGCTGATACTTAAACATTTCACTCTTACTGAGAATGGCTTCATAAAAAGTCAAGTGGCCAATGGCGTCTTTCCAGGCTGGCCATTGCCTGGAAATTTTCCCTGAATGAGATCAAAACCGACCAGGCAGAGTAATGAGCAACACATTACCCCAAAAATTAGGATATTGGTAAAATTTTGGATTTTCTCTTACTTAAAATAGAAACGCATAGATAGAGGATATAGCAATGCCACATGATTTTTTCTGCCTATTCTTATTCAGAATATCTATATGCCATTGTTGTTAGTAGATCCAATAAAACAATTTGCAGTTTATTTGATCCAAATATCTTAAAAAATGAAAAAGTTATGGCTATGTGAACACTTGATATCCTTGTTAAAAAATTAAGGCTTTGAAATGAAAAGAAAAGTAACCAAAGTCTGTATCTTTTTTATTAATAATAGTTTCTCCTTGAAACTTTCAGGATTTGTACAACAGATTGTAAAAAAGATAAAAATTGAATTAGAAGTTATTCAAAGGCATGATTATGATGATTATTTTGTTAATTATATGCGAAAACGAGGTGGCTCAAACTTTTTCGTCCCGCTTCTTCAGTTCCTGTTATCATTTGTCCATTTTTTTCTGAGGAAAAAATAATTTCAAAATAAATATATATTTTTTCTTCAATCAAACAACCTCAATAAATGTAATTTGAAACACAATGATTACCATTAATTAATTAAACCATCCTCAAAATTACACTCAATTATGAAATGAGAGAAAAATTGATGTATAAGTATACTGTTTAAATTGCTTTTATATTTCTGTTCATTTTCAAATAAAATCATTCATAAAAAGAATAATTATATATATATAATTTACCTTAGGCTTTCAAAAGTTAATTCTATGTTTAACGTTACCTGCACGTGTAGGTTTGAGAGAAATTTTAGTTTTAAAAAACAAACAAAACCCCAATTTTCAATTTCATTTTTTCCAGTTTGATTTTACTTTTTGCAACTAAAATACTGCAATCTGTAGAAATACAAAATGTTTAGGGCATATTACGAATTTTACATCGACATACTTACTGAGATTGTCTTTAAAACTTAAGGAAAATCATGAAACAAATAGTCTACAAGTAGCTTGCATACTCGCTCTCTTTTTAACATCAGAAATGAATAAAAGTCACTGGCTGGAAAATTTAGTTTGTTTTAATTTGATCGCACTCCCGCAAAGGTTTGGTATTTTAAAGGGTAGGTGACTTTAAACTTAGAATTAACTTTATGCAGCCTAGCTACCTTACTTTTCATATACAAATAAAAGGGAAAGGGGGTAAAGATCGAACATTCTCAAAAGTTTCTTACATATTAAGGTTTTTGGACATCGCCATGAACGTATCTCAATAGGTTTGATTACAGTTAAACAGCATGATATATATATCTTCTGTTAATGTGATATATACATGTGTATTAGAAAAATATAATTCTCAGTTCGCCTTTTCTATAATCATCTAGCAAGGTGTAAGCATATATGGCCTCGTCGTTCTCATACTTGATATTGTACCAGGTCGGAAAACCTGGTACAACTCCTAGAACCTTTCCTTTATACTTTTGCTTGTCAGCGAAAGTATGTTCAACTAGTTTTCCAACAAGAAGTGGCATGTCTAAATGTTTTACTTCACTGGTTTGTGCACTGACCGCAGATGTAATTAATCGTAAAATATTTTTTTTCAAGTCCTGCACTGAAAGTTTTTCATATTTACCATCTGGGTTTTTTTTTTGGATAAATTGAAAATTTTACTATCTTTGTGCTTTTGTTTAAGAACATTTTTTTCTAACTTTAAGTTGAGCTTGCAAAGCCTTCATTTATTCTTTATCATTGTTGATTCTTCCCATGCCCTCCTCTACTTGCTCTGGGCTTTGCCAAAGACCATAATAACAAACATCATTTTTTATTTCTTCCTCTTTTCTAATTCTTTCCTTTTCTAATCTCTCTAATTCAAGCTGTTTTTTTCTTTGGGCTTCAAGTGTTTTATTCTCAATTTCTTTTAATCTATCCTTAAACATTTTCCTAATTTCCCGTCCTCCTTTTCTTGAAGTCTCAATTGCCTCTCTCTTTCCTCCGGAGGTAAGTTTTTTAACCATTCACTTGTTTTGTTAAAAGCATACATAAGATACGCTTCGTTTGCAAGAACAGATGCATTCGGACGGTAAGACAGAAGAATGAATCAATAGTTTCTCAGGCACCGCCGCATCAGGTCAAACACTGCCGCATTGATCAATTTTTGTTGACATATTGAAAAGGGAAATAACTCAATTTTCTATTTTTCCAAGTTGAAAAAGAAAATTGAGTTATTCCCCTTGTCATAAACTAATAGATAGACGTTTTTGTTAGATAAACAATACATTTCTTGTTAATACAGTATGTTATGAATTCACTTTGCTTGGCATAACATTATTTAAAATTGAATGCATATTATAATGAAAGAGAGAACAAAAAAATAAGAATCAGTTGATACCATCATTCTATTGAAAGACTGAAATGAAAAAAAAGGTGTAACACCTGTTTCAAAAAGACCCTGAAACTCTAAATGTAGTCTAATATATACCCTTTGGACTAGTCTACTTTAAGGACGGACAGGTTAGTCCATTGTAACCTTACATCTGGGTCTTCTTTGCGTTTTCAGTTTCCAATAACCATTACACAAGAAAAAAATAAATCATGACTTTTTACAATTAGATTTTTTTGAAAGCATTTAAGAAAAATCCTAGATTTAAGACCTAAAAAAATCGATATCTTACCAATGTTCCAATCCTAGATTTAAGATCTAAAAAATATAATCAATTTCTTAGCAATGTTCCCCATCTCCACTAGACAGAATATTTTGTCCTGAATCAGAGGATGGTATCGGAGATTATATTCCTCACTCCAATTAATTCATTTTGTCAATTCATTAATTTGTTTCACATTCTGTCCTATAATATCTTCCTCGGCAAAGTAAATGCAAGACCCCGTTGTTGTTTATCAGTTCCAATTTTTAAAATGAGTGTGAGCTTACTTACTGAAGTTATAAAATTATGTAGAATCAATCAAGCTGTAATAAGTTTAAAATAAATTTGAAAATAAACCGATCACCAGAGGTATGTTGTTTGAATTACAAAGAGGATTTAGGGTCCTAATGAATGATAATTCTTTCATTAACTTTATGGGTAACAATTTATATGAAATCCCTTTATGCTATTTGTCTCATCGACAAATGATAAAAAAGTTACTGAGTAGTAAACCATTTATCTACTTTGAGGATACCATAACCAAAGAAAATCAAAAAAAGAAATCATGTTTATTTAATTCAATACGGTGCTGAATATGTACAAAAATAATATATTTATTTACAAATTCATTTCATCTTTTCAAAAGTTTTAGTTCATACAAAATGAACCAGGTATACATGTACATAGCACTTATTGTTCCATTAGTTCAAGTAAATTTGAGACATTTTGAACATCTGCAAAGTCTCTTTTTTCGGGACACAGTTCAATATCCAACACTTCGGTATCGATCCCATTGTTTAGCACTTTTCTTTTGCAATCAAAGTAGGAAAAACCACACCTCTCGTGCTCATATGTAAATACGGTGTTGTTTTAGGCACGGAAACCTTTGTTGTAGCCAATGGCGGACTTGTGACTTTTTAGCACCTTTCTAAATGTTTGAAGTGGCGCATTCACAAACCGTTTGGTTATTCCCTTGCAACTGAATTTTACATTTTGAAATGATCTGGGAACGCACGACTTCAGACGTTTTGTTTTCCTGTTGCAGGCTTTCCTCAAACGTTGATAAGCTTTCTGCTGTACCTTCGGATCTCGCATGTTTGGCTTACAATATATGTCTTTGAGCAAAGACCAATCATTTCGTCACCAGTATCTTCTAATTCTAATAAACCCGGGGTTCTCTTGTCGTGTTTTTGTGCTTTTGACAACATTCACGAGGAAACCAGTGCACAAGATCATCTGCCACTTTTTCCATTTCTGTATAATAATCCATTAACCCATGACGGAATTCACCTCCAAGTTCTTGTTTCACGATGGACTCCAGGATACGTCCAGATATGGCCATATAAGCTCTTAGGACGAACCGATTACACGTTTATATGCTCTAAACGTTTACAGATTGAGTAAACGTTTACACCAAGGTCATTATCAATGTCTATCAGAAATAAAGTTTAATACAAACAAGTTGTTTTATTTCATATTTACCAAAGAAACACCGTCTTTGATCATTTAATTAGCAATATTGTTTATATGTTTTAATCGATACCGGAAACATGTTAAACAAAAATATCTAAAATTCGATACGGTCTAACATATTTAATTCCGATTTCCGAATACTAGTAATGTTTTATGACTTTTGAAATATAAAACTTGATATACTTTGATTAAACAAATATAATACGTTTTCACCAGTCTTTGAAAAGTGTTTCAATACGGTCAGCAGGTCTTATTATACCTAATTCGGCATTAAAAGATCCATCTTTGCAGTATAATTTTACAAAATGCTTTTTTACGTCCGGTATGTAGCCAAACAAACCAATGCAATATTGGGTGACGATGTAGAAAGTGAATGAGTTTAATGCGCCTCAAATTTTTTCGTCAGAAGGACCAACAAATGAATAGTAATAACAACTCATACTTACATTAAATTAAAAGACTTGTTAACTAAATTAGAGTTTCATGAGTAAGTAGCCATAAAAATTCAACACAAAATATTCTTCCGTTTAAACGGTAACGTTTCGTTTACTGCTGTCCGTTTAAACGTAAACGTTTCACCCTTAATAAGCTCTATCCGTGTCCATTTCACAGTAAGCTAAGTCACTTCTGTCCACAAACTTGTCATCAAAGTCATAATAAAATTGCAACATCCTTAATTTTGCATATTGTAAAATAAAATAACCAAGCTGGACTGGGAGGTCAAAAGATATTCTACTTTTTGCTTTTTCTATTTCGAAAACGTTATGTCCTACATCGGTAAGATTAATGAATTTTGAATCATTCATTTCTTGGGTGGCTTCTTTAACTCTCTTTACGTATTTTATTTCTCTATGTTTAGACTGGTCCATGATAACTGATCCGTAACTAGAATTACCTGTCAATTTTGCAGTATCCGCTAATATTGACATGGAAGGATCCATGTCAGTTTCCCATCGACGACATGCACCAAGTTTGTCTAGGTGTAACCAAAAGAATCCTTGTAATGTGGATTAAAGGACCCTTATGTAACAGAGTTGGACCACGTGTTGTAGATGGTTTATCTGAAGCACTAGTGACCTTAAAGGAAAATGTTCCTTGTGAATTTGCTAGGAAGCCTAGATCTCTTTCTTAAATAGACCGTTGGAAGGATACAGAATACAGACAATTTCTGCTCTACACTGGTCCAGTTGTTTTAAAACATTTTATTCATTCTAACTTGTGTCACAGATGTTATGTTTTAATTTGTACATAAAATTGGCGCGCATTGCCAGTCGAATGCGTTCGCTGCGTTTGTTTGTGTTGTGTGTTTAGTGTGAATGTTTTGGGAGATCATGTGACATTGTTTATTTTTGTATTTCCACGTGTTTCCGATTAGGTGACCTAATGTGACCTTACAGCTGACCAATAACCGACTGTTTTATCTTATTAATATGCATGTTTTAATTTCTGCACCGAGTATTTAAGCACAGTACCCGCCAATTCTCGACCCCCACGCTTTTTGCCTTTACGGTAGAAGTCTTACATATGTTTGAAACATAGAAGTATTCTTTAAAGTATTACTTGGAGTTAATTTAACTGGATTCCTGGTAAGCTTTCTGTTTAGCTTTATTATAATTATTATATAAATGTATTTTATAATTTACTTTTATTAATTAATCCCGACAGCGAACAATCATATAATTTATGTGTTGTTAATGTCTGATGTTAAATGTAAAGTATTCGTTTTGTGTGTGTATTGTGTTGTGAGAGTGTGTTTAATTTATACTTTGTAGGTTTTTTGTTATAAGCACAGTGAATAAATATAGTTGTGCCGAATCCAGTGTTGGATTTTTATCCTACAAAAGACCCGGCCACAATGGCGCCCAACGTTGGTTTGTGCTGAAATAAACCAGGGTCCAGGACTAGCTGCCAACGCCCAGGACCAAACCAGTGTTTCTGTGACGTTTTGAAACAGCTTCAAGAATGGAATTCCGTCCAATTCAAGTAGGCCTACATATTTTTTTTTCTCATTCTTCACTAGAGTACTTTATTATTAGAAGTGAATACCGCTTGTTAAACAGTGCGGAGAAAACCATTCACTAAATTGGTGGGAATCGTGTGTGGTGAACTGTACTCAGTCAGCTAACCGAACAATATCGCCTGTCCATTGTTTTGACCTATACTGTGAAGCGCAGCGCATGTATATCTCCTGTAGACGTTAGTGCGGTGGACCATTATCTCTGCAGATCGATTGTCATTTGAGCTCATCAACGTCAACATTTAATATAAAAAAAAAAAAAAAAAAAAAAAAAACGAAAACAAAATCAAGTGTGCACATCATTGTTTTGTGTTTGTCTATGTTCTTGTTCATATGTTTGTCTTCATGTATTTGTATTTGTTCTGTTTTGTAATGTGTGTGAGTATACCGGCCGGTGCTAGTGCGCAAGGTGCGAGAATTGAAGTGTGAAAGAGATCGGGCTCGATATTCCTGTAATTGTGACGTCACGGTTTGTTTCGTTTTGTACTTTCGTAATACAGAAAAACGTGTTTTGTCAGGTGTTTCTGTTTGATCCAATTTATTATTTTTTTTATTTATTGGCTGTCATTTTGAACACGCTGTCGAGTGCATTGTGGTGTTCATTACTATGTGTTGTCTACTGTCAATGTATTTTCCGATTTTTTGTTGAATGTTACAAGTACATGTTTGTGTTCAACGTGCCTCCCTCTCCCCATCCCATTTTTCCCCTGCGTACAGCGACAATCACTTTACAGGTATTACTAATCCATCAACTGCACGACGTGGACTCTTGGACAGCTTGGACTGACTATCAGGTATTTGTGTTCTCAATAATCAATGTCACTATGTACAGGTATATATTTTGAGTCTGCATGTGGGTGATAGTGTGTATGTGCATCTTGTTGATAAATGCGCAACGCGTTATTTGCTTTTATTTTGCTGGAAATTAGTTTTCATTATTTGCAATTTGAAATCAAAATGTCAAATACTGCAGGAGCAAAAGATGATAAGGGTAAGAAGGAATTGCAAGATATCATTGATCAAATTAATGAGGCAGTCAATCAAGCAGTCAAACTGTTGGCATGATTGTAATAAGCATTGAGCCCTCTACAAAAATTGTGAAATTCATGGCCCCAGGGTCAGGGGTTCTGGTGCTAGGGCGGGGCTCTAATGATTATATGGTGAAAATGCATTAATTCTTTAAAAATCTCCTCTGCTCCTGGGTATTAAGCCGATGAATTAAGTACATAGTTATGATGAGCAAGAGTGCCTCTTCCAAAATTGTGAATACCTTACACAATAGGCAAGTGTTCTTTTTATTTGTATATTTTGCATTCATTATCATCCCTGTAAGACTTGGGAAAACCAAGTATCAATCGGGTCTAGCACATTACAATAAGCAAGGGTATTTTTACCAGATTTTTAGCTCACTTCGACGAAGTCGAGATGAGCTCATGCTATACCCCCAACGTTGGCGTCCTGGTTAAAGTTTTAGGAGCAAGTCCACTCCCAAGTAACTATAAGCCCTACCTGAACCAAACTTGCACGGATGATGCATCTAGGGATGGACACTACCACACTTGCTTCGGATGCTGGATCTGACCTAGATTTTCCAGATGAGTGACCAGGTTAAAGTTTTTGGAGCAGGTCTTTTTCCAAGTAACTTTAAGTCCTACTTAAACCAAACTTGCATGGATATTGATCTTGGGATGTACACTAACTAGAAAAAAATATGATGTGAGATTTGCCTTACTTATAGATAACATTTGTCGAGGTGAGCTTCGTAAATCTTTGATTACCTATGTTTGAAATTCTTGGGCAACATTGCTTCGTCTATCAGTTAATTTTGTTTTATACTTCCATGGATCCTTTAGTGTTGTATTATACTCAGGTGACCGTTAAGGCCCTTGGGCCTCTTGTTAATTTTTCATTTTCCGCTCTTAGAGTCGAATTTTTGGATTTGAGATCACTAACTGTTTTTTGCAGTGATTCAATTGTTTTAGCCTGAGTAGATTGTGTATTTTCCAGCTGAGTAACCCTTTGTAGCAGAGCTTGAATTGAGGACCTCAATTCCACTGCAGAGCTTTTAGGAAGGTCGGCAGTTTTGACTTTAGACCTATCGAAAACTTCCCCAAGACAAGAGTCATCACCATTACAGAACATGTTTAGTGCAAAACAGTCTTTTGCATATCTGTTGACACTTGGGTTGTTCTTAGTTGTTTTACGCAATGTGAGATTCCCTGTGGGACACCCCTCAATAGCCTTGGCTTTGGAGCACAGATATGTTCTATAATCAATGATGAGATGTTCATCGCAATTTGTAAATTCTAACAGGTTTTCTACATATACTTATTTTGGTAGATTTTGTAAATTTGAGTCCAATGATGTAAAATCAACATTTGGGTCAAAAGTATTGGAAGTACGATAACCATCTTAGT
This sequence comes from Saccostrea echinata, assembly GCF_033153115.1. Taxonomy (NCBI): domain Eukaryota; kingdom Metazoa; phylum Mollusca; class Bivalvia; order Ostreida; family Ostreidae; genus Saccostrea; species Saccostrea echinata. The sequence continues at coordinate 10,768,277 of NW_026889785.1, forward strand.
GAGTCAGTAGATCACTGTGACTCTGTGAACTGTGCAGTTCAGTTTGTGATGAGAGGGATTGATCATACTGGGGTGGTGCATGACAGAATTGCGAGGTGTCGATTGACGATAAAGAAGCACTCACCGGTTATAGCTCTGTATAGGTCATCATTAGCTGCTCATTTCCCAAAATCTGGTCCGTGAGATGGAGTGAACTACTCTCTGCCATTACCGGATTTTTTTTTTGTTTGTTTATGATTGTCTAATACTTTTTTGGATAAAAATCCTTGCAAGCAATAACGACAGAAAAAATGTTTGTGACCCTTGCATTTTGTGCGATTCAGTAGACGACTTAAACTACGAATGAGCACGTAGTGTGAATCTTCATAACACGTCAACTGTAACAGATCAATTTCTGTCTTAGCGTCTTTCATGGAGGAAATGTACGTAGGGAAAAAATGATCTTCGTCATACCCGATAACGTTTATAGATAAATTATTTTGCTTTTCGAACTTAGGAATTTTATTGACTTTCATCGGGAATTCTATTCCTTGAACGTTTAGTTCATCCTCGTATGGAGTATAATTACTCACTCGTTGAGCATGGTTTTCCGCTGGATGAAGAGCAGCCAAAACACACCATAAAAAGCACTTTTCATCTACATTTTGGATATTTAAAATTGCTTTAGAATTTTTAATTTTTCTTGGCTCTGTAAAATATGTTCGACCAGGAAGTGGATCATAAGCAACAGTGCTTATTTCAAGATGAATAATTGTTTCAAACTCCATCCGGAACCGCGTTCATTATATTCATCAAAATGTTTGTACAAATTTTTAAAACTCTTGTCTATGTTTTCGCTTATTGGACGGTTGACATCTAAAATTTTAAAGGAAGGTGATCGAAAGTGTGGTGTGCTTATTTGAGTTATTCTGCCTCTGCATATCCACCTTCACTATGAGATACCAAACAGTTTGTTTCAATTCCCGACATCTGTCTTGCAGATGATTGTTTACATCTGTGTGTACATCTGCCAAAAAATGTCAAAAGATCATACTTGTCCTCAGCAATAGGAGATATGTAATGCTTTTTCTCTGTGCTGTTCAAAGCAGAAAGTGAATTTGTTGCTCGTTTTGCATGAAAAGTAGTTCTTTCTTTGTGTTTTCTGATTGTGCGTTTTCCTCTTGTTTGTACCAAGGGTACAGCTGAATCATGTGCATTACTATTTATGGGATTTTGTTCATCGTTAGTACTTGTAGACGAAGAAGCACTGTTAGTAATAAGTGCCATATTTTGTTGTTTCTTTCCTGATTTTGATTGTTCATCTTCATTTTGCACTGAATGTGTGGTATTTTGTACGACCTTATGATGATCTAAAAAATGTTGAAATAATTCTCGCATTGAATTCGTATGAAACAAGCAAAATTCACATTGATATTTCCCTCCATCTCTAACGTTATAGCGACATTAATTGTTTATGTCCATTCTTCCACATCTATCACACATTCTTTTTCTGCGTTTTGCTCGATTAGCACAAGAAATCTTTTGATGACGTTTTAAGGCATCTTTTCTTGAAAAAAAATTTTTACAGTCCGGGCAGGTGAAAGAACCAGAATGTGTTGTCATATGTTGTTGAAATTTCGCTCTGTTTTCAATTTGCATGCTACAAACATTGCACCAGTTTTGTGACTTTAGGAATTGTTCAGCATCTTCAAAAGTTGTTTCTACTGCAATGGATTTTTCTAAATCCTCTACTATTTGACAGACCCTTGGATCAGAGTCCGAATATGAGTCTAAATATTTGTCAATATCATCATCATTGCTGTTCATGTTGAATCTAGTGCCACCGTGTCAGGTATGTTGCGTCCACCACATTTATACTCTATCCGATGACATCTTAAAAGTCAACCACTTTCTTTGTCTACAGTTGATTGTTTTTTCATGAAACTTCGCAAGAAATGATCTGGTGATATTTCCACATAATGATCTTTATCATTTTTGACTGATGAAGGTTCTGTTAAGTTGTCCTTTTGCCGAGGGCTTGGTTCACTTTTATCTGGTCTTACCTGAGAAGATTCTTGTTGATTTGGTTCAGTAATTGTGGTGGACTCGTTTTCTTGTAAATCACTACCTGTCTGATTTACTTTGGAATTTGCTTCAAGTGATTCAAGCTTGTCAATCAGATGTTTGTATTTGTCCAGGGCACCAGAACCATCTCGCGACTCATCTCTAAAATAACCTCGAATGAAAATTTTTAGTAATTCGCCAACTTTAACGATCAGCGCCTTCCTTCGCAAGTTTGATATGTAAGGATTCACTACCTTACGAAGTAACTGTTGATATTCAGATAGCTTAAGAGTTTCCTTCTCTGACAAAGGAATATTTCGATGTAAACCATTCAAAATCAATTCCACAACTACTTTTAATTGTTGCATGGTAGCCGATTTCAAAAGAGCTGTACATTGGTCATTGGATGCAAACATGAAAAACTTCAAAAATAGACGAAGATTTTTTAGGTCACCTGAGTCACTCAGGTGACCTATTGCTATCCGTTCTCGTCCGTCGGCGTGCGTCGTGTGTTAACATTTGAACATTTTTAGCTTCTTCTCTGAAACCGCTTAACCAATTTCAACCAAATTTGGCACATAGCATCTAAGGGTGAAGGGGAACAAAAATTGTGAATTTCATGGTCCCTGCCCCCCTGGGGCCTGAGGGGTGGAGCTAAAACCACCAAAAACAATGCAATCTTTAAAAATCTTCTTTACTCTAGGACATCAAGCAGTCAAACTGTTGGCATCATTGTAACAAGCATTGAGCCCTCTACCAAAATTGTGAAATTCATGGCCCCAGGGTCAGGGGTTCTGGCCCCATGGTGGGGCTATATAGATCATATAGTGAAAGTGCATTATTTTTTTTGAAAATCTTCTTCTCTACTCCTGGGTATTAAATAAAGTAACTAAGTACATAGTTATGAAGAGCAAGAGTGCCTCTTCCAAAATTGTGAAATTCATGGCCCCAGGGTCAGGGGTTCTGGTGTTAGGGCGGGGCTCTATTGATTATATAGTGAAAATGCATTAATTCTTTGAGAATCTTCTTCTGTGCTCCTGGGTATTAAATAAAGTAACTAAGTACATAGTTATGATGAGCAAGAATGCCTCTTCTGAAATTGTGAAATTCATGGCCCCAGGGTCATGGGTTCTGGCCCCAGGGTAGGGCTATATAGATCATATAATGAAAGTGAATTATTTCTTTGAAAATCTTCTTCTCTGCTCCTGGGTATTAAATAATGTACCTAAGTACATAGTTGTGAAGAGCAAGAGTGCCTCTTCCAAAAATGTGAAATTCATAACCCCAGGGTCAGGGGTTCTGGTGTAAGGGCAGGGCTCTATTGATTATATAATGAAAATGCATTAATTCTTTGAAAATCTTCTCCTCTGCTCCTGGGCATTAAGGTGATAAACTAAGTACATAGTTATGATGAGGAGGTTGGGCCTCTTCTAGAATTGTGAAAGCCATTGCCCCTGGGTCAGGGGTTCTGATGTTAGGGCGGGCTCTATTGATTATATAGTGAAAATGCATTGATTCTTTGAAAATCTTCTCTGCTACTGGAGATTATTTAAACAAACTAAGTGCATGATTATGATAGGCAAGGATGCCTCTTCCAAAATTTTTAAATATATGGCCTCAGTTTTTGGGGTTATTGAGGAAGGGGGGGGGCTCTATTGATTATATAGTGAAAAAGCATTAATTCTATTAATTAATCAGTAATTAATCTTTTCTGCTCCTTAGCGTTGAGCTGATAAATAAATTGCTTAGCTATAATGAAAATGGGAGCTTCGAACAGAATTTTTAAATCTTGTGGTCTTAGGGTCAGGGGCTCTGGCATAATGAGGGGGGGGGGGGGCTTTTGATAATATAGTGGAAAACTGTTAATACTTCGAAGTCCATAGTTATGATGATGAGGGTAACTCTTCCAAATTTTTAAATTTCTTGACCCTTGGTCTTGGGTTCTCGTGATAGGGTAAGGCTTTGTTGAATCTGTAGTGAAAATGCATTGTACCTGTGAAATTCTTCTCTGCTTCTGGGCATATCGGAAGAAAACTGAGTAAAAGTTTAAATGATATAAGTAAGCGGTTTTTTTTACCAGATTTTTGAACATTTGGACCATTTGTCTAAGCATTCTAGTCCTGGGCAGGACTCTATTAATTTGTATTCTACTGAGAGAAGTTATTCCCCCTTTCCGTTCACCTTTGATAATTAATCATTGTAAATAATGTATTTGAAAGGTTAATAGAATAAGATAATTATGCAAGAATGTTTATCATATAATTCAAAAAGTATTTTCTTAGTTTTAATAATCAGGTAGACCTGTAAGAAATAGATAAATAAAAATGAGACAAAAATAACTTATCTTATTAAAAGTTCTTCAAAGACCATAAGAGAGGTCAATGCTAGAGGTCTTAATATGGGTTTAAAAATAGTACAGAAGCACTAATAGTTTGTTAATAGTCTGCATGGTGATAGTTTTAAGGGGAAGAAGGACCTTGAGGTGAAAAAATACCTGTCATTCAATTTTTTTTCATATTTTGTATATTTCTTATTAAGTATGTCCCACATATCTTAAAGCAGTTATATCATTAGGTTTCTAACCTTATTTTAGAGATATTGATTGACAAATACTATGCCCTACAGTATCTAAATAGAGTTTTAGTTTTCCATGTTTACGGGCCCATTACTCTGTCCATAATGGGATTTTTTAAGCAAAGATAAAAAAAATATGTAAGTGGACATGTATCTTTTAAAATATTTCATAGTATGAATAGGGTTTAAAATTCGAAAAAGCAAGTTTCTTCTATCACATTGCATCTAGATAGCGAAAATTACGTACTTTTTAAGACAACTTTAACAACAAAAAACGTAATTTACCAAAAATTCTATCATTCAATATTTTTAAATTTACGTTGAAATGTAAGTCCTTCAAATTATTGATTAACTGTAAAAATTTCGAATGGTGAAGCTGACCTCAATATTGCACAGGACATCGTTAAAGAGGACATAAGGATGACAAAAACGTGTCATGTTTACATTTCTCGAGTACGGGAAAAACCAACTATGACGTCACATATAGCTAAATAAGCGAAAGAAGATATACCTACATAAGATTTCCGTCATCAGCAATGCAAAAATAATTTTTGTATTCCCCGTGTCTCAGAATATTTTATCATATAATGATTAAGACCTGTTTTCACAAAGTAATACCGCCCCTGTATTCACTGAGTATGATCTTGCTGTACTAACAGATCGTGTATGACGTCACCGACTTGTTTGACGCGCAGTTTAGGGAAACAGAGGAGTGGATCAATCTTTTTCATAATTTGTTAATGTTTACAAGAATTTTAAAACTTTTTATTTTTTTAATATAAGATGGTTATCAAAGTTCAAAAAAATGTTTAAAAATTATACAAGAACTGATGCTTTACACGTTTTGCACTTATATAAATGGAGACTATGACGTAGTTAAACAGAGTCATGTGACCATGTGTCCTTCATCCCCTTAAGTGGGGGACAGATTAGAATTTAATTTATGAGTTGATACTGAATACTAGACTTATTATTTTGTTCATCCTGATCTTCCTACTTCTCATGCTTAAGGGCAACAAAGCTTCATCTATCAGTGTATTTAACTTCTAAATTGTTGTATTATACTCAGGTGACCGTTAAGGCCCTTGGGCCTTTTGTTGATAGTTTCATTTTAAAGGAGCAAATATTCGAGTATCCTCATCAGGTAATATCTTGGTTCTTAACGTATAACGTTTGTCTGAATACGGATTTATATCCACCATTAAATATCCATAAGGTTCACTGGTTGCCTTATTAAATGCATCCATAAAATACGAGGATTTACCTAGAAAGATTTGTTTTCCCAAGCACAATATTTGCTGCAAGTCTCGCTGTTGACGAAGCAAAATGAAATATTGAGTGTTGAGTGAACATGTCCGACCTACTTTACCTCTTTGAAAAATGTTTTGAACAATATTAATGGTTGTTAAATTGAGATGGTTTCCAGCAAAGAAAAGATTTTGAATGGGCAGGGACCATGAAATTCACAATTTTTGTCCCCCTTCATCCATAGATGCTATATGCCAAAATTGGTTGAGCGGTTTCAAAGAAGAAACTGAAAATGTTTAAATGTTAACGCACGACGGACGACGCCGGACAAAAACGGATAGCAATAGGTCACTTGATGACTCGGTGATCTAATAAATACAGGTCAGCACTGATGCTCAAGTAAGTTAATCTGTCGGCCGATGAACAGTGCAGATCGTTTTAAAGGTAAGGAATTTATTGTGCTTCATTTGCGGGTCTCAAAATACTGCAGACATACCATTTTGGGTACATTAGGTTCCAAACCTACTTTAAAGGTTTATTAGAGAGTGTTTGGAAACACTGCTCTGAAACATAAGGTCTGAGAGCTTTGGAAGCTCTAACAACGGGTTTCAGACCTTGAATAGCTTGGGAACATTGATTAAAGAATCATTAAAGAATCATTGTTTCGTATATATTTAGTAAAATTAATTCTACGTAATTCTCGTTTAGTTTATTTTGACCAATTAATTGTAGGCGTAGGAAACGCAAGGAAAATTATATATCTCTTTCTCCATGACTGGAGAACCCACAGTACATATTACAGAAGTCATTATTTCGTAAGTTCTATAGTCGATACAACTTGTGAGTAAATACAGTCTATCATTAAGTCAAATGCTGACTGACTTTTCTCATACTAATTGTTAGGCCATTATTTACATACTGAATTGTCGACGGATTTTCCGTTATATCCCCATAATGACAAGGAGCACACGGCGGGTCTGACCGGTCGGCAGGAGATAATCACTCCTCTATGGCACCTGGTCCCACTTCGTATTTTGTAATGTTTAATGGACTTTTGAGCTCGAATACTGTTGGTTACCTCTACATATTTAGGGCCCCGCAAGGATTGGCGTGTGCCCTATAGTAATCACTCTGTCTGTCTGTCATTCTTCCGTCCACAAATTTTCTATTTTGTTCTCATAACTTTTTTAGGGTTGACCAATTAAGTTCAAATTTGATATGATGGTTGAATAGATAGTAAGACATATTTTACTAAGTTTGGTTCTCTATGTCATCCGGTTTGAGGCTGGGGTAGATTCCTTAACTTTATATAAGAGTGAATCGGCAAAGGGAGATAACTGCTGAGAATGTTCCGATTGTAAACTATGAAAGGCTGCAATGAGTCTCTTGAGATTAATTAACATTCCTCTTGAAGAAAATCCAAAAGCATTTATCTTTATCTGTCACATTGAGATTAATTTACACCTCTGTCTGCAAATGAAGTTTGTTTTGAAGTTAAGGTCAATTCTGAATGATGTTTACATTCTCTGAAATGTGGATTTAAATAATGTTCATACTTTATTTTGGTAAAATGCATAATGAGTTATGATTTAATTGAATTCTAAAAACAAAATATTGGTAAAGATATATTTTTTATATTTAATCTATTTTTTTTCTTTCTTTTTTTCTGCCTTATGTAAATTCACGAATACTATTTTAACAGGTATTCAGATAATAACCTCATTCTATCATCGCTGAAAAAGTTCTTATTGTAAACTTAGAAATAAAGGTTGAGAGAGCAGTGTAATCAATCCCCTGGGATTGATTATCTTCCTGGTTGCAGAAAATTTAAGAGGGTTATCTTTCTGTCATTTTAAGATTAATTAACACCTTTGTCTGCAACTGATGTTTGTTTTTAAGTTAAGGTCAAGTCTTGGTGATATTTGCATTCACTGAAGGCTGGCATTTTAGGAAACACATCCCTCATTCTTCTTTAAATATACATTTAATTGAGTTATTATAGATATGATGTTTTTACTGCCTTATGTAAATACAAGGATACTATTTACAGGTTGTTGGATATTTTACGCAAGGGCATGCTCTACCTAAAACGAGGTTAGTTATTGACAAACAAGTTGATAAAACAAGAATAACAGCAGTTTCGTTAAAGTCGTCATTTCGTAAGTTCTATGGTCGATACAATGACCTTGTCAACAAATACAATTTATCATTAAGTCAAATGCTGACTGATCTTTTTCATACTTATTCTTATTTATTTATTCTAATTATTTACACACTGAATTGTCGACGGATTTTCCCGTTATTTCCCTATCATGACAAGGAACACACGGCGGATGTGACCGGTCGGCAGGGGATGCTCAATCTTCCATGGCACCTGATCCCGACTCTGTTTTAGAGGTCCGTGTTTGCTCTGCTCCAAAATTTGTATTGTTAATGGACTTTTGAGCTTGAATACTGTTCCGTTATCTCCATATATTTCAAAATTATTTATGATTTTTACTTATTTTTCCTGCACGGAATCTCCATATGTATATCATTTAAAGTGTTTTTAAAGCTTTGTATGGGGAACTATTTCTTCTATTAGACGACCTAGCCCAAGCGCAAGAACGATTACTCTGGTTGCCTTGTAAATAACAACAAATGTCATATTATTTGTTTATGTTGTTAAGTGTATAAGGAAAGTAAGAATACACAAATAAAAAAATCCAATTGATGTTCGTTGATTTTTTTTCAATCATAATAATGTAGTAGTGTGAAATATACTTAATAAATAGTTTTAATTTAAATGTAAATAAATTTAAAATTAAAATACCATAAAAGATAAAACTTAAAAAGTTTGATCCACCCCCTTTATATCCCTAGCCCTACCTGTTTAGTCTAGTTTACATGCAAAAATGTAAAGAATGATTGACCGCAATCAGTCGGAAAGTCTTCCTGTTAACCGATAGCATTTTTGTATTCGATTGTTATACCTAATGGTGGTATACTTCCAGATTTTCCTCATTCCAAAAGCCAATAGTCATCGACTGTGAGTTGTCACATACATCAACCACATATCCTGGCCACCATATCCCCATATCCAGGGCTCGAAACACATCTTCTTTATAAATCACAAGGAACGTTAGCACTTCTTGTACACTTAACTGACGAACAACAATCAAAATGTAGAGAAAATACAAAACAAAATCTTAAATAACTTGAGCAGTTAATTAATATACATCATTGTCAGAATACAACCTTTACATTCAAATATGATGATGAGGATAAGAGATTATTTATTTTTAGAGGCAGAAAAAAATATAGACCTTTTTTTTTAAATTTAAAAACTATGTGATATTTATTAACTTGCAAAAATAAAACCTTTCTTTGCAGAAGGAAAAGGGAATAAAAGGTTATTAGAATAAGAGAATTATGCAAGAATTTTTACTGTATAATACAAAGAGTATTTTCATAGTTTTAATGATGAGGAAGACTTGTAAGTAATAGATAAATAAAAATGAGACAAAAATAACTTGTCTTATTAAATGTTCATCAAAGACCAAGAGAGGCCAATATAAGAGATTTCAACAAGGAATTGTAATAGTACAGAATCACTGATAGTTTGTTAATATACTGTATGGTGATAGTGATAAATGGGGAACAGATTAGAACCTAATTTATGAACTGATAATGAATACCAGACTAATTATTTTGTTGATCCTGATCACCCTATTTTTCTTGCTTTTTGAGCAACAAAGCTTCCTCTTTCAGTTCATTTTATACTCTATGGATCCTCTAAATTGTTGTATTATACTCAGGTGACCGTTAAGGCCCTTGGACCCCTTGTTTTGTACTCTAGATCTCGTATACACCAGAGCACAACTGGTTTAATGTGTCTTTGCTACAATCCGTAAGCTCGCTATTTGTTCTCACGAGAAAGTTAAAAAACTCCTCACTGATGCAACGGTAATCTCCAGTAAGTTTGAGTAAACCTTCCTTTTAAAATACAAGGATTTTTATCTTTTCAAAGCCTGTTGTGAATTCATTATGTGATTGTTTCATTTCAAGTTGAAATCTTTTTCGTAGTTTCGCAGTCTTTCGCAAAAGTTATTTATGTGCTGTTCTCAAATTTCATTCCCAGCTGCTACTGTCAGGTAGATCGTTGTGGACGTTGATCTGGAACAGGTGGTTTGTAGGATGAAGTTTAACTGCCCGTGTTCTCCATGACTGTAATTATCTCCTACATTTTAAACGCATTTCATTCAATATAAATGCCAATCTTATTATTTAAATGAATTTGAATGCAAAAAAGAGGTCATTAGTAATTGATTAAAAATTTCGAAAAGAGTGTCAAAAAGTGCTTTGCTCTTATTTACAGGTCTTTTCATAAGGAGGTGGAATTTTCCCATTGAAATCAGGCTTTTAAACATCTTTTCAAATGCGCGTGAAAATGAATAAATGAACCTTAAATTTGTCCGTATTTTTAAAATGAGTAAAATTTAACATTTTGAACTTTTGCTGTTTTTTTTAAAACATGCCTCCCCCTCCCCCCCCGGTGAAATAAAAGAAGCTTTGGTGTGAATTTGTGAAAGTTTTGTATGCCTTTATAAAGAAAGTTTTGTCTCACGGGGGAGGAGGGAGATTTTCAAAATATAATTTCCATTATTTTTATAGCGAAAAACACAAGTTTTACCAAAATTATAGAGTCATCTCTCTTTGTCTTACCAATAAGTTATGTTTAGTACAAATTCACAAATATGTATATATAATATTGCGATGAACTTGACGAACAATATGTATGGAATCCATGATTTTAGTGACCATTTATCTCCAAGATCTGCTCAAGTTCTGGCCAAGGAAGAGCTAACCGGCCGAGGGATTAGCAGGACTGTACAAGCTCTGGCTGAGGGATTAGCAGGACTGTACAAGCTCTGGCTGAGGGAATAGTAGGACTGTACAAGCTCTGGCTGAGGGATTAGCAAGACTGTACAAGCTCTGGCTGAGGGATTAGTAGGACTGTACAAGCTCTGGCTGAGGATCAGCTAACACAGACTGGGGAGATGGCAAAACTCACTTCATATTGCTCAAGCTTTTCCTTAGGAAGATCCTGCACAGGCTGGGGAACTGGTAATGTCGTATTCTCAGGTTGTTGAACGGCATCTCCAGCCCTCACCGTCTGCTTTTCCCTGGACGTCCGCACCGGAATGTCCTCCACTTCTTCATCATCCTTTGGGGATGTTGCTTGACCCTCTGGAATCGTCTGACCATTCTACAATAACAAAAACATATATTTAATAACAAAACTGTTTTCCTTTAATTGCATTTTAAATACTGCAACTTGAGTATAATGATGACATTTTCGAAGACAGACTGCATATTAACACTTTATTTTGATTGATTGTATGTTGTTTAACGTCCCTCTCGAGAATTTGTCACTCATATGGTGACGCCACCATTTGCCGGTGGAGAGCTGCAAATTTTGTCCTATACTCGGCACTTACGGCCATTGAGCAGTGAGGGATCTTTTTCGTGCCAGCACCTACTGCGACACGGGACCTCGGTTTATACGGTCTCATCCTAAAGACCGGTCTCCACGTCTCACAGTGGGATTCGAACCCGCGACGTAACGATCAACTCCTTACTTCGCGACTCTAGAGCAGACGCTCTAACCACTGCGCCACGCGGGCGACCACTTTATTTTGAAATAAAGTAAGCTAGTCTTTGAAAAAGTTTTGTGTTTTTAAAGCTATGTATAGGGTTTTCAAATCAGATTTTTTTTAGGAAGCGGTTTACCATTTACTTTGACAGTTAATAACCGATTATTGGGATGACTTTTTCTTCAAGAACAATTTTAACAAACTTGAGGAAACATAAATACTACTGTGTTTTTATTTGTCATGTTGTAAATTTTATATTTACTGCCACCCGGTATATTCAAAATTTACATGACATACTCTTTTAACATTTCTGCAATACTTGTACTTATTTGCATACCAATGCAAATATACAAATTACTGCATTATTTAAAAAAAAAACCATCTCCCTAATGATTGTGCAGAAGTTATTGTTGGCTTTAATTTCCCCTCGTGGCATTACTTTTCGATGTGCACAATTTTTTATCTCATTTTACCTCAGCTTCACATTCTCACTCTGGATCTTATCCTGCTCCGTAGTGTCCGAGTTGTGATAATGCCATAATGATGTTTTTCCGTTTCCCTTACGTTGTTTATGACCATGTTGCTTTATTATAATGTAAGCCTTCACGCAACAGTTTATCCAGTGTATTTTAATTCTGTGGTCATCACATTCTGGCTTTTCTGGTACCATTTTATAACCACGCTTTATTTGTTGATTTTCGAACACAACCGATGTTCGTGTATTTTCTGTGTGTTTCAGTCCAATCATTATGTTCACCAAACAGTCAATTCGTTTGTTTACACAGTTCATTTCTGTGTTTAACTCGACCTGCACTTGCCCAATTTCATTCTTGATTTTCCTCACGTTTTGAACTTTATTTTTTGCAAAACTCTTTACCAGTTTGTCAATTATATCGAATACTCTTGTATTTGTACTTTTCATTCCCAACACAAACTCATAAACAACTAGTAAACTAATTGTTCACGGAACAATTAGAGGTCTTTCCACCTTTTTAAGTGTTTCCGTGTCATTTGGGCTGAAAAAAAGAAAAATGCAATAAATGCAACAAAAAAAAAAGTTGGGATCGAACTCAAAACCCTTGGGTTGAAAGGCAGGTGCGGTAACCACTGCACTATGCATTCCGATAGAATTGGTAAGTTAATAATTTAAGACTATAGAAAAAATGCAAGCGTATTTTTAGAATCGGTAAATATACAATTATACATCTATCTATCTATCTCTCTATCTATATATTAAACGTTTGAATTCTCATTAGTGATGAGCTTTTCTTTCTCAAAATATCTCGGTTAATGACGGGAAATGAAACTTGCTTGAACAAAATTATCCATTTTTATATTTATGTATGAAGAATCTTCATATTCAATTTAATTCGATTACACTCGAATTTTATTATTTTTACTCCTTTAATCCATATGTTAAAGAAGGAAAACAACAAAAAGATCTTGTATTTACTCAATTTTATTTTTCTTGACGATGGAGCTGAAATACAAAAAAATATAATAGATTAATTAATAATTTTCTACATGTCGTTTTTCTTCCGAAGCGAAATCCTTTACAAAACAATTCTATAGTTAACGATAGTTTACTATAGTTAACTATAGTAAATCAAAGTGTCAAAGTTATCACTATAGTAAATCAAAAGTTTTTCACCATAGTAAATCAAAGTTTTCATAGTGATCACTAAAGTAAATCAATGTTTTCATAGTTATCACTTTAGTAGACCAGTGTCCAAGTTATCACTATAGTAAATCAAAGTGTCCAAGTTATCACTGTAGTAAGTCAAGGTTTTCATAGTGTCAAAGTTATCACTATAGTTAACTATAGTATTTTTTGTTAGGGAGGAACGAATAATATGATATATATATATATATAATTTCAAAAATAAATCATGAATATATTCTTACATTGTTATGATTTCTCCCTTTCTCTTGGTGCCCTGGACAACTTTGCCCTCTTCAAAGGAGTTTTTGGGAAAATCTCATTCCTCTGTGTGTCCGTCACTGTGATATGTTCACCGTCAACTTCAATAAGATTACTGCAAAATATTTTTTCTTTATTTCATAGACTTTATTTGTTGTGGGTACACCAGTTATATTTGTAAATATTCAACATACTTGCCATTATTTAAAATAAAATTACCAGTATTTTTCTCTTAATGATTGCACAAATCAGTAGAACGCATAGTTTAGATTTTCTCCACAATTAAAAATATAATAACACTATTTAATGCTTTTATGAATCTGTTACTTTAGAATCACTGGGGAAAGTTTATTTAAATTTATTTCAATTTTTTTCCACATTTAATTCCGTATTATTCATCATTTACTTTTAAACATAAATAAACGTTATTTAAATTGGCTGTAAACAAATGCGGCGGTATTGTAGTTTAAAGACAAGTGAACAAAAATTAGTAGGTTATATCCTGGTAAATATTAAAGTTTCTTGATTAATGTAAATAAAAATGGTTTGTTTTTTGATTTATGTCACATGGTTAATTCAAAGCATACATTAAAATTATCACAGAGGAAAGAAACAAAAATGGTAAAATCTCTAAATTTATAGTAAACACAGGGTCTTTTCAGTAGTTATCGTGATAGTTCCAATATTTTTGTTAAGAATTGGATAAAGGTTGTTATTGAAATTTTTAGGAATGACCTTATCCGAATTATAATTTGGCTCCAAAACCCTTATGTATGCATTTAAAAAAAATTGTCACAATCTTGAAAAAGTACAACATACCAACAGTTCTACTTGCTATTTTATTGTTAAATATTTTGATGAAATCACTATAAAGAGTCTTTATATTATAGACTTTCTTCTCAATTAACATGAAATCTTGAATTTCAAAAGAACGCATTAGTCTTTTTAAGATTGATAAAGATGTTTTCAGTAACCTTTTCAGACTATGTTAACCTTTCGAAGGAGACGGATTCAATTTGTCCTTCAAAATTTTCATCTTTTTCTTCCCTTTCCTCGACCATCTAAAAGCATTTTCATGTGTATATAATAAACTTCAATAAATGCAAGATTTATTCGTTAATAAAACATTCTTTTAAGCTTTCCTGAAATATAATCATTGTTTCATCATCTGGATGATTAAAAGTATTAAATTTGTTTTAAAAACAAATTTAAGTTGTTTTTATCTCTTAGTAATGATACACGTCTCATTTTCCATGTAATAAATTAACTTTTGCATGTGTGACTTTTGCAGTGGTTATTCCTGTTATACCCAAGACTCTTTATTAAAACAGTAGCAATTTTATTGCTATTATTTTTGTTTTTCTGATGAATTAAAGCAATTAAAGATCATATGAGTAAGATTATTTACCTCAAATGTTGTTGAGGGTGTAGAATTATACGCCCTCTGGCCCCGAAACTCATTTGCTGTCTTTACAGCCATTATATGTTCCTCCTAAAATTATGGAGGATTGTTCTGCCCTCTCTCCCCAAAGGGTCAAGAGGGCAGAACGACCCTCCATAGACATATGCAACTCTTTACGAACATTTGCACCTGTTTTTGACAGTTCTCCAATCTGCAAAATTGTAACGTGTGCAAAAATTATGAATTCATTAATTTCAAAAGTGTTAGCCTTGTATAAACCGCATATAATTTTAACTGAATATTTCTGTTTTGCCAGTAATCAACTCGTTTATTAATTATTACAAATATTAAACATATGTGCAGTAAAAACATATATGAACATACGTGTTCTATATAAACAGGACCCAGAGAAAGTCTTCCATGCAGAGGCACAGAGACGGCCTCTGACATGGACATAGCTTCTGGCGATAAAAACTTTTCTTTTACAGCCTCTTCTTCAGAGTTTAACTTCCAGTTGGTTTCCATCATCTACAAATATATATCCTTTTTTCTACTTTTAGAGAACATCTGAAGTAATTCAAATTTAATTCTTACATATCTTACATATCCATCGCTTATCATTCATAAATTTATGATATCCGAATTTTAGTGTACACTGATTCAATGTTTACTTGTACATCATCATCTTTCAACATTTTCTGGGAAATATGGTTGAAATTGGAAGTGAATAATGCACTGGAGAAACACAATATGTACAAACTTAATATGATGCTTTTTATTATTTTTAAAGTTTATTTTAGAATATAAATTGGTACTATTTTGGAGGTTTCTATTGCAATTTAGAATTTTGTTTCAAACATTGATTAAATTGAAAATTTCCAATTATAAATTCAAATAGATAAATAATATAGATCTCAAAATTACAATTCAATTATTTGAAAATGGTGTTATAAGTTCATAAAGTAAAGAAACACAAGAGGCCCAAGGACCTTAACGGTCACCTGAGAATGATACAATAATTGAAAGGATGCATAGAGGATAATATGAAGGTGAAGCTTTGTTGCCCAAAAGAAAAAAAATAGGGTGATCATGATCAACAACATAATTGGTCTTAATATTCATTAACAGTTCATGAATTAGGTTCTAATCCGTTCCCCATTTATCACTATCACCATACGGTATATTAACAAATTATCAATGCTTCTGTACTATTTTAATCCCTTGTTGAAATCTCTTACATTGGCCTCTCTTGGTCTTTGATGAACATTTAATAAGACAAGTTATTTTTGTCTCATTTTTAGGTCACCTGAGTAACTCAGGTGACCTATTGCTATCCGTTTTTGTCCGTCGTCGTGCGATGTGCGTTAACATTTGAACATTTTTAGCTTCTTCTCTGAAACCGCTCAACCAATTTCAACTAAATTTGGCATATAGCATCTATGGGTGAAGGGGAACAAAAATTGTGAATTTCATGGTCCCTGCCCCCCTGGGGCCTGAGGGGTGGGGCTAAAACCACCAAAATTAATGCAATCTTTAAAAAAATCTTCTTCTTTACTCCTGGACATCAAGCAGTCAAACTGTTGGCATCATTGTAATAAGCATTGAGTCCTCTACCAAAATTGTGAAATTCATGACCCCAGGGTCAGGGGTTCTGGTGCTAGGGCGGGGCTATATAGATCACATAGTGAAAGTGCATTATTTCTTTGAAAATCTTCTCTGCTCCTGGGTATTAAATAAACTAACTAAGTATATAGTTATGATGAGTAAGAGTGACTCTTCCAAAATTGTGAAATTCATGGCCCCAGGGGCAGGGGTTCTGGTGTTAGGGCGGGGCTCTATTGATTATATAGTGAAAATGCATTAGTTCTTTGGAAATCTTCTTCTCTGCTCCTGGGTATTAAATAAACTAACTAAGTATATAGTAATGATGAGTAAGAGTACCTCTTCCAGAATTGTGAAATTCATGGCCCCAGGGGCAGGGGTTCTGGTGTTAGGGCGGGGCTCTATTGATTATATAGTGAAAATGCATTAGTTCTTTGGAAATCTTCTTCTCTGCTCCTGGGTATTAAATAAACTAACTAAGTATATAGTAATGATGAGTAAGAGTACCTCTTCCAGAATTGTGAAATTCATGGCCCCAGGGGCAGGGGTTCTGGTGTTAGGGCGGGGCTCTATTGATTATATAGTGAAAATTCATTAATTCATTGAAAATCTTCTTCTCTGCTCCTGGGTATTTAATAAACTAACTAAGTATATAGTTATAATGAGTAAGAGTGCCTCTTCCAAAATTGTGAAATTCATGGCCCCAGGGGCAGGGGTTCTGGTGTTAGGGCGGGGCTCTATTGATTATATAGTGAAAATGCATTAATTCATTGAAAATCTTCTTCTCTGCTCCTGGATATTAAATAAACTAAGTACATAGTTAGGATGAGCAAGAGTGCCTCTTCCAAAATTGTGAAATTCATGGCCCCAGGGGCAGGGGTTCTGGTGTTAGGGCGGGGCTCTATTGATTATATAGTGAAAATGCATTAGTTCTTTGAAAATCTTCTTCTCTGCTCCTGGATATTAAATAAACTAAGTACATAGTTAGGATGAGCAAGAGTGCCTCTTCCAAAATTGTGAATTTCATGGCCCCTGGGTCAGGGGTTCTGGTGTTAGGGCGGGACTCTATTGATTATATAGTGAAAATGCATTAATCCTTTGAAAATCTTCTTCTCTGCTCCCTGGGTATTAAATTCAGTAACTAAGTACATAGTTATGATGAGCAAGAGTGCCTCTTTCAAAATTGTGAATTTCATGGCCCCTGGGTCAGGGGTTCTGGTGTTAGGGTGGGGCTCTATTGATTATATAGTGAAAATGCATTAATTCTTTGAAAATCTTCTTCTCTACTCCTGGGTATTATTGAAACACATTAAATACATAGTTATGATAATCAAGGATGCCTCTTTCAAAATTGTGAATTTCGTGGCCCCTGGATCAGGGGTTCTGGTGTCAGGGTGGGGCTCTATTGATTATAAAGTGAAAATGTTTTAATTCTTTAAAAATCTTTTTCTCTTCACCTGGGTATTATTTAAACAAACTAAGTACATTGTTATGATAAGCAAGGATGCCTCTTCCAAAATTATGAAATTCATGGCCCCGGGGACAGGAGTTTTGGTGCTAGGGCGGGGCTATATAGATCCTATAGTGAAGGTGAATTATTTCTTTGAAAATCTTCTTCTCTGCCCCTGGGTATTGCTTAAACAGACTAAAGTACATTGTTATGATACACAAGGATGCCTCTTCCAAAATTGTGAATTTTATGACCCCAGGTTTAAGGGTTCTGGTGAAGGGGGGGGGGGGGGGGGGCTTCTATTGATTATAAAGTGAAAAAGCAAAATTTCTTTGAAAATATTCTTTTCTTCTTCTGGTTAAAAAAGCAAAGAAGCTAAGTGTTTAGTTATGATGAGCAAGTGTGCTTCTTCCAGAGTAGTGAATTTCATGACCCCTGGGTCAGATGTGCTGGTGTGAGGGTGGGGCTCTTGATAATTTAGTGAAAATGCATTAATTCTATTAAATAATCCTGTTTGCTCCTTAGTGTTAAGCAGATAAACAAAGTGATGATGAGCAAACATATGGTCCCAGGGTCAGAAGCTCTGGTGTTTTGGGGGTTGGGGGTTGGGGCTCTATTGATAATATAGTGAATCTGTAGTAAAAATGCATTATTTATTTAAAAATCTTCTCCGCACCTGGGCATATCTGAGGCAAACAGAGTAAAAGTTTTTATAAGGAAGGAAATTTTTACCAGATTTCTGAACATCTGGACCATTTGGTCAAGTGTTCTGGTCCTGGCCAGGGCTCTATTAGTTTGTATTCTACTGAGAGGAGTTATTCCCCTTTGCCATTTACTTTTGATAATTTATCACTGTAAATAATGTACTTGAAAGGTAAATAGAACAAGAGAATTATGCAAAAACTTTTATTGTATAATACAAAAAGTACTTTCATTGTTTTAATGATCAGATAGACTTGTAAGTAGTAGATAAATAACAAGAGGCCCAAGGGCCTTAACGGTCACCTGAGTATGATACAACAATTTCAAGGATGCATAGAGTATAAAATGAACTGAAAGGTGAAGCTTTGTTGCCCAAAAGCAAGAAAAATAGGATGACCATGATCAACAAAATAATTGGTCTTAATATTCATTAACAGTTCATAAATTAGGTTCTAATCTGTTCCCCATTTATCACTATCACTATACAGTATATGAACAAATTATCAATGCTTCTGTACTATTTTAATCCTTTGTTGAAATCTCTTACATTGGCATCTCTTGGTCTTTGATGAATATTTGATAAGACAAGTTATTTTTGTCTCATTTTTATTTATCTACTACTTACAAGTCTATCTGATCATTAAAACTATGAAAGTACTTTTTGTATTATTAAGATTTTTAAATAAATAATGCATTTTTACTACAGATTCACTACATTATCAATAGAGCCCCCTGCCCCCCCCCCAAAAAAAAAACAAACAAACACCAGAGCTTCTGACCCTGGGACCATAAGTTTGCTCATCATAACTAATCACTTTGTTTATCTGCTTAACACTAAATATAAGGAGCAAACAGGATTATTTGATAGAATGAATGCATTTTCACTATATTATCAAGAGCCCACCCTCACACCAGCACATTTGATCCAGGGGTCATAAAATTCACTACTCTGAAAGAAGCACTCTTGCTCATCATAACTATACACTTAGCTTCTTTGCTTTTTAGACCAGAAGCAGAAAAGAATATTTTCAAAGAAATTTTGCTTGTTCACTATATAATCAATAGAAGCCCCCCCCCCCCCCATAAAGTTGCGTCAGCTGCAGTAATTGAAAATAGTATTTTTTCTACTCGGCTTCCAAATGAAGCAACAGTTTTTACAGCACAAGCAAAAGCCATACAACTTGAATTTGAATAATTTAATTATCTAGTGACAATGTTTGTAATTTATTTTCGGACTCGCTCTCTTGTTTACAATCCAAATATGATTGCTAACAAAAAACAACTTTAGTTAACTATAGTTACCTATAGTGATAACTTTGACACTATGAAAACTTAGATTTACTATAGTGATAACTTTGATAACTTTGATTTACTATAGTGATCATTATTTTGTTTGTCAATGTTATATTTTTTCACTGCATATGTGTGCTTTCACAAGATCAGCATCTGTAAAGCGCCAAACTCTTATCATGTCGTTACTAACTTTTCAATGTTTTTGATAAGATTTTTACAGATAATCCGTTTTCTCACAGACCACCATCGTCTGAGCAGAGTAGTCTATCATTCAAATACCGCTTGTACCATGCACACACACATGCTTGGTCGCTTTTGACATATTTCCTACTTCCTCTGGCATTTTCAGAGTTTTTTTCTGGAGTTTTCCAGAGTACAGCACAAAACTGTATGGTTAACTGCTGCTCCGTGACGTTCTACGACGTCATCTTTTTTGCCTTTTTCAATGAGGACTACCTATCTTCTGAAACTGATTTCTTTTCAACGAAGCAAAATATTAAGTCATAATTTGGAATCAAAAAAGATGAAACAATACTTAATTTGAACGTGTAGAATTTTTTCTGTTTTTATGTCATTTTACAGAAGATATGACTTCAGACATTATTTAGTGTCTTGATTGTAAATCACAAAATTTTGACCTTCTCCGTGATCCGATTTCCGCATTTTTAAAGTCTAAATAAGTTTGAAATAAACCACGATATTATAAAAAATTTTAATACACATCATTTGAATTTACTGTTGAAATATTTCTTCCAAATTTGGATATAATATGGCGTTCAGTATAAAAGTTATGACGGTAGTCCACGAACTTTTCGAACAACACTCGTATGTATTTAAAGGAGTCGAAAATGACTGTCCTTGGCCTTCGATCCTAGATTGTGGTCCACATATTGATGATGTTAAAGAGAGCTGGAATGGACAAATGTAATGAGACATTTTGCCCTTTCTGATAGATATCCATAACATTGAATACATCTTCATCGAGAAATAATTTCCAATTAGCATTAGGGCTATAAGCTGCCTGATATGTTATGAAAATGTCCTCTTCAGAAAATTTCCTACTGGTTCCGAGCGTAAAAGACGATTTCGCTTCAACGTTAAAATTATGACGTCTTAAAAGTAATTAACGTGACGTTGTCATAAAAATTTCTTAATAATTAATTTTTTTTCTCATGAAAATAAAGAAAATCTATATGTTCGAAATTTAAAATTCATTTCGATTAATAAAAATATTTGCTACAATTAGAAAAAAATCATTTAAAAACGGACAATAAAAACAAAACTATTAAAATTTTTTATGAAATATAGCGGGAAAAATGTCATTTCTATACTAGTAACCCACTAAATTCGAAATGGAAGACAAGGAAAATAACGTTACCGGTAACTTTTCAAAAGCACTGGGAATCGTATTTTTTTGTGATGAAGTAATAAGTAGTACTGAAAATGCTATCCATTTTGCGCGAGAAAACAATTTAATTAAGTCTGAAATGGTTTGTGACTGTGGATCTTCAATGTCCTTAATAAAAAAGAATGACTGCTCTGATGGAGAAATTTGGCGATGTAGAGTTTGTTATACGAAAAAATATAATAGATTTTCCAGCATTTTTAAAAGTGAGTATTTTTTTTTATTATAAATAACAAAGTAAAACTTTATTTTCCGTAGTTTTATTAATTATTTAAACTAAACCTCACTGTAATGAAACATAATAAACACTGCTGTCAAATAAGTGGGGAGGGGGGAGGTGTGGTTACAGGTTATTACCGCACCGCAAATGAAATAGTTGCACATTTCAAAATTTATATTTCTCAAATATTAATAATGTTACAATTATCTGTAAATCGATATTTAATTCATAATTCGCAAACACTTCATATTCCATATCACTATACATGTATCTGAAAGAAATTTGTTAATGCCCTGCTTTTATGTCACTGACAGTAAGTGGAAATTATGCTTCAAAAATTCATATATAAATAAGTAATATACAGTTAATAACTTAACCATAAACTTGATTCACCCTCACTCCAAAATTTACTACTCAAATACATTTGCAATTTAAAAAAAAAATAGCATCCACGTCCTTTTGAAATACATATTTATGAACATTTCAATAAATTTAAAGATATTCATCTTTACTTTTTCTACAGAAAAGCAAACTGAAATTATTGGACATATTCGGAATCGTGTACTGCTTTGGAATTGTCTTCCAAGTGTATGAATGCAAAATCTCATCCCCCCACCTAGATGAAAAGGTATCATCGACTGGTATTACATCTTAAGAGATGTTTGTTCCACATCCCTCCTTGATGACCCTGTGAAGTTCGGAGATGGCATAACGACGGGAAAAAAAAGAAAATACAATCGCAGAACCGGCAACCAGAAATTCTGAGTTTTCGGATTGGTGGAAAGGGGTACTAAAAAAGTGGTTCTACACCTGGTCGACAAAAGGGACAGGGCCTCTCTCATACCAATTATAAATAAATATGTTGAAAAGGGTTCAACCATCTACTCAGATCAATGGTCAGCCTATTTCACATTGACAAAAGAAGGCTACAACTACCTAATTGTAAACCACAGCAAAGAATTTATGAGCGACAGCGGATGTTGTACCAATACCATTGAAGGTTTTTGGTCTTTAGCCAAATTAAAAGTCAAAAAGATGAAGGTAATTTTACCAAGCAAACAACCATGCATTCTGGATGAGTTCATGTACCGCTATCGGTATGGACACGGGAATGGCGACGTTTACCGACGATTGTTACATAATGTTGCTAAGCTAGAGAAATACAGATTGTCTGATTTGCTTTAAAATTTTAGGATCCATATGTCTTTTTTGGTTTTTGCTACATTTTACAATCATATAAACTATGTTGATGTAGTTTAGGTAAGAGTCACGGAGGAATAAATGTGTAAATCTGTGATTTTCATAAGATTTATCATTATGTTTGATTATTCCTAAAAATAAAAATAAAATATAAACCTACCTACCTACCCACCTTAAAAATATGGGTCGAAGTACATAAAACAAAATATTTTTAATGATGGCCTGAATATAACAATACCTTCTATACTGTGTATGCCTGCATACATTCATACATATATTTATTAACTCCTTTTTTTATTTTTGAAGTAAGAAAATCATTTTACATTATCATAATTATGTTACATTTCACTTGAAAAACACACAAAGGGGGAGTTTCGATAAGGCTGTTTTTCGGCCCCTCAAGAAATATAATGAAATTGTGATATGTTGTAGATAAAAGTGTTATCTTCCTAAAAATATGAAAAAAATTTATACCGCACATTTTCTGGTCACGTGCTAATTAAAAAATTTAAGTATACCATCTTCCCTAGATTTTTGAAGGCGTCATATTTAGAGGGGGTAATGGAGTTTATTCAACGTCAAAATCATAAGTGAAATATTACAAATGTGAATAAAGGCATCAAATAACCAATTTCAATATTTTTCTTTACAGAAAATTAATGATATTTATTTTATTTGAATGCGTTTTAAGGTGCAAGATTTTTCTGGTGTTTTAAGTGTAACTCTTCTTTCGAAGAGGATGAATGTAACATATAAAACGTATATGAATAATAAAGACAGGAATTTTCAAAAAATGAATTAATCGACAGTTTATACTTAGACTTAATAATCAATATATAACATTTTCCCGTACGTAGAAAAGCAAATGTAAAGATATATAGACAAGAGATAGATAAACGTAAACTGTCATTGACAGGTTTTCGACACTGTTTGCAACACATTTTTATCAACTAAAGTTATTGTGTTAATAATAGTATTAATAAAATGTACCGTAATATCATTAAATTGAATTTTAAAAAAATCTTGAAATTAACATTCGGAATTCGGTACGATTAAACAATGCAGCTATTTATATTTTTAAAGTATATTTAAAAGAATCATACTGCAAAGTACATTGTATTTAATAATACCAAGCGTATTACTACCAGTCAAAATATTTTATCAAGATAGTAATTATTAATCCCATACCGATGAAGCCGGAGGGGTCTATAGGTTTCCTCATCGTCTGTCCCTTGTCCGTCCGTCCCTCTGTCTATCTGTCAGTCTGTTTTTCGCACTTTTCTCTTAACGCTTGCAGATATTGAGCTGGCTTTGGTATTTATAGTGTATCCTGATGAGAAACAGAGTTTGAAATTCAAGTTTGAATTTCGTTAAATTCTGCTTCAATGATTTTTGACGGAACATTACAAATTTAAAAGAAGGGGGGTTCGGTGTTTTTCGTTTTGTTTTGTTTTTTCTAAATAATAAAAATCGCATATATTCAGCTAATTTTTGTTTTGGTATATGAGTTATAGATCAAGTTGGCATTTTCTTCCGCTTCAATGATTTTTCAAATAGGGCATTTTCAATTTTTAATGGAAACCAGGTTATACTTGGTGTGCCGATAGTGGACTATTATTGCTAATGCAGTGCTTACAGAATGCGTGAATAAATAGCCAAATGATAAAAAAAAAACTAAAATACATTGAGTGCATGTCTTCTGTTCATTCTTAAACTTAAAAGTATTTACGCACATAAAGAGGTGCATTATGTTTTCAGCAAAAATGAGACAATTCAGGCAAGCGAGGACCTACATGTAATTCCTCGCGCTTCCCAACTTCCTTTTGATGCTTATGTTGTTTCACCAACCTTAGTCACTATTTGATTTGCTAGACCATAGCCGCAATTTAAAATACATTTGTAAATACCAAATGTATGAGTTAAATCATATCCTGCAGAAACGTACACATCAACATCAAGTCTTAAAAGTAATCTACGTTCCATACATGTAGACCACACGGAAATATATGTGAACCTTCTCTAACAGATTTAAGCGAGGAGAGTTTCTATTCAAAGGAATGGCTATAACCATATCCTTGATAAAGAACGTTAATGAATGGACTAATCCTCAAACTTCTCTTTAGTTCAGTCAGTCATTCGGGAAAATGTAAGATTCGGCATCTGTTACAGTTCTGGTAATGTGTAACCCTAAATGCATCATCGGTGCATATTTCTTCAAGATAGGGATTATAATTACATGAAAATAAGACATGCTCCAAAATATATACCCTGAGGATTCATCAAGAAAATGTAAGTCAGATCTAGCATCTGAAGCAAGTCTGACTGTGCATCCAAAGATGCATCATGAAGCACGTCTTCTCAACAAGTGCTTATACATGTAGCTGCACTGCTCCATAAACATTAACCTGCATGCTTTAAAAACATTAACCTGGACATTCTTTAACTGAAAATGCAGCATCTGAAACACGACAGATGACAAGAAAACACACTAGATCAGGCGACTCTGATGATATGAAAAAATTGATAAAAAACTTTTAATAACCTGGAACGCCTATAACGATGGTATTACAAAAGCTCCCCAACTTCGTGTAGGTGAGCTAAATATGTGACGTTAACGTTATACGCGGGCGACGAAATAAGTATGGAAATAACTATAGGATACGATTATGTTTTCTAATGTTAATATTTTCGAGAGTTCTCTTTGGTTTAGAAAAACTTTTGGCTTTGTATTTTAACACGGTGTAAGATCAAGTAACCAGGAGCTTCTAATTTTAGATATGCAAATTTTAGACAATTTTCAATTTTTGGATATGAAGTGCACACGCGACACTCATCATATTTTAAGATATAAGTGTGCAGAGTATATCTAATTACTGAACAAAACTAGGTGAGTGTCCCTCATGCACTTCATATTTTAACCATCGAATAATATATGCCACCCCCTTATATTTTCCCATTAGCCTAATGTTAAAGCATTTGAGGGTACATCTAAGAATGTGCCAACTACGGCGTGAATTCATCTCATATAAACTCTTGAAATATAAATAACAAAAATTAACATATATATCTTGAATTCTAAACCAATTTTTCAAAAAATAAAACGAAATTTATTTTTATGAAAATAAGTGGGCCGATAAGCGGCCTTATCGAAACTCCCCGTTTGCAGATCGTCCTGGCTTTAATCCATCGATATGAAAATGAACTGGGAGGCAGATGGATAAAGGAGAAAGAGAGGGTATGCGAAAATGGCGAGGGAGATGGCAGAAGATGGGGGTGGTGGTCCAACAGATGATCCCACTTGTCGGAAGACAATAAGAACCCTCTTGAAGGAACTGGAATGAATTGTAAGTAGCTTAGATATTGATATTTATATTTTTATAAGAGATTTCTTTTACATTTATTCATGTTAACCTAAACATATTTGCCTCTACTACTGTGGATTAAGAATTGTTTATGAAGGATAAATATCAATGGATTTCATGAATTAACCCTGATTTGATAAGAAATAGTTCTCTCTGGGTTGTAGGAATTGGTCATTTTTTAAAGTAAAACAAAGAATATGAGGTTAAGGTACTTGGCCGACAAAAAATTGGTTGGGTCACCTATTTGACTATTACCTTTTTATTTCTCATTGAAATAAGACTTATTTAGTATACTTCTGCTCAGAATTGCATGAATTTTCTAAAAAAAAAAGGTGAAAGTTATTTTAATTGCTAAGCAAACTTTGAAAGTTAAAGGTGCCTGGGGATAGTTTCGTACTAAAGACCCGGTCAAATTTCTTTAAAAAAAAAAATCGAGATATCCCGTTTGATGTGATATATTATGTAGAAAAGTGATCAGAGTTATTTTGCAGTGAAGCAGAGTGCTTGCTGAAAAAAAAAATGATGTGCAACATGCAGGTGTCTGAGCTGATTTTTTTTTTAAATTTGTCTCAAACTTTGTAAAAATATTATCTATATGAACTTGTTCAAATGACATTTTCAGATCATTTAAGAAGGTCAAGCAATCTGAAGGGGTTTTTGGTTTCCTTTTTAAATTTCCAACTTGTGTCTTGGCTCTAGCTTTGTACAAATGTATAATGTGATTATAGGAAACACTACATTTTTCAACCAGAGGCATTTTGTAAAGGTCAAGGGGTTGATAATGATATACACTGTACTTTAGCAAAACCATACCACTGTTAGTAATGTTGAGATTGTAGAAGTCCTTAATTTTCAATTTACAATATATACTTTATGTTAGGTACATGTATTTCTAATGCTTAATCAGAATTTGTATGTCAAGTGAAGAGCTCACAATTCGTTGTTATGTACACAAGGTTTGAATGACTGCTATGTTTTTAGTTTACAAATACATAGCTGAAATGAAAAATCATATTTTAAACAAAATGACCATTGACATGAAAATTAATATTAAGAGCCCTCTATACACTGCACACTAGAGAGTTCTGATTTTGTGGTATTTTTGTGCAGATAGAGTGATCTGCCCTTTGATCAAGAATAAAATAAATTGAAAAGTACAGTTTATTACTTAATTTGTGATCAACTCAAGCATTCATACCACTTTAATAGGCCAAGATGAATAGATAGAACACTTCATTTGCAGGTATTTTGCCCACTTAAGTAAACAACCGTGATTTATGTTCATCAGTACTTCGTTGTCTTTGAACATTTTTCCTGGGGGTAAATGCAAGGCACCCTATGTTGAAAATGTAATAGATAAGCTCAATACTTACACCTTTACACACTGTTATTTTCTCAATGTCCAAAAAATATTTTCCGCTAGTGTATAGAGGATCCTTTAGTCACAGGTTATTTTTGGGGGGGGGGGGTTGCCTCATTTTACATGTATTATGCTATATTTAGCTAGATAGCCTCGTTTTCAGTTTAAGGTCAGTAGTCATTATGGCCTCAAGGCATTCATTTCAAAAAAACTAGTCATACTGACATATGATGTTTTAGCAAGCTTGACATGATATTCTATGTATGCCTCCATAAACCTTATGATGCTGGTGTATGACATAATCATGTAACATGTGATATCCATATTATGCCTATAGGCATACTTTTAAGTTTCAGACCTCCTAGTCATGCAGACTTGTGAAAATTTATCATATTTTACATATTATATCCCAATTTATCTCTGGTTTCTAGTTATGTCAGATCGAAGCTTAATTATGTCGTACATGTGATGTTTTATACAGTCCTGAATTTCCTGTACTTGTTTTCATGCAGTATTCTTGGTTCATATTTCATACAAATAATAAATAAAATTATTTCAGCAATCTTACCCCATGTTTTTTGAGGGAAATATCCATTTTTACATAGACTTGGTGTCAACTTTCTTCATTGTTTATTTTTCATATCATTATACATCATGTGTAAATTACTGTTAAGTTATTCTCATCAAATTTTTTAGGTCTGTTTTGCCTGTCAATTAACAGCATTGTTTCTGTGCACTGTGCCTGTACATGTAAATATATTAATATGGGTCTCTTGGTCAGGCTGTTCGTCATTTTGTCTATAACATTATCCCTGCTAGTTTGCATTGAAAGTTTACTAGATGACTCCTTATGACTCAATGAAGACCGCTATTGATTTTTTGGTCAAAATTCAAAAATCAAGGCCATAAATCCATATACTGGGGGTACGAAATGGTTTCCAAGTGATATATAGTTTCCTTTGAGTTTTTAAATGAAACTTAAGATAATGTCTCTATAACTTGTAGAAGAGCTTTATTAATTTTGAGGCTAAAAGATCTCAAGTCAAGGTCACAAATTCATGAATGCATTAACTAAAATTTCTTTGGTTTTTGACTCAGAAATAGCAGCAATGAAATCCCAGCACTAGCCTCCACCATGTAATTACATAAAGTCTTATGTTTTTAAAAGTAGGGAAAGGGGCATAAATTGTAAAAATCATATCCCCCCATGGGGGTGTAAATTTGGGGTAAAAACTAAAAAAATTATGCAATTTTTAAAAATCTTTTTGTCTACTTCTGGACATCTAGCAGACACAAACTGACTTATGATGAGTAAAGAAGCTTCTACCAAAATTATGAAATTTATGATCCCCTGGATCAGGGGGTTCTGGTGTTAGGGCTGGGCCATTTTGATCATACATGTATATTGGAAAATTTAATACATTGGTAATTCTTTAAAAAATCTTCTCAACTTGTGGAGGTCTAGCAGGTTAACTGATTAAATAGTTAGGATGAGCAAGGTAGTCTATACCAAAATTGAGAAATTCATAGCCACCGTTTATGGGTTCTGATGCTGGGGGGGGGGGGGGTTATTTGGTGAAAATGCATTTATATTTTTAATATGTTCGCATGTTAAGAAAACTATTGGAGTATGGGACAACATATTACAAATATGAGGCATATCATCTTACACTTGCCCCCACTTCTGTTTTTGCTCACCTGAGCCAAAGGCTCAAGTGAGCTTTTCTGATCAAAATTTGTCCACTGTCTGTCGTCTTCCTCATAAACTTTTCAAATTCTCATCTTCCTCTCAAGAACCACTTGGCCAATTTCAACCAAACTTGCCACAAAGTATCCTTGGGTAAAGGGAATTCAAGTTTGTTCAAAAGAAAGGACACACCTGCTTCCAAGGGGAAGTAATTAAGATTTCATAAAAAATAATGGCATCATTTAAAAATCTTCTTCTCAAGAACCACTATGCTTGTAAATACGAAACTTATGTGGAATCATTGTGAGGTAGCGTAGATTCAAATTTGTTCAAATCATGACCCCTGGGGATAAGGTGGGGCCGCAATGGGAGATCAAAGTTTTACATAGGAATACATAGGAAAAATCTTTAAAAATCTCCTTCTCGAGAACAGCAAAGCTGTGATTGGTCATATTTATACTTTTCAGTACTGAACTGATTAATTTCCTGCTTTTTCCCAGCCAAAGTGCTCAGGTGAGCGTTGTGTCCCAAGGGTCTCTTGCATTAATTGTTTAATAACTTGAATACTCTTTAGATACCTTCATTAACCTAGTAATTTTTATTCATGCATGATGACAATTTGATAATGCACAGGACAGTGCCTCTTAGGATTATCATAAGTTAATCCTCCTCCCCCATGACCCTACCCAATGTTTCACAAATTTTACAATATCTTGAATACTCAGTAGTGTTTAGATCAGTTATCTCTCTATCCATGCATCATAACCAATGGAATACTACGTAGGACAGTAGTGTAATTATTGAATTGCATTTCTATGGATTCTTATACTCGGGTGACTTTTAAGGACAATAGGCTTCTTGTTCTGGACGCAATGTATGCCGCAAACATGGTACATATTAGATTGTTCTGTTCAAAAGTTTTATTTTATGTTAAAATACATCAGATAATGTATTCAGGTGAAAATTAATGTATTTAATAAGTTCTTTATTATGATTATGCTCATGACCATTTTTTTAACACAGCAATGCATGCACAAATTAATTTCAAACCACTGAATTGTCTTTGAGAATGAATAAAATGTCATAAAATTTATTGTTGTGTTTTGTACTGTGGATATTTTGCATTGAAGGTTCATTTGAATATGGTTAATTTTATTGATGATTCTTTATGATCTGAAGAGACTTCATATACATATCTATCCCAAAATTTGTTAAGTTCCCTGCTCTTTGCACTTCATTATCAAGCTGCTCTTTACATCCTGCATTGATGATACCCCTAGACACAGAAGAAATAATTGGTCTTTCGTCTTCATCATTATTGTCAGCTTCCAGAACAAAGCCTTCTGTTCCATAATTGACATCAACAAAATCTATACCTGTAGGATTTTGAAGTTGTCCTGCATCCCATAAACCACGTGGGGATGATTTTGTTGTTCTCATTCTGTGTGTAGCCCAGGCCTTTTCCCAGATTTTCAGCTTTTCGTTTATTTGTGGAACAAATATATAATGGAGAGCTGCAATATGCAGATTGTCCAGTGGATCTAATATCCCGTTGTCCTCCATGTGATAGAATAATTTGTAAAAAAAAAAAAAAAAAAAAAAAGGAAAGAACACCGGTATAAACGTCTCTCCACAGACGTTCAATTCTCTGATTGTGAACACTTTTACCTGTTAGCATGCTTCCTTTACCTGACCCTCTGTTAGAGATCATGTAATCCGCAATAGCTGAATTTTCCAAACCTTTGTCCGAACGCACTCTAACTGGTAATCCAAAACGAGAAACGCCATCACGAAAGCATTCTAAAAGTGTATCTGCTTTATTATTGTCCAGACATCTCAAGTAAATAACCATACGACTAAAACCATCAATGCCCCCTGCGATGACTAAATGCCAACGAATTAGTTTATGGTTGGTATCTACATGCCAAAGATTGTTAGGCCCTTTCACATCATACACCCTACGCCTTAAACGACCTTTTCTTCTGTCCTTTACACCCATTGGGTTGACACGATGTAGGCTTTCTCTAAGTCTTCATCGCTGTACATTAACACATTTTTGTTTCAGTATTTGACTTAAAATGTTCTCTCCACAATGCGGAAAACTTTCAGATGCATTCGTTACATGTTCGTCTAGTTCATCATCGCCCATCCCTGAAAAACTTTGTTTTGATATTCCAAATTTTCACATTCTGCGATATACAGTACTCTCAGATATAGAAAGTAGTCTGGAAATTTCTGTTAAAGTAAACCCATCATTAATCATGTTTTGCATTATACTTCCTGGTATTACAAATTCTGCTGGACCACAACCAGTATGCTCCCGCTCAGGTGTCTGAAAACCGTAGGTGATGCATTCATTTCGGAGTTTAACCATATCCGCTTTGTTGCAAATTCCTAGACATAGCATTTCTTGGGACGACAATAACCCCACAATATCAGGAGAAATATTTTGCTCTTGGAAACTCACTAAATGGTCTTCCATACCCAATCTTCTCAGAATTTCGTCCATTTCGTCAAAACTAGCCTTTTACTGATATCCAAATGGACATATTTGCAATTTTAGCACAATTTATCTATATAATACCTGAAAGTGACTAAACAAAACGTATTTGACCATCCTATTATTGTAACAGTGCATGATATATACAAATAACTTACTGTATTGTACGAAAAACGGCTTTATGATATATAGTTTTGACAATGTTACATGAGCTTTTGGCTGCATGTTATATGTATAAATGTATGTATTATTTTAATTTGACTGCATAATAAAGCTTCTGTACTACATATTATATAAAGTGGACTTAATGATATAAAGAATAGACTACGTATTATATAAAGTGGATTTAATATAAAGGATAGACTTAATGTTATAGGCATCAGACTATATAGTATTTTAATTTGACAACATATTATAGCTTCTGTACTACATATTATATAAAGGGGACTTAATGATATAAAGGATAGACTTAATGTTATGTAAAATTGACACTATGATGCATATTTTTTACTACATATTATATAAAGTGGACTTAATGATATAAAGAATAGACTACATAATATATAAAGTGGACTTAATGATATAAATTCTGTACTACATGTTATATAAAGTAGACTTAATGATATTATTTCTGTACTTCATGTTATATAATGTGGACTTAATGATATTAATTCTGTACTACATATTATATTATGTGGACTTAATGATATAAAGAATAGACTTAATGTTATGTAAAATTGACGCTATGATGCATATTTTGTACCCTTAAGACAGCTATGGCGTTCCATACACTTGTATATTTATTGTAAATGTAGGTGAATGAGGCTGCATCACAGTCTCCTGGGCAACACACCATAAAACTGTGCGACAGGATTGACAAGTTGAGACGAGAACGAAAAGACAAGGTGTCCACTATCAAGTATAAAAGGCGCCGTCTTCAGTTAAAAAAAATAAAAAGAATCACCGATAAAAAAAAAACAAAAAAGAAAAGGTTTCAACTATTAAGGAGGGAACAACTTATGCCACTGATATTGGCCTCTCTCAACAAGTTGTTGATGAACAAATTCCCTCTCCCCTTGTATTTGACAAAGTAATTATGTTGTCTTTGATTTGGATAACTGTGACATCACACAGATTGCTGCTGTGGGATCAGATGGTTCACAATTTAACTGTTATATTATTTCTTTGTTCCGTCTAAGATTCAAAAGATGTTACGCAAGAAGTGCGGTAAAATGGGAAGACCATTCCTGATAATTTTCGTTATAATTTTTTATTGGGTCGATCAAAAAGTTTAGAAAAGATTTAGATGATAATATAATGGTCAAACATTAATATTAGAGTAAAATTTTCAAATTTAAACGAATTATTTTTTTAATTCTAAACTTGAAAAATACCCTATTTTAACGGCCATTTTTGGGGGTACATTTGTAGAGTTGCAATCTGCTTCATTTGTATTTTATTTAATTTTAGGGCTGTAACAGTAGATGACTACCATAAGCCAACTACTAAGTCATTGTAATTAATTATTTGATTTTCTAGTCGTTGTTGATTTTTGTTGTTGTTGTAGAAGTTGACTTTTATATCTCTACTTGTGTCTCATTTTAGTTCCATAAAAATGTTTCATTTATTAGTTTCTATATAAATGTTTTGATATGTTACTTGAACTGATACAAATATTTCTGTTGACAATGAAGTAATTTTTAAATTTTTTAAAGTCATACAGTAATATAAACTTCTGCTGCTGGTGAAGGAAGGCTGCCATGATCCTGAGTATGTTGTGTTTAAAAGAAAAAAAAACTATGCCAAAACTTCAGTTTCCCAAGGGAATAGTTGAGAATGCTTCGTTCGATGATGACATTACTAGGGACTAGCTGAGAAGGATAATGAGAGTATGAGGACGACGACCAGGTGCTGGTGTACATCAAAGTGTGTTAGTTTTGGACGTCTTTCCATGTCATCGATCTTCAGCAGTGAAAACACTGGGCTACCATCAGACGGACCTCTCAATCATAAATGGAGGTATGGCAAGTGTTCTACAACTGCGGGACACGAGTGTGAACATATCATTGAAAGTTGCATTGAAACAAAAGTGGAATTCATGGATGTGCGGTGATGAACATGTACACTCACCTGGGGCATTTGCACAAACCCATTCTGTGCTTGGATTAAGGAATTGTGGGAGGAAGTCGATCCACAGATTACTGTGCATTCCATAAAGAAATGTTGTATATCAAATGCCCTAAACGGGTCCAAGGACAATATTCACTGGGAGGACATACCATGTAGATCAACAGAAGAGAGTGATGTTGAAGATGCTGACATTAATGACATCATGTTAAACGGCATTTGAAAATGTATGCAGGACTGCGTTTTACAAAATGTTGCAAGTCTTAAATTGTAAGACTTAAATTCTGACAAACTTGCAACTAATCGTAGGGGCTTTTTACGAAATGTGTCATAGCTTGAAGTTGTTTAGTCTTAATTCTTAGTTTGACATTGCAAGTCATAGAGGAAATCTTTGGGTTTGGCGGTAAAGAAGTCCTTAGAAACTGCGGGAAACCCAATGCTATTGATGGGCAGACGAAAATTTTCCAAAATGGCAAGGAGATAAAATCCCTTATCGATGTAGTTTCGGATCGTGTAGACGTGATCCACTAAAGCCTGAAAAGAAGGTTTTAAAAATATTATTTCTTTCAGTACAGAGAATAATTAAGAAAACTAAAACCAGCTGAAAAATGTTTAAAAAAATTAATGTAAACATGTATAATGAAAAATAACTAAATTACGGCACTAACTCAAAATAAGTTTGAATTTCTTAGCAGAAACAAATCAGCGTAAAACATGAAATAGCTTGGTATACAGAATTTGATAAAAAGATTCTTAAAAATCTTCTTCTTATAAAAGGAAGGCCATGATAATTATAAATATATACTATAATATTTAATCTACTTATACTACTTTAGATGATTATCTGTACAAATATAAATATAAACATTAAATCTTCGTTTTTAAGTATGGGAATTAACATTACAGCTATTGCAGACAAAAATTACATATTTCTGCAACAGCTGGCCTGCAACATTAATTCCCCTACTAACAACCAAAGAAAACATTTTATGTTTAACTCTTATGAGCTATATCCAATGTGTAAAGGAAAAATGTGATAAATTATTTCGCAAGTTGTAAAAATTCGAATATATCATTGCCAATGTAGACTCCTTGTTGAATCATAAAGAAGACTATGTATCTTCAGAGGAAGACAGTTCGCCATCATCGACATTCCCTTTCCATGATTTTTTGCAGGTTATGGGGAAAATAATTTTCATGCTCAAAATATGAATGTTTGTGAGAAATATACTGTTCGTCTACTTATTAAAAAACTTTCTGTTGTATTACAGTCTGCCATGCCTGTTTGGAATTTTATCAGATTGATTGTTTGTATGTAGTTTTACGTCCCATTTGAGAATTTTTCACTCATATAGAGACGTCACCATATACCGGTGAAGGGCTTCAGATTTTGACCTTTACTCGGCACTTAGGGCCATTGAGCAGTGAGGGATCCTTATCGTGCCAACGTCTGCCGTGACACGGGGCCTCGGTTCTTAAGGTCTCATCCGAAGGACCCGCAACTTTTACTTCAAAGTGCCGAGTGCATGGCGAAGGAACAGTTGCTACCCATTTTTATTCGACTTTAGTCAGTCGCGGCCGAGATTCGAACTCACGACCTCCCGATCACGGAGCGAACGCTCTACCGACTGAGCTACCTTGAACGGTTAAATTCTATCTGAGGATCTGTTACATCATTTTTCCTCCTTGTTAGCTTTTGGACATTCAAGATTTCAACAAGAGATACCATCCATTGTAACAGATGATATTCGTTGGAATTCGTTTTGAATGTCCCTGTTCTGTACCATGAGAGATACTCTGCTTCAAATGCTCACCTCCTCCTCCACATAGTTGATAGAGTAGAAGATCTTGGACTATAGTGATCTTCTTCCTGCTTCTACTTTGTAGATTTCTATGGCCAGCTGAGACGACTCTTTCATGGAACACAACACATCCAGTGCCAAATTGTGTTTGCTATTGGTGTTCACCAACGCCCTCCCAAGTTATCACAGATGCAAGTGAGAGGGCCCTCTTTGTCAGACTAATTAAAAAAAAAATCCAGCCCACAAATGAATGTGTGTATGTAATTGGGGCTTACTACAACAGCCCCTTTACTGTAGAAGAGTAAACAGCTTTTACATTGGCCATCGGGAACTTCGCATCTGTCAAATCCTCCACAGTGCGAAATATAGAGCAACCACTAGGAGAAACAATACAGTTATTTCTCAAGAAAGAAGCCCTTGAATTAATCAAACCATGGTTAAAGTAAACAAGAGGCCCAAGGGCCTTAACGGTCACCTGAGTATAATACAACAACTTAGAGGATCCATAGAGTGTAAAATGAACTGAAAGGTGAAGCTTTTTTGCCCAAAAGCAAGAAAAATAGGGTGATCAGGATCAACAATATTATTAGTCTAGTATTCATTAACAGTTCATAAATTAGGTTCTAATCTGTTCCCCATATATCACTCTCACCAGACAGTATGTAAACAAACTATCAGTGCTTCTGTACTCTTTTAATTCCTTGTTGAAATCTCTTACATTGGCCTCTCTTGGTCTTTGATGAACATTTAATAAGACAAGTTATTTTTGTCTCATTATTATTTATCTATTATTTACAAGTCTACCTGATCATTAAAACTATGAAAGTACTTTTTGTATTTAAACGTTACGCGCAATGTTGGTGCCATTTTACAATTTTAGTAAATGACCTATTGAACCCATTGGTGATTTAAAAAAAAAATACTCGCAATATGGGTGATTTTGGTATGAATGGATAAGTTTTGAATAGAACTACCCCATTCCAGTCAGAAAATAACATTTAAATAAATTTTATGCAAAATACAGAATTTTACAGCGCAAATAAAAGGTATTTTAAGCGTGTAACGCGTTACATTTTTTTAGCAGGGATCGCGCATTTTGCTGGTTTCGAGTGTTCAAAAATGAATCTAGAGTTTTCATTTTCCTCACACAACAAGAGCAGTCCATGTCGTTTGTGACTTCGTGAGCGATTCTGTATTCAATGATGGCAAGAAAAGAAAGCGATAGTTATTTACATAATAAAAATCTGTAACGCTTTTAATCAAAAACGTGCATATGAATATAGAGATTAAACAAATATTAAATAGAAACAATTTATATCAAAATAATGTGCTTTTCTTATATATTTTAAGTATTTCATTAATGTTGATATTAAACTGCGCACTTTGTATATGGATCACAAGTTCAACAGAAATGTCCAGCGTCTAAATGACGTGCAAATATGAGATAAAGCCGTTTTTGAAGGGTTTAAATTCTATTTTTTTTTCATAGATTATAAAAATAATGATATGTTTATAATGTGCTAATTTAAACGATCCGATTGAATGACAGATTGATAAATTTACTCTATTAGTTAATATTTTACGCAACATTTAGAAGGTTCAACATATTTGTCCCGTGGACGTTCCTGGCGCGTAATTCGTTTTGCTTCAACGAGAGTGCTTTGAGTAATTTACAAACTTTATCAGATACAAATCGAAAGCACCCTTTTTGTTTATTAGCTTAATAACAAGTAGCCTATGATTTTTTTTACTCATATTTCAGATACAAAGACAGTAGCGATATGGTGCCAGTCAAGTTACATGTAGTAACACCATTACATTGTAGAAGCATTACGTCAATTTTTCCGTAGCGCTATAAAAGCGTAACGTTAAACGTCGCCAACATCACGCGTAACGTCTATACAATAAAAATTCTTGCATAATTCTCTTATTCTATTAACCTTTCAAGTACATTATTTACAGTGATTAATTATCACAAGTAAATGGCAAAGGGGAATAACTCCTCTCGGTAGAATACAAATTAATTTCACAATTTTGGTGGAGGGCTCAATGCTTATTACAATCATACCAACAGTTTAACTGCTTGATGTCCAGGAGTAAAGAAGAAGATTTTTAAAGATTGTATTAATTTTGATGGTTTTTTCCTACCCCTCAGGCCCCAGGGGGGCAGGGGCCACGAATTTCACAATTTTTGTTCCCCTTTACCCATAGATGCTATATGCCAAAATTGGTTGAAATTGGTTTACTGGTTCCAGAGAAGAAGCTGAAAATGTTCAAAAGTTTACGACCGACGGACGAAAAGAGATAGCAATAGGTCACCTGAGTGACTCAGGTGACCTAAAAAGGACAGTGGAAAGTAGAGTGCAATGATATGCTCCATGGACAAAACTAATACTTTTATAGATGCGCAGCACTGTTAAGGCGTACTTCGAAGAAATCAACAGAATATAAACGTGTATAAATACATACCTTTTTAAAATGAATTTAATTTTGTAAAGGTACTATATTATCTTATGACTTTAACATTCTTTGAAATAACATTGTATACCTCGCTCTGTACTGAATTTGGTTTGGTCACGTTATTCGATAGTCACGTGATAAATGCATGTAATGTGTACTGTATGTAGGTCACAAACAAATTTCAATATCGCAAGGGCATACCCTAGTTAAAATTAAAAATCAAAGTAATAGATTGTTTCTACATAACTTGTTGTTTATGGAAAGTTCTGCTGCTTT
The DNA here is from genome assembly GCF_033153115.1 of Saccostrea echinata. Lineage (NCBI taxonomy): Eukaryota > Metazoa > Mollusca > Bivalvia > Ostreida > Ostreidae > Saccostrea > Saccostrea echinata. The sequence continues at coordinate 10,806,547 of NW_026889785.1, forward strand.
AAATAGAATTCGCATTTTATTAGTTTAAATTTCATGTTATCTTGCTAATGTCGAAATATGTGTGACCTTTACAAAGTATTTTATGTATTTATTAAGTTATGCTATCGATTTCAGGAAAGCAGCAGCACTTTTCAAGTTAAGGAATATGTCCATTATATGTATTCAAAAAGTGGTCAAGATCTATGAAGTGTATGCCCTTGCGAAAAGGCGATTTAATGAGGCACCTCGGCGTTAAACATGCACACCCTGTAGACAAAAACACGGTAGAATTAATTCAATACATTCTCTCGATAGTTTTTAAATAATGACACTAAACAAATGTTTCAGATTTGTATTAATGGTCTACCTAAGATTTTCAAATAATATTCTGTTTAATAATAAAATGCATTTTTCACTGTGAAAAAATTACTTGATCCGCCTCTCACTGCACATAAAATGCGTCAAACTTTACCATGATGACGTCATGTCGTCAAGTGCATTGCGATCAGTGACTTGTTTATATCTTGCTGTGTGGGATTTAACTAGCGACAAAAATGAATGCAGTGGTAAGTTTTGATGTAGTTCATTACTCTTATGCAGTTTAGATTCGCAAATTATTTCATTTTTTGTTATTGTGAGGAATTGTTATATTTGTGTGATGTCACAGTAAACGTTTCCCGTATAAATTAGGCCCCGCCCCCTTTATGCAGCCTTAACAGAGCTGCGTGACAACCAGAGATCATCCCCAAACTATATATCTACATGGTTTCCTTACAACCACCATCAAATGCTGAATAGCTAACTGTGTCAGTGAAGGACATATTAACAGATGTGTGTGTACACGTTTCTGTAAATGATGGACTTTGCTTTGTGTCCTGTGTGCCAAACCGAGTGGAAAAAAAGAGTAGCAATGACTCTCAATTCTTCACATTTGATTCGTCTACCAGATACATCATTCTGTGAAGGTCAAAGAAAATGGGTATGAATGCAACATTGTTGTATTCAAGAAACTGAAATCATGTTAAATTGCAATGATCATGTTTATAGCAAATTCTTTTAATACCTTATATAAGGCTGAAAGTTACAACACATGTAGAAATTGAGACATTCAAGGAAATTGCCCCATACAATAGAATTACAATTATATACCAAACAATTGCATTTCTGAAAACGAAACGAAAGTGGGAGAACTTGGAGAGGGAGCTACAAAAGATAAAATGCGAAGTAATTTTGTCTCCAAGAAACAATTACAGTCACTACAATTAGTTGTTTTAACTCATCTAAGCTGAAACTCCAGTGAAATTTTCCTATGACTCCAGCAATCAGTCTGTATATAAACTGTTTGAGATTTCTGACATCTCCAGAACCATTTCAATCAAACTTTCCATAAAGCATCAGTCTGTATGAATTTTTTTGTGAGACACTTGCCAGTAGGGTTAGTGGATTTGACATTTTACTAGCCCAAAGAAATTTTGATAGCCATAAACAATGGAATGGAGGAAGTCCAGATTGGAGAAACAAGACGATCGTATTTTTATGGGTAAACGAATTATGAAGTAGTTCTACGTGAATAAAATATCCGTAAACAAGCCTAATGGTGAATTACGCATCAATAATGGCATTATCCAGTGAAAATGAAATCTGCATTTTATAGTCTATAGCCCAGACAAACCAGAGAATAAGGATTTATAGGCAATTCCTCTGATGCAGAGATAATTATTGCCTTTAGGTCAGGCTATATATAGCAAAACTGGCTTAACCTGCTAGTAATAGAGGAGGAATTTATGACCTAGTCATAAAGGAGCAACTTACACCCTAGTGATATAGGAGCAATTTACGACCTAGTTATAGAGGAGCAATCAGACCTAGTAATAGATATAACACGACGACTTGGATACGGTTATATATATATTTATTAAGTCATTTATACAACAGACGTCATGTAGATGAACAGTTAAACAAATTGTCAGCACAGCTTCTAAGTAAGAGTCCTTAGTACAAATCACTAGTACTGTTTACAATCACTAGTACAGTCAATCCACTAGAAGCCTTACTAGTACAATCGCTAATACAGTCAATTCCAATAGAAACCGTACTAGTACAGGGGGAGGCGGAAAGTTCTAAAGTTCGTATAGTGGTTAGTTTCTGTGTGTGTCTCTCATCTCAATTTCTTAATCTGTCCTCCGCCCATCGAGTCTCAGAATATATATTAATATTTCCAATCGTCAGATCATAGCATAATTATTGGAAAGTTTCTAACTTATTCCGTACATTTATGAAATTGCTTTGTTCGATTTACTTTCAGAATTAATCAAGTGTTCAATTACAATATTGAATGTGGTCAATTGATGTTATCAAGTCATTTCCCAATACATTGAATTATTAGATACCCATAATGGGATGCTGATCACATAAATATTAAGATAATGGTCTTTTGTTGAATTATGATATTTCATCACTGTCAAGCTGACATGTCACGCTGACCCGTAGTATTTCACATTAATATTTACATCAATATTGAACTACATCAAACACACAATTAGAATATAGAAAAAGAATGCACAAGAACCCAAATGGCTCTCAAGGACATATAAGGATTATTATGCCTTGTACACGTATGTCCTTATTAATCAAATACACGAAACACAACATATATTAAAAGTTAATATATAGTTTGTTTACATATAAGGTAAGTTCCAATTGTGTTACATAGAGGAGCAATTTACCACTTAGTTATTGAATAGCAACTTATGACCTAGTAATGAAGGAGAAACTTACGACCTAGAAATAGAGGAGCAACTTGCGACCTTGTAATGCAGGAGCAACTATGACCACTCAAGGACAAAAAAGTGCTGAGAGTCCCAAAATTTACCGATAATGTTTGATAATTACTGATAAATACTGATATTTACTGTTGTTGCTGTTAATTTTGGTTGTTAATGATAATTACTGTCGTCTTAACTGTTGAGTCTGATAAATACGGTTGCTGAGCTGTCGATGCTGAGATTTACTGGTAATTACTGTGGTCAATGTCCTTCGGCTGAAAAGGAGCTAAAATAGGGTTTAGGGCTGTTAAAACCTTCTTAATCATTACTTTCCTATTATTTCATTATCACAACAACATTTCATATTTCTTTAAATTTTCTGCTTGTGACAAAAGTATTGACACAGATCTCGATTACAATATAGTTATGAAAACTATAATTAAACCATTAAATGAAATCGTCAGCGTATAGGCAAATGTTTTGCAAGACTCTAAGAATGTATGTCTGTAAGCAGAATGAATGGAATTTTCATTCTGCATGAGGATTTCATTTCAACATACAGTCACTGTAATACTATTATAACATTTAGACTATCTTTTAAAAGGATTGATCGCCCTCTCCCGGCTCTGAAATCTTTTTATTCAAAAACACTGAAGTAGAATAGCTTTAATGGCTGAAAAAAAAAATCAGGATGAAAAAAAAAGTTTCCTGCAGGTTCGATACATTTTGATTTGGACCGTTTTTTAGCACTCGGTCAAGAGAGGACAAACAATCATTTTCTTTTTTTAAAGATGGTCTTCCATATAACTTTTTTTTATCTTTCCTGGAGACAAGCATATTCTTTCTTCAGTTTTTATATATTGTTTTTCTGATCCTCCCCCCCCCCCTGAAAATCTGCCCGATACCAATATATTTTATGCTTTTTTAAATTAAGAGATGAAATTACCAGAGATACTAATGCTGATGTTGAGAATTGGTTTGGGGTTGTTGAAAACTCCATTTTACAGAAGAAAAAGAATATCCCTGCTGCATTTTCATCCTTAAAATTCGCATTCAGAGCAGGAGGAGAACGACTGAATGTTCTTTATCTTTAAAGAAGTCTCCAACAAAAAGAAAAATATTGAAAATGTAGAGGATGCTGGCGTAGGACCCCACAGAAAGATTGATTGCATGTTGTTTTACGTCCCATTCGAGAATATTTCGCTCACATAGAGACGTCACCATATACCGGTGAAGGGCTTCAAATTTTGACCTTTACTCGGCACTTACGGCCATTGAGCAGTGAGGGATCTTCTGCCGTGACACGGGACCTCGGTTTTTAAGGTCTCATCCGAAGGACCCGCAACTTTCACTTCAAAGTGCCGAGCGCATGGCGAAGGAACAGTTGCTACCCATTTTTTATTCGACATAGGTCAGTCGCGGCCGAGATTCGAACTCACGACCTCCCGATCACGGAGCGAGCGCTCTACCAACTGAGCTACCGTGAACGGTCCCCACAGAAAGAAAAGAGTCAATATTTTCATTCTCCAAAAGAAGTCTCCAACAAAAGAGAAAAATATTGAAAATGTAGAGGATGCTGGCGTAGGACCCTACCGAAAGAAAAAGAGTCAATATTTTTATTCTCCAAAAGGTATCTCTACACTCCGTAACAAAGTTGTACCATCAAAAACTAGAGAAAAGAAAGAAAAACATGAACAAACAGATTATGTCCGCGACTCGAGACGCAATATGCTGCGGATAGTTATGGAGAAAAAACGAATGAATAAGATGCGCTTCCCAAACTTAACTGACGGAAAGTAATTCCATCTCTGCAACTGACGGAAAGTAATTCCATCTCTGCACAAGACACAAGAAGTGCCATCAACTACGAGTGAAAATGGCGAAATAGGAACATTGGGACATCAAAAGTCAGTTAAGGAAATCCGATTTTTTTTTAGGATTATGTTCGTACTATAGATTTATCAGAGACTTCGCAAAATCTTCAAATCCATTTCATCAACTGACTGAAAAAGGAAACAGTTTTTATGACTGAAAAGTGCGAGGACGCCTTTTCATAGGACAAGATAGTACAGCGATTCCAAAAGTTCACACCATTTTATGTGCGTATGTTAGAATATATTTCTGCATGTATTGCATTTAGCTGCACACAGAGTTTGGGGGACACGTTACCTTGGACACATAATGAAGATCTCCTTTGGTTTATCGTGAGACCAACGGTTTGGTTTTGTGAAGAATTATTGCCCTGTGCAAATACCTGCATCAGCAAGATGTCAGTTCAGCCGATCTTCGAACTATTCAACGTGGCATTTCTGAATGACCATTCCGGAATGAATAATATGTATCAAATAAAACTGTAATTAAACCCAAACACTATGAGGTATGTATGTAAGATAAATTTAAAGAACTATATATTGGGATCTAAACAGCTCTATGTAAATATGGTTCATGCTATATTGTGTAGTTAAAGGGGTGTGTATATTACCCCTTAAAATGTGTTGTAATCAGAACTGCCTTGTGACATGCAGTATATATAGGTGTAATAAATTGCTATCAATACAGCAGGCCATCTCATTCATTGTTGTCAATTAATTAATTAATTGTTGTCAATAGAGCAGGTCATCTCATTAATTGATATATGTATATCACATGGGATATCTGTAAAGAACTATTATATCATGTATATACTGAGAACTGTTACATCTCGCGCCAACGCCTGTCGTGACACGGGGCCTCGGTTTTTTAGGTCTTATACGAAGGACCCACAACTTCCACTTCAAAGTGCCGAGCCCATGGCGAAGGAACAGTTGCTACTATTTTTTATCGACTTCGGTCAGTCGCGGCAAGAATTCGAACTCAAGACCTTCCGATCACGGAGCGAGCGCTCTGCCGAGCTACTGTGACTAAGCAGAAAAGTTGTATAAATTTGCAATTTAGAAATAATATTAACCTGGCATGTGCATAGAGTTGATTTTTACAAGGGGGAAGGGGGATAATATAAGAAAAAGATTGAAAATATACCTTGAAAAAAATCTTTAACCCCCCCCCCCCCAAAAGAAAGATTTCACCCAACTCCAAATATCATTTTTGAGTGGTGATGCAATGGGGTTAAGGCCCACTAAGGGGGGACGAGCCTTGCAATGAACAATTTTTAATACTTAATTGAAAGTAAAAATTTACGTTCCAAAAAAGATATGGGGAGTGGGACAAGCCCACTTAATCCCTCCCCACCCACAATACCCCGCCCACCCCAGATTTTATGGCTCTGAATGTTGTGTTGAACTGAGTGGAAGTTGACTGTAAGTGAAATAACTTTCCAAAACTATATATATCATTTTGGATTTTCTCGATCTATTTTTAGTCCAATATAGAAAAAAATCTGTATGTTCACCTTGGAGGTGAAAATAACAATGTTGGATCTATGCCTAACAGAAAGATAGGAATTATTCAATCATGTAATCATTTTATTCATTTGTATAATTAATTAATGAACGTTAAATTATTATGTAGGAATGGATACAACAACACAAATAAACCAGCCTGGTGGCCTGACGGCTTGAGATTCTGCTCCCCGAATAGCAGTTAGGTGGGTAAGATGTTCTAGTCATGTTTGTCAATCATAATTAGTACTGTAGAAGATTTTTATGCCCCTGGATCGAAAGATCCCGGGGGTATATTGTTTTTGTCCTGTCTGTCTGTCTGTTGTCAACTTTAACCTTGCCCATAACTTTTGATTGGATGGAACTATGACATTCATATTTCACATGTGTATTCCTTGTGACAAGACCTTTCTTTGGGTACCATCATATTTTTGTCCTGCCTGTGTGTTTATCTGTTTGTCTGTTGTCAACTTTAACCCTGCCCATAACTTTTGATTGGTTGGAGCTATGACATGCATATTTCACATGTGTATTCCTTGTGACAAGACCTTTCTTTGGGTACCATCATATTTGACCTTTTGACCTTGGAGTTTGACCCACTTTTGCAAAATTTTATGAGACTTTAACCTTGGCCATAACTTCTGAACAGTTGGTGCTTGGGGTTTCAAACTCCACATGTGTATTCTTTGTGACAAGGCCTTCCTTTGGATACCAACAACTTTGACCTTTTGACCTTTGACCTACTTTTGAACAACTTCAACCTTGGCCATAACTTTTGAACAGTTGGAGCTTGGGGCTTCAAACTTCACATGTGTATTCCTTGTGACGAGACCTTCCTCTGGATTTCAACCTCTTTGACCTTTTGACCTAGGAGTGTGACCTACTTTTGAAAAACTTTAACCTTGGCCATAACTTTTGAACGGTTAGACCTAGGGCTTTCATACTTCACATATGTAATCCTTGTGACAAGACCTTCCATTGGATACCAACCACTTTGACCTTGACCTAGGTGTTTGATCTACTTTTGAAAAACTTTAACCTTGGCCAAAACTTTTGAATGGGTGATGCTAGGGCTTTCATACTTCACATACGTAGTCCATGTGACAAAACCTTCCTTTGCATACCAACCACTTTGACATTGACATAGGAGTTTGACCTACTTTCCAAAAACTTTAACCTTGGCCATAACTTTTGAATGGTTGGTGCTAGGGCTTTCATACTTTACATATGAAATCCTTGTGACAAGACCTTCCTTTGGATACCAACAACTTTGACCTTGACGTTTTACTTACTTTTAAAAAACTTAAACCTTCGCCATAACTTTTGAACAGTTGCAGCTAGGGCTTTCAAATTTAACATTTTTTATCTTTTGGCCCGGATTTTGACTTGCATTTGAGAAACTAAAACCTTCGCCATAAGCTGCCATACGGGGGCATCAGTGTTTCACAAACACATCTTGTTTTCTTTTGTTTTTTTCTCTGTCAAAGGCTCCTTAAAGCTGTTGTTATAACTGTGACAGCATCTGTTCGAGACAAGATTTTTTTTCTAAATCATATAATGTTTTAATATAAGGAATGCATTATAAATTTATTATAGGATAGCTTCTTTAATACCTTCAAGGTTCGTCTGCTTCACCAGGCTCCTAGGCCAAAAAACTTAGATAAGCTCTCTTTTTATCTCGGTCTAAGGATATGTGAGATTAAGATCAAAAGGAAGCTCATGATAGCTTCCTTTACACATCTATTTAAATATATTGATCTGTTCTTCTTTAGCTTGATGCTTTTACCTGTAGGTTCGAAAAGACTGAATGTGGCAGAGATGCGGAGTGCGGTCGCATCTTTCTTACAAAATTGCAACCATGTACACGATGTGTGTTCTTTGATCTTCAAGTTGCATTTATGTTATGATTTCAATATTAAGTTCTCCTCATGATTTTTTTCTCCTCATAGGAAGCCAATTTTACACAGATTTTAAATATTTTAGACCATAAATTGCATGATGGATGCATATAATGTTATTTTAGCAAAGTCAAAATTTGGATGCATGGAACAAGTACATGTATGTGAGTTATCTACATGTCATGCTGCACATAATACTTGATATATCTTATTTCTGGATCATGACCTGCAATCCTTTGCGACATAAGGTTCACATGACCATGATTTCATTATTAATTGAATTTTTTTTCATATTACCAAATTCTGAAATTTTTGTTGTGTTCATTGGTGCCACATGTTGTCCATCATCAATGTATGAAGTTTTTCCGATTCCCGCCTACATTTTACACCCATTTATTTCAATACTAATGGCAATTTGGCCGTAAAATCTTTGTTCAATGCAAAGAACAGTTCAATGGTAAGTAGCTGATAATTTTAATACAAGTGTTAAATGGTTAATTATCCCCAATTCCAGCTCTTAAATAAGCTGGGTAGACGATATTTTCCATTGAAATCGGGCTTTAAAGCATCACCGAATTTTAAAATATTGTTGGATATGAATTAAATGTTCCTGAAATCTTTTCTTGTGTTTTACGCATATAAAATAAAACATTGATAAAAAAAAGTTGATAAAATACAACGTTTAAGTTGTAAACCCCTTCGACCTTGGTGAAAAAATGAGCATTTTTGTCTGTAAACATATGCCCCCCCCCCCCGTGAAACACAAATTATTATTAACTGTCGAAAGGATTTTTTGTTTCACGGGGGGGGGGGGGGGGAGAGAGAGATTTTTAAAAATATTTTCCGTTGATTTCTATAGTGAAAAACACGTTTTACCAAAATTATAGTTATCTCTCTTTGTTTTCCCAAATAAATTTTGCCCTTCAATCGCTTAATGCGAGATTTTTACATGCATCTGATACATTTAATTCATTCAGACAACGTGTCAAGGTCCATTTTTCATGTTTAGCCCATCGTCTGGCGTAATCTTCATCAGAATCCATAAAAACCCTGACATCCTGGACCTTCCGGTCTATGCAAGAGTTCTAAGGTGTCCCTCTTAACAGGTGAAGCAAGAGCAGATCCTGATTTACCTTGACCATCTAGTTTACAAGCTATAAAGCCATGTACTATGGCAACCAACCCATCTGACATTCCTATACCATCCGGTCTATGCACCTTTTCCGCCGATATATGGCTGAAATATTGCCGACTCGGCGTTACACAATAACGATCAATCAATCACACCTTCGAAACTACCTCTTTCAATAGAGGACGACCCGGATATACCAGGTTCATCTGGTTTGCAAAGTTTGAAATTGCCGTCGGAATGTACATCATTCTTTAAAATATGCAAATCGAATGTGACAATAGCGTTAGAAGTATGAAGGTTACGGTATCAGATGGAACAAGAAGTTGTGCACACCATTGATCCAAATGACAGTAGAGTGATACAATTAAAGTACGAACACCAAGACATTCTATTGGATGAAATTTTGATAAGGGTCCACAGGGGACGTGCATTAAAGGAACTTATGGAGGTATTTTCAAGCACATTACTTCTAGAAAACAGCAAAATAAAGCCAAATGGTACTTCCCGACGGCACAATTGAACAAGCACAAAATGAAGGTGGAGTAACCAGAGATTATCTAGCTGAATTTTGGGAGAAATTTTATGGAAACTGCACAGTGGGTAAAGATTGCAAGGCCCCGTTTATAAGACACGACTTCGGGCGCCAGCAGTGGGAAGCTTTTGGTAAAATTACTAGATTAGATTATTAGATACGGATATAAAGAATTTGGATACTTCTCTGTATATATAGCAAGGCCTTTCATTGAATATTGTATCATAGGAGAGGGGAAAACAGACTTAAAACAAACTTTAAGTTTTGTAAGTTCATCCAAATCTGCTGTTCTGACCGAAGCTCTGACAGACTTTAATGCAGTGGATCTCGATGAGCTCAATGATATTATGCCAACATATGACTGTAGAAGAATGTTATGATCGGGTTACATTGAAACTGTCTTAAAAGAAATTGCACAAAAGGAAATTGTGCAAAAATCTACGTTTAAAATAGATTCGTTTACGCTGCAATTGTATGGTCTCATGAAGGAAACGGATCTCAATGAGTGCTACAGAAAACTGATTCCGTTCAATCGAAGAGTGTTTGAAAGACTAGTCTTTCAAGAATTTTTTTTCTTCTTGGTGTACTAAGAGTTTGGGAAGATGAGCTGGGCAATGGGTTTTTTTTATTAAGATTTGGTAAGGATTAAACACTTATTCAAGGTGCCGAGGCTGCATATATTTCATATATGATCGGTTTTTCATTAAACTGATGAATAGCAAGGAAGTACTTGCCACTTCGTTAATTGTTACGTTTCATTTATGTTTAAAGTTTGAGTTACATTTTTGGGAGAAAACATTTTAAACTTTGTTACTATTGTTGTCTGGATAAAGAAATTGCATAATTAGATTTTGACAGGTTTTTTTATTTAGTCAGTATGACGAATGTAGGAATTATGCTAATTTTCTTTCTGTACTTTGAAAGTATACTACATCAATGTTCTGTTCGATTTCCTGTTTCGACTGTGAAGTTCCAAGGGACAAACATGAAAGTGTTTGTCCTAGAACCTTCGGAAGTCAGAATGACACAAGGTGGAAAGAGATATTGAATCACCCATGTGTTATGAAAGACAACTAGAACTGTCCAAAAAGGACAAATACCCCCCCCCCCGTTTTTTTTTTATGAATGTAAGAGGTGTTCACAATTTGCTTCAACATTTAGAGTGAAAATATAATTGCTCATTATATTTTTTTTTTGATAAATGAAACTAAGGTGCAGCCTGATAAAACATCAATACTAATAATATCATTGTTTTTATTACATTGAAAATATAAATTGCAACTATCTGTCATCTTTGTGAGGCATGACACTGCTAATTGGTTGTTGAAAAAAAAAATCAGATTTAATTATACAAAATTAGATTAATCTTGATAACTTTATATCAAATTCATTTTAAAAAGGCTGGTCACCTATTAACTATGTATTTTGACAGACATACATTACAATTAAGAGAAATAGTGAACAGAAATCTTTGATTTTTATGCCCAATTCCCAGGAAATATAGATAACACCTGCTTGATCGAAGATGCACTAACAGTTCCCACACTGAACTCCTTAATTAATCTTTAGCTGGATGCATGTCAACTCATTACTCCCAAGGGACAAATGGATTTACGCTAACGTATGTCATTCTGTTGAAAACAAAGATTTTTTCCTTTTAATATGTTACAGAGTTTATTTTGAAAAAAGAAATGCGAAATCTTGATGCAACATTTTTAATAAGGTTACTGCATGACTCTTGGATATGTAGGGATTATCTATCAAAAACTTTTTTCAATACTTGATTTTATTTTTAGTTTGAATGAGTAGTTTGAAGCTGCAGTTCACATTTCTGTACAGATCATGAGATGTACCAAATGGCAGTTCTAGATTCTATGTCTTAAATCTACATAAACCCAAAATGACTAAGTCAATAACAATGAAAAAAAAAACCACCAGTAAAGTGCAGCAAAATTAGCCAGTTATGATGAAAAGAGCAGGTGCGCACCTTCATACGGTGAGTAATAAGTGTACATATTTTCAAACAAATCCATGCAATTGTCTCCGAAAAACAGGTCCGGACAAAACCTCGTCTTCAGACAGACGGACATGGTGATTCCGATATACCCCCCCCCCTCCCCTAAACTTCGTTTTCGGGGGTATAAAAATCTAGTAAGATTTGCACGAGCTTTCCATGCCAGAAAAATGAATAAACAAGATGAAGACATCCATGAACAAGTCGGTAAATGTCAGAGGGTACGCAATGAAGCAAGATGTGGGAGTTAGACTTTCCCAATACTCGACGGTAGGTGTACTGTAATGCTTCTACTTATCTTTTCTCTTACTATGCTTTTCGTGTCACCAGCTGAGACATATAGGAAAACTTTAATAGGAATCACATCATTTGACATCTATCTCGAGAACTGTTAGAGATAATAGATTTGCATGTGTATTGCTTCCACCTTGGCTTTGTTATATACTCTGGTTACTGACCTCATGAACTTTACCTTTGACATGCTTTTTAAAATAGTTCATAGTACTGATATTCAGTACATTTTTGTCCTTTAAGAGGTAAGTCTCCCATTAAGTGCACTGCTCGTCATGAAACATGATGAAAAATACCATGTTACAGTCCACTTGAACTTTGATGTACTTTTCAAAAGATACTTTGGACAGTTTAATTTCACTTACGTCTTCTGAATTTTGAAAATTTTATGTTTATGGGCAGATGACACTATACTTGAAGTTCTATGATATGCAGCCACCCCATAAGCTACTAAGAATATACACCACATTCGATATTCCACTATGGATTGTGTCAAACGACAGTTAAGACAAATTGAAATCTCTTTTGGAGGATTGTTGGAAACCAATAAACTGATCAATGTTTATTTATAATTTAATTATATTTCTCGTTTGAAGGCTGGAGAACCATATCTTTCTCTTTTATTTTCAGATTCTATCTCAGTCTTACATAATCCATGGATTTTTTTCTCTTTGCAGGCAAATGCATGAACTTTTATGCTAAAAGTAAATAAGTACCTGACCACCTCTTTAAGATTTACTTGCATCTTCAACACTCTAGATATATACATGTTTATTACCAGTATTTACTCAACACTGTCCTTTCAGTTGCTTGAGAGGCAAAATTCATCACTATGAAAAACAAATTCTTGTTCGCATTGTAGGTCTTTGACACTGTCACTGAACAAATCAAAGTACAGACAAAACAAAAGTTCACAAGTCCTACTATGGAAGAAACTGCCACAATAAAGACAGAAGAAAAAGGCCCAAGTGTTTCCTTGAAAGGCAGCGTAGAAAGAGTATGCATTCTTTTATGAAAATTTTTATGCATCTTAATAAAATTGAAGGGGCATATTGATGTACCCCTTTTTATTCATCATTCCAATTCGGTTACTTCAAATTTATCATATTTATAAATAATTTTTTTTTTCAGCTGACCTGAAACGAAAAGTTCAAGTGAGCTTTTCCGACATAAAAAATTTTGTGTGTCTCATGTGTTCTCTGTAAACTTCTGACATTTTCTACTTCTTCTCAAGAAGAGCTAATTTTCAATCAAACTTGCCACAAAACATTCATGGGTGAAGGGGATTTAAATTTGTTCAGATTATTTATTTCCAAAATCTACCCCTTCCCCGAAAGTAATGGTTCAGAATTCCCTTATAACTAGTTAGAAAGGCTTTCACGTATGCAATGCCGAGTAAGACGAGATATGTCTTTTTATAAATATACAAGATCTTGTTGAAAAGAAAGATAAAGAACTGAAAAGATAACGTAAAGAAAAACAATGATGACGGCTGAAAGAAAGAATAACAGAAAACAAAAATAAAGTGAAAACAGAAGAATTAGCAAAACCAAATATTATAGAGAGGCGGAAACATCCGGACATTTGGGAATAAGAAGAACCTATACAAAGCTAAGTGCGAACTGTTACTCCTTGCCACATATGCGACGATATTTTCAGGATATGTTCAGGATTATGTTAGTTCATGTGACATATGTGAAGAGAGGAGGATCCCAAGCCGTAGAAAAGGGGCCTACATGAAAAGACATCTTGTCGGTGAAAAGTTCGAGCGAATCGCTATCGACATCACTGGACCATTTCCGAAGTCAGAGAACGGAAATCTCTACATTCACAAAATCCACTACAAAACATAGAAGCTGAGACCATTGCGGATGTAATATTTAAAGGATTGATCAAACGGTACGGATGTCCCAGAGAAATTCACACCGACCAGGGGAGCCAATTTGAGAGTCGATTATTCTGAGAAATGTGTAAAGTGTTACAGATAAGTAAAACCCGGACAACAGTTTACCACCCGCATTCCGACGGAATGGATGAACGTCTTAATAGAACCATCAAAGACATGTTATCTAAATACCTAACAGTACATCAGACGGATTGGGACAGACACGTGGATGGTTTAGTACTAGCTTACAATACCACCCCCCATGAAACAACTGGGGTCACACCTTACAGGTGTTTGGAAATGAAGCTTCGATACCTTTGGATATAAGGACTGAAATAAATGCTACAGAAGAACCATCAATAATGAATGAAATATATGGGGATAACGAACAGTATTCAAGCTCAAAAGTCCATTATACAATACAAAATAGGAGCAGAGCAAACACGGACCTCCAAACATCAGAGGTGGGATCAGGTGCCATGGAGGAGTGAGCATCCCCTGCCGACCGGTCACACCCGCCGTGTGCTCCTTGTCATGATCGGGAAATAACGGAAAAATCCGTCGTCAATTCAGTGTGTAAATAATGGTCTAACAATTAGTATGAAAAACGTCAGTCAGCATTTGACTCAATGATAAATTGTATTTGCTGACAAGGTCATTGTATCGACCATAGAACTTAAGAAATGATGGCTTTAAACGAGACAGCTGATATTCTTGTTTCATCAACTTATTTGTCAATAATTTACCTCGTTTTAGAACTTGTACATACGTAGAGCATGCTCTTGCGTATCGAATCAACTGAGAGATATATACCCCGTATGCAGGTGATGAAGGTATATTGCTGCATAAGTAAGGGAAGTTGACGATTGAGAAGTTAAAGTCATCACGTTTATCATAAAGCTTGGTTGTTAGATTACCGTTAACGTCTTTTTCAAGTAAAATATCCAAATATGAAACAGATGTGTCAGACTCTGTGGTATCTTTTATCTCAAGTTCATCAGGATATATCGTATCGACATAAGAATGAAAATAGCCATTGTTAATTGACAATACGTCGTCGATATATCTAAATGTCGAGTTGAACGCCACAGCAAGTGTTTTCTTCTTTTCACGTACAAGATTTTGGACAAATCTGAATACGTGAGAAAATTAGAACTTGAAATAGTGCGGGAAGTAACTGGAAAAATATCTCATCGCCAGAAACGATACTACGACAGAAAAGTGCGAGAAATAAATTATGACACTTGTGAACTAGTCCGTCGTAATCAGCCAAAGATTATTACTGGAACAAAAGCAAAACTTGCAAGATCCTGGACAGGCCCTTCGACCATAGTGAAGAGACTGAGTGATGTTCTGTATCAAATAAGACACTCAAAATCATGAAAATTAGTAGTGGTACATGCTGACAGCATAAAGTCATTCAAATCAAACGTTCCTGGAGCCGCAGATGATAATTTATATCCAGACGATGATAATGACAACATGACGGGTGATGAAGAACTACATGGCGAAAAGAGAACTGAAACCTGTGTTCGTAATGGACCCTGCATACGAAGACATATCTTCCGATGAAAAGGAGTTCACTGACGAAATTCCGGTAAACAGTCAATCTGTAACTGACACGTGTGAGGACATCGCAAGTGACGATGAATTTAATTTAATGGATGCAATGTATTTTTGTATGGACTCTGAGTTATTGAGCTCTACCAATGAAACTACTGGAGACATTCTAAGCATTGTAGACAATATTATCGCCCAAAATCCGGGATTAGTCGATTGTCATGAAGACCCCACAGATGTCACATTCGCAAATGAAGGAGAAAAGGAAGAAGAAGAGACTTTTCGAGAGATGACAACGACCAGTTAATAAATACGGAGACAACTACAATTTGTTTGTGTCTGACTAAAACTGTGAAAACATTCAAAAATGGAAGGACAGAGGAGACCCAAAACACTTCAATCAGCCATTCAGAAAATGTAAACTTAAATGAAGTAGAATTGCCCTAGACATTCTCAACGAAGTGCCCTTTCAGTTTTCGTGACCATCGGTTCAGGTCGTGAAAACATTATAAGAGACATTTGCTTGTGACTTTGTATTTTCGTCTATGTGTTTAATAATATGTCAATTTAAACATGTATGAAATCCGTAAATATTGCTTTTAATGTAACTCGTTTTAAGTCAACATGTTTTTTAAATGTCATTTTATTTGTTTAAATAGTTTATTGAACAATTTTTGTTTTGCATTGTCAGCGTATAACGTGAATTTTTTTATAACGCGTGATTCGTATACATGTTGTAAGTTTTTGGATTTATTACGCGCTATCTTTGTATTTGAACGGAGTCAAATCTTAAGGCAGGGAGTTGTAACGGTTTGAAATATGTTATCTTCATTAATATCATTCTTCATTTATTAATTGTTCACACATTATCTACACTTAGGCTATAAATCTTATCCTATATTAATCGTCCCTCTTATCTCACCCCCTGCTGACCCCATAATGACCATTAACTATGTATTGACTCTTGATCATTTGTTTGTTTGTTTATATATTGTTTAACGTCCCTCTCGACAATTTTTCACTCATATGGAGACGCCACCACTTGCCGGTGGAGAGCTGCAAATTTTGTCCTATGCTCGGCACTTACGGCCATTGAGCAGTGAGGAATCTTTTTCGTGCCAGCACCTACTGCTGCACGGGACCTCGGTTTATACGGTCTCATCCGAAGGACCGGTCTCCACGTCCCACAGTGGGATTCGAACCCGCGACGTAAGGATCAACTTACTTCGCGACTATAGAGCAGGGGCTCTAACCACAGCGCTACGTGGACGACTACTCTTGATCGTAAGGATCTTATAATGTGCTCCTGATCGTCAGGAGCGGATCTTTAGTAGAATTAGTTACTCACTCTCATAGTTATTTACTTGCTTACTTACTTACGACCGCTTAAGCTAGCACTTGGATTATTAACTTCGCCTATGTCTTGGATTTACATGTAGATGTGATTGTGTTTATTTGAATTTTATAATGTGAATTATTTTTCCTAAATGTTTCTATTTGCGATCTGTTGTGTAAATAAACTGTAGACTAGAAATTCGGCGTCTATTTTCAAAATGTGGGGAACAAGGATTCATTAAATTCATTCATGCAAACTGTAATCATGAAAGATGTTGTAAGACCGCTCGGTGTGGCGCTACAGAATAACTGTAAGTTATCTATGAGACAAAGGTTTCCATGTGCACAACAAATAATTTCACAAGTGACAATTAAATAATAAATCAAGTCGATTTAATCATGAAAATGGTACGAAACATCAAATACAAATTGCTACGGGACCAATTATTTTCAATCGAAATTCCCCTACATGTGGGTCAAAATATAAAAACCACACTAGCAATGCTCGTACAAAATGCTCTAAATACAGAGTAATCGCTATGTCCAAAGTAAGAGTAATGTTCACAAGCAAGATCAGGAACGTTAAACGTTACTGTAAGCATTTATAAAATGTATGCATAAAATTGTTAATTACGTTGTTGTCCTGACCAAGTCGCTAAGACAGTTAAGACGTTAACGTTAGATCGTTATGGATGTACAATGATGGTGGGCGGAAGTTACGTTAAGCACAAGTAGTTGCCGGACCCAAAGATAAAAAAATTGCTCATCCGGAATTAAATACTTAAAAATGTTGCACATATGTGATAAACTAGAATTACAAATAAAAAAAATTAACATCGTAAACAATAGTAATGGAATATATGGAGATAACGAACAGTATTCAAGCTGAAAAGTCTATTAATTACAAAATAAGTGCAGAACAAACACGGACCTCCAAAACATCAGAGGTAAAATTATGACATTTACAATTTCTTTCCTTTATGAACTTAGGAAGTATATTATTTATATATTTGAATTAATCTTTAAAAAATGTTCACTTTAAATGTTGTAACATTTTGTTTATTCAATGTTTGAAAAAATTCTAAATTGCAGTAGAAACCTACAAAATAGAACCAATCAGGTGTAAGAAAAGGATACCCTTCTTGTCCCTTTTCTGCTTCCCTTTAAGAGCCCTATGTGCACTTCTCATCTCTGTCTTATAGAAATCTTTTCGTTTGTAAGGGAACCGACTGGGGTTTTACTTTTGAAAACTACTATAGAAAAACTCTTTAATTTTACACCATATGTACCGTACATTGCCTTCAGTATACATTACAAGTTTAGTGAAAATCTACCGTCCGGTTATTTTTAGGGACCATCTAAAAATACAGGTACATTTTCTATAGTATTATATAGGAAAATACTATTTTATCGCACTTCGGAGCAAATTATACAAATGCTACTATAGACTTTTTGCTCAAGTCATATTATTTGATGAGTAATACAATATTGTACATGTTATTCAAGAAACACAAAATTCTATCGTCTAGTTTCCAGAGGGGGCATCTCAAAATGTCAAAACTCGTGATATTTTCCTGTTTTTATGGAGTACAAGAAAACATGACAGATACCACAGATTTATATATAAGAAATTATAAAAATGATTGTGATATTCTCAATTTCCTATGTTTAAAATTTCAAGAACATCTATTTTATACTTTTTTTTTTAATTTTATGACATAATTAATGACTCCTCTTAAAGAACTTCCGCTATTCATAACGTCAAAAACACACTATTGCGACGTCTATCTACCCATCATTTGAAAAATCGTTTTAAAAGTCGGTTATTTAAATACGTAATTAGAATTTTTTAACATGAGATTTCCTAATTTTGTTAATTTTTATAAATTATGTAAAAATAGTTAGTTAAAAATAGTAAATACGCTTTATTTTAATATGTTGCGCGAAGTTTTGCGCAGTGAAAACCCCAGTCGGCCCCCTTAAAAATAGCTCTGTGTTTTTTATTGAAAACAATAAGGCAAATGTTTCAACACATTTTTTAAAAAATATTTAATGATGAATTTTCGCCATCTTCGGGAGACCTTAAATTCTGATATGTGAATCTTCTGAAACTTTAAAAATAATATAAATCAACATATTAAGTAAAAATAATATAAAGCATCATATTAAGTTGGTAAATTTTGTGTTTGTCCAGTGCATTTTCCACGTACAATATCAACCGTTTGTTTCCTTAAAAATGTTAGGATGATGAAGGACCGGTAAACATAGAAACGGTGTTCACTAAAATTGGGATGTCATAAAGTAAACTTATGACAGCGATGGTGGATATGTAGGATATGTTAAGAATCAAATTTGAGTTATTCAAATGTTCAATAAAATATTTGTAGATCTTGGAAACAAACTGGCATTTAAGACCAGAAAACGAGGAGGCTACAAAAGACACGTTCCTTAATCCCAGGGCACTGTCCGTGTCAGGCACCGCTTGAACGAATGGGAAGAAAGGGATGTACGGTCTCGCGCGCGCCTTGCATCTTCTGGTGTCCCCCCACCCACCTCCGTTAGCCCCCCTCCCCCCAAAAAGGTCAGACTAGTGCTTGATAAGATGGCAATGGATCTGTTATTTCTTCTTCTCTCCGGGATGTTGCCTGCCACCCCAGAGTGCACATACTTTACGGTTTGCTTCGAGGGTAACGTTGCTATCAAGTGTTGGGGGAGTGCGAATTCTTTTGGGTTTTTTGAGGCTGAAGGACAGGCTGTCCATGCAGAATTTGAAGTAGGGACGCGTCAGATCATTTTTGATTCTCGGTACCTGACCGTGGTTATCCATGATCAGACACCCTCGCCAAGGTAACAGGACTGTTCAGTTAGTGACTCTACTTACTATGAGTCGTATACAGCCACCCCGTCAAACCTACTACTGCAAACACATATACACATGAGGTAATATCACATCACGCTAAGGAGAGGGACAGTTTTCGGGTGACATCAAAGGAGGGGGATAATTCTTCGAAACTAAGACCTTTGTATTTCCAAGAAATCAAATAATTTAAATTACGTCTCCCTTAGATTGATTGTTGTAAATGACAATTATAAAACTTTATGGTAAATAATAACGTTTGATCCCTAAGGCTGCTTCACTAATATGGACACTTTCACTGGTCAAGGACCAGTTCCATTTTAATATAAGGGTGTTTAATATTTTTTTTAAATTAGATATCCAAATTCTAAGAAATTTCACTATTATTATATAAATAAGTTATACTCTGATGTTTTCAACGTTTAAAAAAAATATTTTTTTTCAAATGATAACATCGTAATTTAGAATTTAAAAGCTATCCATTCCACCCAAAATTGGAATGAGTTATCAATTATTATAGAAAAGATAAAGGCATAGTCTGGCCATTCATTCTCTTTGTGAATGTTTTTTTTTTGGACACGATGCTTGTACTTTTTCTTGACGATTTTGTTTGCATATATACGCCCATGTTCAGTGTAGAGTGGCAGAAGAGGTTGTGAAGTGTAGAGACTTAAGAGAGTTTGATACTGGGAACTTTCCAATGGCAACGTTAAATTTGTAATGACCGGTTAAGAGGAGAGGCAGACCTGCGGGACTACCCGTTACTGGACAGATTTCTAGTAAAAGACCCTCAGGCCAAGTGTGATTCTATAACCTGGAATGCATGGATCACTATACAGATCAGTTTCCGCATTTGCCAGGTAATTTATGATTCTTGTTTTTTCTTCTGTTAAGAACGGTCAGTAGAGTGTTACTCCCTAGATAACCTCCATCCTTCGGCCCATGGAATTAGCAGTAATGACCTTCAGTAATTTTTTAATATAAATTTTTTAAAAAGAAAGATTAATTGTATGTCCCACTTTTCACATGTAAAAAAAGGTTATCTATTATACATATTTACATGTATTTATAAAATTAAAATTGGAAATTGGTTCGGTTTTATTTTCAGTTCCTAAATTATTAATAACCTTGTACGACTCGGACGATTGATTTCTCTGGACGATTTCTCTCTGTTGTGTCAATTTTTGTTATGGAAGTGTTGATTCTTCAACAGAAGATGGCTAATTTAGACGCCTGTTAAATGGTGATTGTCGTCGTCCTAATTGTAAACCAATGGTCAATGAGATGGATAGGAATCCTGTTACATGCCTTTTTTCTTTAAGAAACGTACCACCTGATTAGGCATTGTTGCATGATTATGGGCCTGGTAACAGGTATCCTTGGAGAATTAATGTTCGTTTAATTACATAGTTATAAAACAGTTGTAATTCAAAATTTCACCAAATGAAATTTCATGAATATTGAAGCGACAGGTAAAATTTCAAAAATCTATGCGCTACAACAATGCAATTTTTCATTTCAAAACAATATCTACCTACAGTAACATAAACGCGCAAAAAGTCAAGTGAAGAATGCTTAAATAAATCGTATACTAGATGGATACTTTTCAAGGATCACCAGAAAAACGCTTAATAGTTGCATATTTCTTGGAAAACATGTCAACACCAAATGGTAAACAACAGATACCCGTCGGGGAATAACAGACTCATGTTCACCAGGCACCCTGGGAACAAAACCGACAAGGACTTCAGAAAGAGTTCCCACATAAAAAGCACAAGAACAGTCAAAGGAAAATGTAAATAAAGTTAGAAAAAAACTTCATATAGAGAAAAAAATAGATCAGGCCCCTAGGTTATAAAACTTTTTGGAGTTCAAATTCGTACTCAAACTCAAACTCCGCACTCCAAATTCATATTCGTACTCCAAAGTTGAGATTATAAAAATCTATTATACTCATACTCAAACTCCAACGGAGTACATACCTAAGATTTTTCAAGTATGCTTTGAAGCATTCCCAGAGTCGTACTCAAACAAGCAAACATGGCTGTTCACAGACGATAATTTCGTCTATGACTAATGTTTCAGCAACACAGGCGTCCGCGACTATTCAAAGACAGATCGAATCCTTTGGAAGACTTAGAAGATGATGAAATTTATGATCGCTTTCGGTTATGATTATGTTCATCCTCGGTCTTCTCCCTTACTTGTCCCGGTCAACTAACCGCAACCATCCTTTGCCACCTCAGCTTCAACTTCCTTGTTTGCGAAATTTCGCCACTGGTGCGGTGCATATTCTCATCGGAGAATCTTTGGACATTTCCCGAAGATCAGTAGGAAGGTGCATCCGTGCAGTTGCAGGACATTTGGCGAACCTTGCTCGCAGATACCATCAATAATGAATAATGATGTACCTTCTGCAAAGCGTGACTTCTCTGATGAATAGAAAATGACAGTTCTGCACCATGAGGGACGAGGGACGGATCGAGGGACGCGGTGTAATTTTAGAAAGAGGAAATACCCATCTATTTTTAGATACGCTTAATCAATACAACGTACGCGTTCGGTGTTTTTTTTATGTGGTGGACTTTATTTTTCAACTAGGAAGTGTAAGAAGATCCTCTAGCTTCATAAAAGAAAAAAACACTATTTTTTTTTTAATAATTTAAACATATTGAACAATGAATTATTTCAGTCTGTTGTGCAATACCCCCTCGGTTAAAAATAGCACTAGCGGACTTTCCGGTGAATAAGGATATATGAATCGGGGCATTTAATCCCGACAGTCAGTTACTAGCTGGGCTTTAAAGAGAGCAGACTTATCGTGTTTAACACGTCTATATTAACATATTTGTCCAGGTAAACCTGCGCGCTGATGGAGCGGAACGACGAACACAGGTTTGATGACTGCAGGAAAGCTTTCAAGCAGAAATATCATTTAAATAGACATCAGAGAACCATGCACGGAGCGTCGTATAACTAATGTATGTCCCATATGTCATTCAAAATTCAACAGGAAAGACAACTTTACCCGACATATCAAAACACATGGAGAAAAAAGGAGGGCGGATCAAAAACAAACAAACCACGCTGATAAAACAGACGAAACCCAGTCAGAGATAAAAAGACGGCGATATGAAGAAAATATGTTACAGGATGCAGAAAACAATCCTCCAGATATCCCTATGCAAAGTACAGGGAATGAGATGAGTACAGAGTCTACAGGGAAATGCATCTGATGTACCCAGATTAAACCTTTATTAAATGGGGAAAAATTCTGTCATTCATGCGCTGAGAAAGGTAGAGAATGCCACTGGTGTCATCGCCCTCTACCAGAACGATTTTACAGTCAGCGAACAGATGTATGCGATTCCTGTGTGAATAGACGACATAGATGGAGTACACAATCTGGTGCTGGAAGCAAGCAAGCATTAAAAGGAGGGGTGGAAACGAAAGTGCTGGAACCAAACCCGGGTAATCTGTGGGACATTCTTCAATGTTTCAAAGACAACAGTGACCCAATCAAATATCTTCTTCATACAACCCTGTGGTGAAAACGAGGTATCAAATGGTTTTTGACTTTGTATGTCAAATTTGTCAAATACAATGAAAACAATGAGGCTGTCTATGCTGAGCCAACCTTTAGATCTATCAATTTTACACTGGCAAATGGTGCAGAAATCAAAGAGCAGCTGGCTAAAGCTTACAAAAATTTGTATATTAGTTATCAAAATTTTGAAAGGAACGGCAGTGGATGGTCTATTGATCAGATTTTAAAAATGGAGGTTAACACTGCAGAGTACGCCCCTTTATCTGGTAGCAGTTATCTTCCCATGCCACCCAAAATTGCAAAGAAAAAGGCTGTACTGAACATAGAAAATGTAGATCAAAAATGTTTTCTTTGGTCGATTTTAGCCTCTCTTCATCCTATTGGTAGATTAGATCACCCAGCACGCGTGTCAAATTACACGAAGTATGAGTATGAACTGAATACTGAAGGATTAGACTTCCCTTTACCTTTGTCTCAAATTAATCGATTTGAAAAGAAAAACAACATATCAGTCAATGTGTTTGGATTTGAGAAAAATGAAATTTCCCCCCTTCACATAACAGAAGCAAGAAATACGTTCCACCATGTCAATTTGCTTCTTTTCTCAAAGGGTGAAACAAGACATTATTGTCTTATCAGAAACATGAGCAGGCTAATGGGGGACAGAACAAGCCATGATGGAGAAACGTTCTATTGTAATTTCTGTCTACATGGGTTTACAAGACAGGATTTATTAAATGAGCATGTTCCATATTGCTCTCCTCACGGTCCTCAAAGATTAACGTTCCCAAAATCAGAACATGATCAATGGGTGCAATTCAAGCATGTTAATAAACAATTGAAGGTACCCTTTGTCATTTATCTCGACTTGGAAAGTTTAACTATTCCTATTCAATCTTGTAGTCCTAGTCAAACTCATTCCTCAACAACTCCCTATCAAAAGCACGAACCCTGTGGATTTTGCTATTACGTGAAATGTTCTGATGATAGTAAATCAAAACCTGCTTATCTATATAGGGGTGCCAATGCTATGGATCACCTCTTTGAATGTTTGATCAAAGAGGAAGAGGAAATCTGTAAGATACTCTCACAAAGTATACCCATGTCCATCTCAGCAGAAGAAGAAAATTCTTTCAAAAACGCCACTGATTGTCACATTTGTGAACAACCTCTAGGGGTGGATAGGGTAAGGGATCATGATCATTTAACGGGCAAGTACAGAGGTGCTGCACTTAACCAGTGTAGCTTGCAGCTCCAATTTAGGAAAGAAAACAGGGATTTCTACATTCCTGTTATCGCACACAACAGCCGCAATTACGACCTTCACCACATGATGAGTGCCATTGGAAAATTAAAGGATAAGAAAATATCTTGTATTCCAAACAATATGAAGAAATACATAAGTTTTTCACTCGATAATTTACGTTTCATTGATTCACTACAATTTCTGAATGCTTCACTAGACACTTTAGTAACAAATTTAGCCAAAGAAGGGGGATCGAGATTTCAAAATCTATCACGACATTTTCCATCTGAAGTTGAGAGAGACCTCTTACTACGGAAAGGGGTTTATCCCTATGACTTCATGTCCTCTTGGGATCGATTTTACGACCAAGAGTTACCTCCCTTCACAGCATTTTACAACAAACTGTCCGAATCCGATATTTCTGTGAGTGACTATGTTCACGCTGAAAAGACATGGAAAACCTTTAACATGACAAACATGGGGGATTACCATGATTTATACTTAAAAACGGATGTCTTACTACTCTCTGATGTATTTGAGAATTTTAGAGACCTATGTCTGGATGCATATCATCTAGATCCTGCTCATTTCTTTACTTCACCTGGTCTTGCATGGGAGGCCATGTTGAAAATGATAAAAGTTAAGTTGCAGCTCTTTGACGAAATCGATATGATCTTGATGATAGAGCAGGGAATTAGGGGAGGGGTGTCTATGATCTCGAAGAAATATGCCAAAGCCAACAACCCAATGGTCTCTGATTTTGATCCCTCAAAACCGAAAACTTGGCTTACTTATCTAGACATGCATAACCTTTACGGTACAAGTATGTCAATGCCCCTGCCCGAGAGGGACTTTGCCTGGTGCACTCCAGAACAAATAGATAGTTTAAATGTCATGAATATCTCAGATGACTCGGACAACGGGTATATATTAGAAGTGGATCTAAAATATCCAGATTCCCTACATGATGAACATAGTGATTATCCTCTTGCTCCTGAAAACAATACAATTACAGATGATATGTTGTCTCCTCATAGTTTGATGCTCAAAGAAAAGTTAGACATCAAAGGAAGTGCCCCAAAACTTGTGCCTAACCTCAGTGATAAAGGAAAGTACGTTCTTCATTATCGAAATCTAAAATACTATTTGTCAAAAGGCCTTGTATTATCCAAAATCCACAGGGTTCTAGAATTTACTCAGTCTCCTTGGTTGAAATCATACATTGATTTTAATACACATAGGAGGTCTCAGGCTACAACAGATTTCAAAAAAGATTTTTATAAGCTCATGAATAATTATGTCTTTGGGAAAACCATGGAGAACATGAGAAAGAGAGTGAATGTGGAACTGGTGCACACCAAAAAGAGATTACGTAAAGTATGTGCGAAGCCCAACTTTCAGTCTTTTAAGATCTTCAATGAAGACCTAGTAGCTGTCAATCTTAGGAAAAACAACATTGTTCTCAATCGCCCCATATATGCTGGGTTTTGTATTCTTGACCTCGCTAAGCTGCTCATGTTCGAGTTTCACTATGACTTTGTAAAATCTACCTACGGGGAAAAGGCTAGTCTTCTGTTTACAGATACGGATAGCCTTTGCTATGAAATCCAAACAGAAGACTTTTATCAAGATATATTTACTAATAAAACTTTTTTGACACCAGTAACTTTGAGAAAACCCACTTTCTTTTCTCCAAAACAAACTGTAAGGTTCTCGGTAAAATGAAGGATGAGTGCGGAGGGAAACCGATAGAAGAATTCATTGGTCTCAGACCTAAGATGTACAGTCTGTTGTATGATGGCATAGAGAAGAAGACGGCTAAAGGAGTCAAAAAATCTGTAATCGACAGACACTTAAAACATCAGGCTTACGAGCAAGCCCTTTTTTATCATTGCTCCATGCGTCATTCAATGAACTTGATCAGAAGTTACAACCATCAGCTGTTTTCTGTATCTGTATGTAAAACAACACTAAGTCCATACGATGACAAACGGTTCGTTCTGGATTCTGGTATACACACCTTCGCTCATGGTCATTACAAAATCACACCATTTGATACTCATGCGTAAGACCATGAATACTGTAAATAGTATATACATGTATAACAAGACAATTCTTATTTTGTCAGATTTATTGATTTTAATATACATTTTTGTGTGTGATTCATTTTGTTACACAATATGTAAATACATTTATCATCATTTAACATGTCAATTTGATAATAAAGAATTGAACTTAAACAAGGACTTTGTTTTCTTGTTTCATAATGTAAAATCACTTGTATAAATTATTCATCCATTTCCTCGTCGCTAGACTCTTCCTCGGTATTGTCCTGGTAATTACTATCATCGGCCTCCAACAGCTGATCAAACTCTTGTCTATATTTATTTAGAACACGGGAAACGGCCCTTTCCAGATCTATATCCTTTTCCTCCATGAGGGTTGATACTTCTTTGTTGATGTCGCGGTGAAGCTTGCTTCGATTCAATTTCGCAAAAATTAAAAGAATTCTTTTATACTTCTTAAGGAACAAGTTTCTGTCTTTGGGTAACATCATTTCACTTACTTACTCTCGAGCTTCCGTTTTGGAGAGGTTTGAATTTTCTTCCATGAGCTGATCATATTTTTTGTCAAACTGAGATTGATTTTCCTCCAATACTTCATTGACGAGGGAAGAGAATCCTCTGTCGTCATCCTCTTCACTGACGTCAGACATGGTATCGTTTTCGTCTGAATTATCTTCCATTGGACAACCATTTTTAACATGACGCTGTAAATCATAAGACCTGGCGTACATGGTTCCGCAATCGGCACACGATGGGTATTTCTCATCAAAATGTACATTTCTCGTATTTAGTTGCGATGGCCAAGGATAGGTTCTCAGATTATCAGAAGATCCTATCGGTTTTCTTTCATAATACGACAAACCGTTATTATCATAATCCTGGATTGGTTTCTGGTAAGCCATCTCCTCACTTTGATAGTCCGTGTTAAGAGTTTTGTAGTAAGACGAGTCGCCTGGAGACATCTCTGTTTGATGCTCTGCAGTCAAATGATGTCCCGAGTTTTCTCGCGCTCTTATATAGGGTTTGAATATATCCGCCTGAAATCGCTTTGATTCCGGGGTCCTTTGCTTTAAATCTAACACAAGTGCTCTGTAGGGAACTGACACTGCTTTTTCATAAACGTCTAGAAGCTTCTGGGCGTTTCCAGGGTACATCTGTCGAGCTAGAACTCCGATATGTTGTCGATCTCTCGGATTTTTAAACAGAACTATGTACTGACTATTTAAACTCATTGTTCGATTTTCTTTTCCTTTGTTGAATAAATTCTGCATGATACAAATTACGCTTAGGTTGCGAGCCTCCGTAAACAGCTCGCAGATCTCCTTGTCCTGGGTTGCATCCTTCATCATGTCGTCAATGATCAAAAGAGTTCTTTCCCTGGGGTTGATAACTGTATCTGATTTAATATCCTCTGTGATGCCTTCAATAAATATTATACCTGGAATCCAGTACTTTAGTTCATCATATAGGGGTTGCCATCGCTCATAAATCCATAAGATTTTCTCTGGTACTGGGCTTATGAGTTGATCTTTGTGAATTAATACTTTCTTGATCCATGTGGATTTTCCTGACATAGTTGGTCCTGCGATAATCATCGTGAAGGGATGGATAAATTTGAACCTCTGAAAATCTGATGTCTCTTCTGGGTGACGTAAGTCCTGAGGAGGAGGAGGCAATTCCTGAGGAGGAGGAGGAGGTAATTCCGGAGGAGGAGGAGGTAATTCCTAAGGAGGAGGAGGAGGAGGTAATTTCTGAGGAGGAGGAGGATACGCTTCATTGATCCGAGGATATGGTTGGTTTGTTCCATGAGCCATACGTTCATGCCTCCTCATGCTATCGTACCTGGAAAATGTTCGCTGGCAAACAGAACACGATGTTGACCGCATGACTGTCTTGGAAAGAATGAATAAAACTTCAATTTGGCCTCTTATATATCCTGTAATTCATCCTTATTAACCCAGGAATTAAATTTTCTGGGATATCCTTGCCATTTAACCAACACTTCCGTCTGACCTCTGCGCTTGCGTCTTTTTAGTACTTTCTCTATTTTCCACAAGTCGTCTCTTGTTTTGTTAACCCTCTGCAATTCTGCTTCATAAAAAGTTCCGTCAATAGGATCTTTACTGTAATCCACGACTTTGTATACAGGTATACCTTGACGTAAAAATCTTCTGTTGACAATAAAGACTTCCTCGGTCCATTTTTGTTCGTAGTCTCTCTGGAAAGTGTGCTTTATTCCCGACAATCTGACATAGTCACCCACTTTAAATTTGAATCGTTTATGTGGTTTATAATTTTTCTTTCGTACCACAGTGGGTTTCAACACATCCACATACAGTTTCTTCCACAGGATATCTTCATTTGTTTTGTTCACATCGCTTGGAGATAGACCATTCAGGGACCTGTGCGGTCGGTTGTTATAATTTCGAACGATGTCTTGTAAAATTTCAACGTATCTGTATGTGCGATTATGTGTGAAGTAGCGATACATCATGACTTTCAATGTCCTGATGAACCTCTCTGCATAATTAGCATGGGTGACATTTTGCGTGACGAAATAATGTACGTCTTTCCTCTTCAGATACTGCTTGGTCCATCTATTGATCCACTCTGATCCTTTATCCGTCCGCAGTCCAGAAGGAATTCTACCTTCTTCAAATATATCTTTCAGAGCATCGATTATACTTTCATGTTTCTTATTCTTCAAAGGTCTAACCCAAGCATATCGAGAAAAATCATCAATTGTAACAAACAGAAATTTCAAGTCGTCATTTTCTTTGGAAATGGAACTTACATCTGCTAAATCTGCGTCCCAAAGAAAGTATATTCCTTGAGAAATCACTCTGTTTTGATCTTGTACCTCTGCGGACGCTGGAGACTGTAAGCATCGATGTCTTGAAGCCATTGCTTTATGGCTGACAACCCAACTTTATATTTTCCCTCTTTTTTGAGATAACGATAAATCTTTGTTGGACCCGAATAGCTTACGGGGTTTTCCAAATCGAAGTAAATAGATTTTAAATGTTCTTTCCACTCCATGATTTTTGTAAACACTGTAAGAATGATATAGAGAACGTCTCTTATATATATACTCTTTGGGATATAGACTGGGTTTTTCCCATTTAAATATTTATAGCAGATGTTTTTACTTGTACATAGACAATACGATCAGACAGGTAAATAAATGTTCTATCTACAAATCGAAGCCACTCATTTACGGAATACATTTTAAAGCATATCTAAAAATAGATATTGCACCACAGGTATATCGATCACAGGGAAAATCCACTTTCTAAAAATACACCGCGTCCCTCGATTCCGTCCCTCGTCCCTCATGGCGCAGAACTGTCATTTCCTATTCATCACTTCTCTGCCATCGCTGTTAACTAACAAGCTAATATTTTACGTCACAAATCGGTTTCTCATTATTTCGCCCCTTGTTAATTTGACTCTTTTGTGTAAATGTGCTATTCAAAAGAATTCATAAACAAATTAAAAAATCAAACATTATTGTTTTATTCTTTGTTTTAATAAAAATGCACTTCATTGATTTAATAAAAATGCACTTCAAATTACAATTAAAAGCAAAATATATGTACATGTATTTCCGTCTGTGCCAATGCCTCCCTTAATTCCATATGACACTGGCCTTCCCTCTAATGTTTTAACAATTGCCTCTTCCCCGAGAGTTAGAGAGGGAGGTGCTGCTTTATGTTGTCTATTTTTTCTTTTGATATTGTAAACTATACTTGTATTAGTTGTATATACACAATATTCACAATTTATTTTTTTTTTGTAATCAAAATATACATTCACAGCATTATCAAAAAGGGTGGACAATAAAGCTTTTATTTCAATAAAAAAAAGTTTTATAACTTAGTAAAAGCATTCTCAGTAAAAAAAATATTTTATATATCACCGGTGTCAGTACCTCTCTGCTTCTAACTGAAATACTTCTTTTAACTTCCTCTACATTTTATGTTATAAAATTTATTGTATCTTTATTTGATTCTTTTTAAGTTCTTTATGTTATGATAAATAATAATAAGTTAGGTACATGTAGAATATAAAGGTCAATGATCGAATATCTCTCTGCTTCAAATTAAAGTAATTCTTTTTGACTTCAGCTGTATCTCTTTTAGTTGTGCTAAATTGCCTAGTATAATACAAAAACATTACAGATATCATAAACTTATTTTCTGATCAAACATTAATGATACCCCCCCCCCCCCCTTTGATATATTGTCTAGCTGCGACTTAACATAAAATAATATATCCACAAGTGCAAAAACAAAAAATTTGAATGTTGTATGTTGAAAATCAATTTTAATAGTACAGTGAACTGTGAATGCCCTTTGGAAAAATCACATCTATATACTCAAAATCGGACGTCTGTGAAAACTGTTGGTAAACAACTACCTCGTGGCACTTAACCAGCTGGTGACCTATACTGATAAACTAATATGTTTAACGTGTCACTTTTCAGTGTAATTAGACAACTTAATTAATACTTGCGAATTTAAGATGCCGCTAATTTCTCCCCATCCTTCTCTCCGTGAAGCCGACTTTTTCTTCGTTCCCACCCCATTAATCTCCCCAAATAAATCACCTCCCTCTCCACAACGCATTGAATTAACACAATTCCTCATTTTCGGTCCATTTTCGTTTTCGTTTTTTTTTAATATCCTGAGTATAATGTGTGTTGTTTTCCATTTTGGAATGACAGAATGAAGCAGGCATTTATTTACATTTTCAGAAATACAAAAAATTGCCCAAATAAGGTATATACCAGGTACTATCACGTGCGCGGCCCTGCATTTAAATATTTATGTTTATGGAAGTTTACATATTTCTTACCTCCAAAAGCTGAAGATTTCCATTTCCAGAGTTTGAGTTCGTACTCCAAATCCGTTGAGTTTGACTCAGTGGAGAACGTACTCCAAGTGTTTTATAACCTCGAATTTAGAAATGTACTCAGCGGAGTTCACACTCACAGTTTGGAGTTTGAGTATGAGTATGGTAAACGTTTTATAACCTCGTGGCCCGATATTGAAGAATCTACTACATGTTCTAAAGAATTAACAATTCTTTGCTCAATGCCCGATAAGATTGAGAGAAACTTTGTGGTTTATATTTATATTGAGGATACTGAACATTACCTTTTCAAATGTCCCTCATATATTGTTGAAAGAAATTATTGGTAAGAAAAAAAGATATTGATGTTGTTTTTGAGCTGGACACTCTGTTAAGAGGAAAATATCAATATTCCTATCAAACAAACTGTAAAATATTTTCATATGTACATGAATTTATTAAATCTACCAAGAGACTAAATTAAGTACACTGTAATGTTAAATATTCTAATAATATACTTTTTAAATATTTATATTGAAGCTGGAACTGTATGTTAATAATTCGTACACAGTTAAGGGTTATCGGTTTTAATAAGATGATGATGAAAAAAATACGTGATTGTGAATCTCTATTTTTCATTATCATGTACAAGTATTATTAATTAATATCTGTATCTTGACCTACTCAGTATTATACAAGGAGATCAGTCCTTATTCAATCAAAATAAACCAAAAACAAAATTGTAAGATGGATATATTCCTACAGTGTTTTTAAAAATGCCCATCTTAAAATAGTTGTGTATAGTGTATAATTCTGAAGCTATATTTTAGCGATTTTTGGACCTCTTCCTGCCTGCTGATTATTTAAGGGTACATGGCAATAATTAAACTAAACAGAAGTCATATTTATTACCCAATTAAACAGTTTATCATTTGAATAAGAAGTGCATATAGTTTTACAATAAATCATATATCTTTCCGATTATGTTAATAGATAATGATAACTGTAAAATAATGGAAGGACTTGAATTTCTTTAGTGTTTTTTCATTGTATGGGAGATTTGGATATGTTCCTGGATATTATTTGACTGCAAAAAATTATCAAAATGAGGAGTTAAGAGAGAAATTAGAAGATGAGGAAGTCTTAATTTTGTTCTCGCATAAATTGAAAGAACATCTGCATAATGTTTAGGTTATTTAACCTAGACTTGGTTGTCTTTTGCAGGATGGGACAGAACATGACTTTTGGAGTTCAGTATTTCAGAGACATTCTGTTTGTAGAGGCCAAAATTGTTATTGTCCCCATTATGTTGAATTCTTCCATTTCAGATACTAAAGAAACTATACCCACTAAAAACTTGAATAACAAAAGAAAGAACAGTTAATTGTGAAACCAATCAAAATTTTGTTAAAAGAATTCATTTATATTGATTGTCATAACCATACTTTTAAAAATTAATAAACTTGCAGAGAGATTATGGCAAAAGGCAAGGGTACATATTAATACACTTATGCATGTGTGACTATAATGTTTGTACTCAGCAGAATATATCAATAGCTTAATATTACGGGAAAACATGGAGGACCACAGCAGAGGTGACTTTTGTCCGAGTTATTGTATTTAAAAAAAGAGGAGGCAGCGAAGTATCAAAACTTTTAACTGAAGTAGACCCAACTGAAACCAAACTATTAATGAAGAAATATATGGTGTATTGAAACCTGTGGAAAAAGAGCTATTGAAAAGGATTTCTTTTTCATTCTTTTTGAGTTTCAGTTATGAGGCAAAAGGCTACATATAAACAATTTGTAGCAATTAACAACCACAAAGTGTCACAAGTGTGAAAATTATAAACTTGGTGTACACAAAGGAAAATTTTGAAGAAATACCAACTAAATAGTAAATGTTTGTGCATTTTTGTATATTTTTCATTGAAAATATGCGAAATTTTCATCATGTTATCTTTTCAAAACCCCTGGTAAGATTTTTTGTTTAAGAACATCTAAAGGAACCTTCATTTTAAATTAAAAATATCTTGAAAAATTACTGCAAATGTGCGTTGCGTATGACCTTAAATAGATTGGCCATGGGGGCAGGTGTTTGTTGTTTTTAAATCAATGAAATAGTCCCAAAAGTAGAAATAAAGCCAGCGTCTGTTTCCCACAGACATACGTATTGATAATGCTGCCATAAAAGACTCTGTATGATCGTACGACGGCGACTCCAAAACTTGAACGCTTTTTACCAAGTTATAAACTTGTACAACCAACTTCTCAATGACATTTGCAACATTGTCTTACTTGGGCCATCTTTAAAATAATGTTTGTTAGCCCTCTCCCGACCCAGAGTAAAATTATTGGGTCGATAGGTAGGTGGGAAAATCTTTTTCCAGAAAATTTCCACATATTGGTTGACGGGATAAGAGGGATAAAACGAAAAAACAAATATCGTGTCCTGGAATGTAAAAAAAAGTTTTGAGTTGGGCCATTTTTAGTCAGTCGGTCGGGACAGAGCAACCAACCATTTTTTTAAAGATGGCCTTGTCTAGATTATTTAACACATAGTCTAACTTACGGTTTGTCTCCATTACAGTGCCCATAAATTTTTTAACGCTCATGGGCTCGTGTCCGAGTCGGTAAGCCGATATTTAAGTGTTCCCGGGTCCTCCTGCCTCCTACAATCCAATCAACAAGGCAAAACCAATAGACAGCATTACAAATCAGAACTTCAAGAAACACCAGAATTTTCCTTTGTTGAGGCTATGAAAGGATAAAAAAGAAGATCAGAGTTTTGCCAAGCTCTCACAATTCTATTTTTTACCATGCGCAACCCAACAGCGTACATCCCAGGCGGAGGGCTGCCAACCTATTCTTGGAACTTAAGGCCATCACTAAGGTAAAAGTTAATACAATCCGCCATTTTCGATCGATCCCATTCTTTTGGTTTAAATGGCCATATTATACCACTTAGAACAGAATGTTTTTGGGATTTTTCTTTCTCATACTGTTGAATAGCAGCTAATGCATATTCATTCTGCATTTCCAGCAGAAACAATAGATGAAGCCCATTCAGTTAACTAGTATGTATTTTAGAGAAAATCTTTCAATATACGAGTTTCAAACAAATAAATATTGGATGTTGTTTGTTGTTGTTTAACGTCCCTCTCCAGATTTTTTTCACTTATATGGAGACGACACCACTTGTCGGTGGAGAGTTGCAAATTCTGACTTATGCTCGGCACTCAGGACCATTGATAAGTGAGTAATCTTTTTCGTGTGAGCACCTACTGCGACTCGGGACCTCGGTTTATACGGTCTCATCCGAAGGTCTCATCTTGGGTATGAGAGTTTGAGAGATTTTGATTTTAACCTTTCACTTAACATGATTGTGGATAAGGTGCTTACATAACTTCAAATTCAAACAAAAATGTTTTAGGTGAGAAAACAATTCGTAGTGGAAAATGCCATGGCCGTATTTTGGATGCAATCTTCAAATTAGCTGCAAATATTAAAAATTTTTGCTTAATACTGCAAATATTTCAAAAACAAATTATGCTGAGTACTTTAAATCTGATCTTAAATTAAAACAAAACCTCCCCATATAATTTTATAGAGTAGAATTTTGAGTTCAAAGGCTCTTTTTGACGCGTAATATTCGATGCTTGCTTTGCTTGTTTCTTTTTAATTTAGTATGAACAATTGAAGACAGTCCAATTTTAACCGATCAAAATTTTCCATGGTGCGGCTCTTAAACTAATCACTTAGCTCTTTTAAAATCTATCAATAGCCATGTGAAGGGGAAGTACCTGAGGTGGAAGGCCCTCCATTACGCCTTTCCTAACTTTGTTAAAACTGTGAACGTTACACTCTGGACGTGATTCGGTAAGTTCTTATTATTAGTCCTCTGGTATCAATTAAAGGACCGTTCACGGTAGCTAAGTCGGTAGAGCGCTCGCTCCGTCATCCGGAGGTCGTGAGTTCGAATTTCGGCCGCGCAGTAATGTTAAGGCTTCCCGAAGCTTTAAATGCGTTCAAAACATAACACTGCATTGCAAGGTCAATTTTGATTATTTGTAAGTTTGTACTTAAGTACGGTCATTTTATATAGAGAGTTCTCTGGGCTATATAAAAATGTATTTGTTACGATATCATATGACCTCATTGATCACGTGACGGTTATTTCTACTTTTTTGAAGTGTTTCACATAAATCGCTTCGGCGCAGCTGATTAACACAATTATTATTAACTTTTTGTCACATAAATAAACTCTTCCCATCCTTCTGAACCCAAAATGTGCTTGGAAAAAGTTATACTATTACTCTGGTACAAAATATTTCACAATAAATTCAACTTACCGACAAATTTGAGGGTATTTTCCACTTAATATCGTCATTTGTATTAAAACAAAGCCATCACACATTTTTCCCAAGCAAGATTCAGTTAAAGGGGAAACTCTTCTTGCACATTCCCACAAAAGATCTCAAATAAATCCTGTTGCCCGCGTGGCGCAGTGGTTACAGCGTCTGCCCTCGAGTCGCGAAGTAAGGAGTTGATCCTTACGTCGCGGGTTCGAATCCCACTGTGGGACGTGGAGACCGGTCCTTCGGATGAGACCGTATAAACCGAGGTCCCGTGTCGCAGTAGGTGCTGGCACGAAAAAGATCCCTCATTGCTAAATGGCGTAAGTGCCGAGTAAAGGACAAAATTTGCAGCTCTCCACCGGCAAGTGGTGGCGTCTCCATATGAGTAAAAATTTCTCAAGAAGGACGTTAAACAACATACAATCAATCAATCAATCGGCGTCATTTCTAAAATTATTAATAGGAATCGGGTTAAAACATCAGTACATTGATTTGAAATTGTCAACGGATTGTACCGACTTATAAGCAGGTCAGTTGGAAATCCCTCCAAAATAACCCCCAAAACTGCAACCGACTTATATGCGGATCGACTTATAGGCAAGTATATACGGTAAAAGTCAAACGTATATTTTTTTATATATATATTTTGAACACTCTGACTTTTAAACAAGAGAAATAAAGCAAAGTTATCTAAAATATTCGGATATATAAGATTTAAAAAAAAAAAGCTTAAACCACGTTTATTTTACACTAGCTTTCTGACACTGTATATCCAGATTACAATACGGTGTAAAGTTTATGACACTCTCCCCGTCATAACAACTCAAGTTTGCAGTGACGTCATTTTCAATTATGACGTCATACATTTGTAGTGAAGGCACAGAGTACACTGCGATATTCACGTACCTGCGCGCGACTGACCTAAGTCGATAAAAAATGGGTAGCAACTGTTCCTTCGCCATGCCCTCGGCACTTTGCATGAAAGTTGCAGGTCCTTCGGATGAAACCTTAAATACCGAGGTCCCGTGTCACGGCAGGCGTTGGCACGATAAAGATCCCTCACTGCTCAATGGCCGTAAGTGCCGAGTAAAGGTCAAAATTTGAAGCCCTTCACCAGCATATGGTGACGTCTCTGTATGAGTGAAAAATTCTCGAATGGGACGTAAAACAACATACTATCAATAAATCAATCAATTAAAGGAACAGACTAATTTTCTAATATCAAAGGGATTTACAGCTTCCTATTTGGAAGAGATGCGTTGAAGGACGCTGGGATTTAAGGCGGTAAATAATTTTTCTTCTCAACAAATGTCATTTTTCAGAAAGATCATCGGCGGAATGTTACCGCCATCACCATTCCGATAATTTGTTGTGATAAAGCCCATTCTCTTGCTCACAAAGAGTTATGAATTTTATTTTTATAGGGGTATCAGGAATTCAGGGTGGATGCAAAGAACGCCAGGATTATCATGAAGTGTTATGAATTCAGTAAGCTTCGGTGCATATACTCCAAGAGTAAACTCTCTTTTCGAGATAAAGGAGCAGTGCACAGAATTCTGGAAAAATATGATTAAAGTCGGAGATTATTCCAGATGATTTGTATATTTAAAATACCTAGACTTTAAATGTATCAAGGACATATACAACGTACCTTACCTATAGCTACTGATAATTTTTCAAGATATTTTTATTTAAAAAGTATAGTACTTTACATGTAATATATTCATAGAAAAACAATGAACATGCATTTCCAGGGATAAATTGATGAAAATTCTTGTTTAATTAGAGAAAAAATTCAATAAAAATTACTAAAAATATATTCTAAATTTCTTTCATCCAAATTAATTTCAGAAATGTACAATCCCATAAATAGACATAAAAAGAGTAGCTCACAAGTCCTTCAGGCATTGGAACTATTCAACTCACGCTTACACCAGATTTTTTTGTCATGCCTCAGTATCGATGGGAGTTTATAGTTTTTGCCCTGTCCGTCCGTCTGTCTGTCCGCAAAAACTTTAACCTTGCTCATAACTTTTGATTGGTTGGAGCTATGGCTTTCATATTTCACATGTGTATTCCTTGTGACAAGACCTTTTTTGCGTACCACCATATTTGACCTTGACCTTAGAGTTTGACCCAGTTTTGCAAATTTTTTTCAAACTTTAACCTTGGCCATAACTTTTGAACAATTGGTGCTAGGGCTTTCACAATTCACATGTGTAATTCTGTGACAAGACCTCCCTTTGGGTACCAACATCCTTGACCTTGCGGTTTGACCTACTTTTGGAAAACTTTTAACATTGGCCAAAACTTTTGAACGATTAGTGCTTCAGCTTTTATATTTTACCTGTATATTTCTTGGGAGAAGGCCTTTCCTTGGGCACATTAATTTTGACCTTGACAATGATGTCTGACATACTTTTGAAAAAACTTTAACCTTTTCAATATCTATTCAATGGTTGCTGCTAGGGCTTTCATATTTCATCGGTTTATTCCTTGAGACAAGATCTTACTATTAACATATTTGATTTGCATTTGAGAAAGTTTAACCTTTGCTAGAAGTTGCCATACGTGGGCATCAGTGTTTCTCAAACACATCTTGTTGTACATTTATTTCTTGAAGCAAAAGTTTCAATAACTAAGAACATACAGCTTTTATTTTAAATTTGAATAAGAATATGAATTGAAGTAAAAGAAGGAAAAAATAATTCTTTTTCCTACCCAACAATTGCTTAAAGCTTGGTCGGCACAGGAAAAACACATTTTTTTTTATTTTAGCTTAATTTTCCTGAATATTGTAAGCGTATTTCCTATGGACGTCCTTAACCTGGCTGCGATGAGGAACATCCAACATGAACTGCAAGTGCAGACTGATGATATTTTGAGGAGTATAAGAGACACACAGCAACATAGGAACTCACATCAGAAAGATAAATCACCAAGATCGCATGATAGAGGGAATTTTAGAAGACCAGCCCCCTCTTATAACTGTCATAATCTAATAATCTAAAAGATTTAGGAATATGAACATTGATTTCAAGAATTGGAGGTTTATTATTGCAGATCTTAGGTAACGTAGCTTTGTTTATGTATCTTTAAATTTATTCAAGGGTAAATATGAAAGCTTAGGGTGGTTGGTGTCAGGTATTTATTGATTTGAATAAATCGTGTGTCATGTGTGCCATACTGACAATTAAGCCCGTCCATGAATATTCATTAATAAATATTTAATTACTTATTTATGTCAAAAATTACTGTGTCGTTTGCGACGATTGAATAGGGCGCGCGGTTCATTATTTATATTCAGTGAGTTCACTGCTTATTATATGTTATTAACTTTTGACCGGGACGTAAATGAACATACAATCAATCAACAAACAGTAATGTG
This sequence comes from Saccostrea echinata, assembly GCF_033153115.1. NCBI lineage: Eukaryota > Metazoa > Mollusca > Bivalvia > Ostreida > Ostreidae > Saccostrea > Saccostrea echinata. The sequence goes on from NW_026889785.1 coordinate 10,845,630, forward strand.
CTAGAGGGTTATTTAATATGTTCATAAATAATTCTTTGAAAGATCAGTATTCTTTTAATAGAGGAAAACTCTCAACAACAGATAACGAGTTGAGATGAACTTAGCCCAACTTTCCACTGAAGTTTGGGTCCAATTTCTTGAATTTAAAAAGAAACTGAAAAAGGAGGTTAAGGAAGATAAAATCAGTGGGAGACTGTTGAAACCATTGAATGAGGTATCGTCGGAGAATTTGCTCAAATTAAGGAATAACTATGTTCTCAATTGTTATTTGCGCCCGTTAATGCTGATTTAACAGTCTCAACATGAGTCTTACCGGCGACCCGTCAGCGGAGCCGCTAAAACGGATGTTTGTGACCGTTAAATCAGCATTAACGGTCGCAAATAAAAAAAAAAGAGAAGATAAGTATTCCCATTCTAATGCAATTTATGGGTTTTGTTTGATGTTAACGTCTTATTTTGTTGCGTTTTGTCAGATGAAATACATCATGAAGGGTTGTGTTTTTGCGTCGTTCTGTTATGGCGTCACAATCAAGAGCCTTCGTTCGCGTTCACACTCATTTCACTGCTTCAAACATCAGTCAATTAGCCAATCAAAATGCGTTTTGTGAACGAATCAATTTTAATTTGAAATTCCTCATATTTTGAATTTTTTAACTTTTAAAAATAAATTTTATATTGTTGTTAATTGTGTCAATAAAGAATCATATATATTTTTTCATTGTAAACAGCAATGAAGCAAAAAAAACTTCTGAATGTCAACCAGGAACATCTGTAATAAGATCTGAAGTAAAGGTAATCAAATTAATTATTTACATATGAAATTTGATTAAACAAGATTTCTTTCTAGATTTTTTTCATGAATGTAAAGAAGTACTGGATAGAAAGTTATGAAACATACCATTTACACATTTGGTTTACCTACAAAATATTTTCAGACAATTGCCGAGGCATTGGAAGCAGAGGAAGAAGAGGCTATGAATTACAACCAACTTATTGAGGCATTAAAGGTTATAAAGAAAATCCATGTGTGAATTAATGATCTGCTCTGAAAATAATTCTTTCATTTCGGAAATAAATGTAAAAAAAAAATGTTAAAGTTTTTATAGATAAAGCATGAAAAATAAGAGGCACTAAAGAAAGAAAACCTATGTTAAACACAAATGTAGAAATCACGATTTTACAATTTCCATTGCAGGAGACAGCAGCTAGAGAAAAGAAAATCAATGATGAACTCAAGTTGAAGAATGCAGAATAAAAGAGGCATTAGAAATCTCAAGTAGGGAGAAAGCTGAAATTAAAAAATACCTAGGCCTTACATAACGATTGCTGGCTGAGAAGGAAATGCGTGAGGAAATTCGACAATAAAAAGTGAGTTTCTTTTACGATTCTCTAGTCGCCCGCGTGGCGCAGTGGTTAGAGCGTCTGCTGTAGAGTCGCGGAGTAAGGAGTTGATCCTAACGTCGCGGGTTCGAATCCAACTGTGGGACGTGGAGACCGGTCCTTCGGATGAGACCGTATAAACCGAGGCCCCGTGTCGCAGTAGGTGCTTCCACGAAAAAGATCCCTCACTGCTCAGTGGCCGTAAGTGCCGAGTATAGGACAAAATTTGAAGCTCTCCACCGGCAAGTGGTGGCGTCTCCATATGAGTGGAAAATTCTCGAGAGGGACGTTAAACAACATGCAAACAAACGATTCTCTAATATTACAAATGCAATCAACAGTTGGCAAGTAAAACGGAAGACAAACGTCCATATTTTAGTGCGTTAAATTTCTCTGCAGGAAAAGGTAAAAGATGTGTTGACACAGGGGAGGAAAATATGCATGCCAACGTTTTAAAAAATAATGCAAGCCAAGCTTGCAACACACGTATTACTCATTGTTTTCATTGGGTTAACTGGATTCCGATTTCCTGTGTACCATTTTCCAGCCACCGGTGTTAATGCATCTGAGCTTCATACGATTCTATGGTCTGTTATAAAAAAAGAGGTTTATGACCGAAGATTTCGACTTTATTCAGGAAGGATGCCAAATCTAACATTAATGGTGATCCACTTGAACATAAATTACCTCAGTGCAAATTTAGTGGATCCCAGCAGACAAGTGACACATGTTTCAAGACTTTTCACACATTTAAAAAATTCGAAGCAATGTCCTTACTTGTGGTTAATAATACAAGTTCCAAGAGCACGGAGAAATAACATCATTCCACAATTAGATCAAGAAAATACAAATATACATGTAGTTGACTATTCAGATGAGGAGAGAGTTATCTTGCAGGGAATTTAGTCCAGACTTATAAAGAACTCAGAAATTTGGATCAACAGGATGTGTCTTCTTTGCTTCAGGACACAGTAAATTTTGTGACCTCATTAAAAGAAAATACAAGTATGTTTACTATTTACGTTTATTATAATAATGAATTCTCAGTTTAATTATTCTTAAAGCAAATTATACTGGCTGCCCCTTGGAATTATATTTTTATTTCAGTAACTTAAGGTAGTAAATCACATTTTTTTAAATGCTGAATTATTAATATTTAATTATTTTAATTTATCATTAATCTCATCTTTGAGTCATTTTTTTCATATCGTACTTTATCACTAAATTCATGTATGTATAATATGAAAATTTCCCAAAGACAATGTCTTTCCTACTTTCGGTATGGCTTTGACAGACAAATCCTCAATTGATGAAGTTTATCAATGGCTAATTCAAGCAGGTGTAAACAGAGAAACGAGTCTGATATTGAATGGTATGTAAGGCCATAATTAAAAATATATTTGTTTCCCCTAACCCGACCCTAAAATCTCAAGTTGGGTAGGTAGGTAGGTTAATTATTTTTCTTCTGACAACGGCTATGAAAATACATTACGAAAAATTGAATAATATCTTTATAAATAAGAAAGAACAAAAGAAACCGATTTTTAAACCGAATATCATACAAATGAAGAAACATGTAATATAATTCACAGATATTATTCATCTGAACTTGTGAAATATCTCAGGCGATTTATTGAAATCGAATACATTGTGTGTATTTACAAAACTTGTATTTACAAACTGGTCAGTCGAATGCGACCGTAAAAAACGTAGGTCCAATGTTGGTACTAAAAAGATCCCTTACTGATGCTTAATGATCAATGGCCTTAAGTGCCGAGTAAAAGTCAAAATTAGGAGCCCTCCACCGGCCCAACAATTTTTAAAGGTATTTTTAAAGCAAAGAAGCAACCTATTTTCAAGGGCCTTACTAAAGAAAAATACACTATACGTCTCAGGAAGACGTACCATAAGCCAATCTTAAAGGATTTCAACACTATTTGGAAAGAGTGTACATGTATAAACAATATTTAATTCAACCATCCCATATCTAAAATGATTAAAGTTCCATATATCTAATGTTATAGTCACGAAGTTAATACCCCATAGATAAAAGGAATGAAGAAACGACATCTGGATTATATTGATCAAGATGAAATAATTATTTAAAGACATATTTACAACTCCTATGGTCCTTTATAATAAAAATAGGATCATACATGAACTGTTTATTAGATCGAAACAAATGAAATGCAGTGAAATTTATTGATAAGTATACATAAAGTGGGCTCCTCTTCTGCTCATGGGGCAGGCTTTGCCATGCTTACTACGTACGTTTATTTTAGAAGACACATTATTTAAATACCATCTTAACACTCCTTAGTCATGGTACATTTCATTCACGAAATGTCTCAAGAATGTAGGGTTCTAATAAGTTAAAGATATATAATAAAATGGATACGTCACCTTGTTTTAATAACACGAACTAACCCTCTGTGGCCACATGTTGTGGGCGCCAAATAAGAGTAAAGCAAAAGCCGCCGTTCTGATAAAAAAAAAATTGTATTTTGTAAAGTTAATAAACAATAAGGAAAATATTAAATAATCTTATTAAAAAAAAACTTTTCAGTCGGCACGATTTAAGTTGGTCGGTCGCGTTAGGGGAAACAAAGGTATTTTTTATTTTGGCCTAAACAACCTTTTTCTGTTAATTGCATGTAATCGTTATTTTGTCCGCATATGAAATTTTCTGTCAATTAGTGAGAAATAGTTCAAATCTATCCTCAACGACAGTAACAAAACTGCCATTCTCAAAATGACAAAGAAAACCATTTATCACAGTGACGGCACTTCAAAAATTATTAGGGATATAGTTAATCACCTACCCTCCACCAGCAGAGACTATACCCATCAAAAGAATTGAGAGCAGTCCTGTAAAAATCTTAAGCCGTTTCTTTTCACCACAATAATTTTTAAATTTAAGGATAAAGATAAATATATTTAAATATACGATATAAAAACAATTTTTTTAAGTTGTGAAAAAATATCTGCTTTATTCGAGAAAGAAATGATTAAAACTATTAAAGGAAATGACAGAATCTAATTTAGGTAACTGAATCATGCAAACTTTCAAACACAAGGTTTTTGAAATTTGCATATTTTTAATTTAGGCCTTTAAGAGAAAGTGATTAAGAAGCTTCTTAAATTGCTCTTATCATAACAATGAAAAATCTTTAAAAATTAAAATCCATAATCTGTTGTACCAAAAGCTATAATCCTATTATTGACCATCAAAATAAGATATAAAGAACATTCTCCATCTCTCTTAATTAGGAAAATGAACAACAACTTCAACTGCACAAGAATCCACTATTGGATTTGAACAGAATGACGTAAGTGTCTATCTGCTCTTATCTGTTGGAGAAGACTTTCCTACATACACTGTTTCAGCAGAAACCTAAATTAGTAATTTTTGGGGGGCTATACCCAACATAATGTAACAGAAACCTTGCAAAAAACTTTCTCTTTCTTGCACACTGCAAGTTAAAATCACTACAGTTGGATCAATGTCAAAGTAAATTTGAATTTAAAACAACTTCAGACAAGGAGTATGACATAAGCATTTGTGTATCACGTTATGTTCCTTTACTGTATTTAGAGATATTTCTTCGGATTATTCAAATATATAATTTACATTTGGTATTTTTTAAAAAGATGTTTATACCAACTCATTTTGGTTTTGGAGAGGGGGATTAAATTTCCAATGGTTTAAAAATTACCTGGACTTGATTACTCCATTCTTACTATTTCAAAGCTTTGTGTCTTAACTCTGTAATTGTGTGTAGAAGGATGATATCACAAAACCTTTTTATTGAGAAGATGTATTTTACTGAAGCATTACAAATTTGAATATAGAACATGGTATTATTAGTTACATAGTTTTGAAGTGACAGGGTACGGGATGATACCTGGTTAGTAAATTTCATACCTGGCGAGGCGAAATTTACTAACCAGGTATCATCCCGTACCCTGTCACTACAAAACTATGTAACGAATTTACCCCACCGATGAAATGTTTATGGTCTGTGGTTTGTAAAATTGTTTTTCTATATGTTTCATCACTCATACAATGCCTATTATGACGTCACGTTGTGTTACGTAATGTTGTTTTGCGAGTGTTTCATAACGTACTGACAGTTTCGAAGACTTTTAGTAAAGTGAGAAAAAGGTTCCATCTCGTTACTTACGTTGATTAACTTTTTACTTATCAACAGACACCCGCAAACCTCGTGAACTCGAGTTGTTTGAAGTGTTACAAAAGAACGATAACTCAACCATGTACTGATTTTCGAGTTGTTTGAAGTGTTACAAAAGAACGATAACTCAACCATGTACTGATTTTCAAGCGACTAGGTATAAGTAATACACCCCCTTCACGTGACAGACTTCAACCAATCGGAAGCAAGGGTTTCATCGAAAAATCATCAAAGGTGGGGTAAATAATGTTTCTCTTTATCTTGGGTGCTCTGGGATGACATGTGATTGTATTTACATGCATCTTTCTTTTCTAATGCAGATTACACTTTAGAAAGTGGTCGAGAATGACATGTGGCAAGATTTTTCAGTTTTATTTTAATTTTGCTATGGTAAATATAACTTTCATGATGACATTGTTCCCAAATTTGTATAGATTTTTTAGTCATACTTTACGTAAGTATTTGGTATACCAGGTCCGATGATATGTTTTGTCGTTCTTAGGTTAATTATATGGGACCGATATTTGCATGTTACTGGATGTAGTCAATATATATAGCCAATGTTATATTGTTTAAGACAGTTTTTTGATTGAATTTATCTTTAAATATATGCTACAAAATACCGTGGAACCATTAAAATTCGCAAGCGCCAATTTTCGTGCATTGCTTGAATTTTACAGGTTTGTGGGGACTTAAATACGTATCTTAGTACACTTTTAATGGTGAAATAGTGTAATAATTCCATTGGATAGAAGCGATATCCTCTCACAGTGTGAAAGGATATGAAATGATTTTCTGTGAGAGTATGAGAGGGCATCAACTGGAACTACTTTTATATATTTCTGTGCAATCGGCAATCACTGGCTGACTCCGCTTCGCTTTATTCAAACCTCAGATGTGATTGATGGAGGAATATGCATTAAAATCGATACATTACTCCGCCGGAAACTGCCTTGTAACTCATTTCATATTTCGCTCTGCATAAAATTCTTCAATAAGTGTTTTAACTTGTTTATTTCTAATTTGTTTAGTGGTTTCGATTTCAACCTTACTTTAGTAGTCGTTGAAAGCAAAAACTGTGTTGTGCGTGCCTCAAAGTAACTCAGATTTCAAAGGTATAACATTTGGAAGAAATTTAAATAAAATCACTTGACTGTATCAGCAATATGGTAGAACACCGTTTACGTCCGACTCTGCCAGATGCAAAAATTACAAAATATTTGCTGACAACTTTTTCACATCTTTGCCATTGATCAATGCATTGAAGGAAAGATCAATATACTTTGTTGGAACTGTTAGATCCAATAGATTGAAAGGTTGTGTACTGAAGACGGAGAAGGAGTTAAAAAGGAGGGTCATGGTTCATGTGATTACAAAGTCAACCAAAATTCTGAAATTATACATGTCAGATGGTTTGACAATAAAAATGTTGACATTGTGTCATCTTATGTAGGAGCATAACCTGTTGGGTAAGTTAGAGGATGGGACAAAACAACAAAGACGCATATAAACATCAATCATAGAGACCTACAATCAGTTCATGGGAGGAGTTGACTTCATGGATTCCTTGACATCTCTGTACAAACAGAAGATGGTATATGTACATCTTTTGGCACACAATTATGATTTCTGCAGTAAACATTTGGCTGTGGTACAAAAGACACTGTCACCTATTACAACAGAAACCATCAAAATTATGCGAGTTCATTGACGAAATTGCAACCGGACTAATCGAGCACAAAACTTAAGATAGGACGGCCCTGCGTTTCTCCCCCATCTCTTCCAAAACATACAGTCAAAAGGCCTGCTGAAATAATACGCAACGATCAAGTCAGTTATTGGCCAACCAGATAGACAAAAGGCCCACTTCATTTGTCACAGATCGGCGTACGCCGAATTGCGCCGGTCACATGTTCGGCGTCAAACGGCTAACTGGCAAATGAAGTAAACCGGCGAAAACAAAAAATAATTATACTATATAACTAGAGCCGAGCTCGTTGCAATGCAACGAATAGGTCTTCCGTCGGAGCTCCGGACAGAACATAGCGACCTTGAGTCAAGGTCATGCAACATTTTAAGGTTATAAACAATCCTGTAAGGGGCATCAACTTCCAATGTTTCAACAGTAGAAAGACAGTAAAAGAATGTAAAATTCCCCTGTCAGTGAACTTGAACTTGTCCAAATAATCGTGCGTCAAGCCAGGACACATTCTGCAGCTGGTTAAGAGCAAACACCATCTGTATGTCATCGATAAAAAAAAATCACAGTCACGTATTCTTTCAGACTATTCATCCAAAACATCATATTCTAAGTGACATCGAATTTAAGTCAAGGCCATTACACACTTTGGATGATATATTTATCATCTTTTCAGTGAAATGCAAATGCATGCAATTTTTTCTATTACAAAATTAAAGACCTTTTTGTTTGTTTGTTTGTGTGTATGTTGTTTAACGTCCCTCTCGAGAATTTTTCAATCATGTGGAGACGCCACCATATTTGTCGATGGAGATCTGCAAATTTTGACCTATACTCGGCACTCATGGCCATTGAACAGTGAAGGATCTTTTTCGTGCCAGCACCTACTGCCAGGCGGGACTTCAGTTTATATGGTCTCATCTGAAGGATCGGTCTCTGCGTCCCATAGTGGGATTCGAACCTGCGACATAAGGATCAACTCCTTAATCTACGACTCTAGAGGAGACACTCTTACCACTGCTCCACGTGGGCGACTAGACCTTTTTGAATTTTACACTTATTATATCAGTGACCTTGAACTTGCCTAAATGACCTATTTTAAGGTCAAAAACAACCTTTGAACTAATTATGAGCTTCCAGTGATACTCAATGACCAAGATATTCCTGAAAAAGAATATTGCACTTTTCTGTCAGTGACCTTGAACTTACCAGAAAGACCTTGGATCAAGGTCAAAACACATCCTTGGATCATAAGCAATCTCTGTATCAAGTAATAGCTTCCAGTGATTTTATATTACAAAGTTATAGCATGGAAAAAAAATTAATATTTATCTGCCAGTGACCTTGAACTTGCGGGAAAAACCTCTATTCAAGGTCAGGACAAACCCATCTCGAGCAATCTGAGAAAAAGTTTCCTGTGTTCCTCCCACCCCTTATAAATTTATAATCCAGGCACGAGTTTTGCCACTTCTTCTGCCAATCTAGTACTATGTTATCTCAAACCGGTGGATCATAAGCAATCTTTGTTCCTAGTATGAGCTTCCAAAATTATAGCACATACAGTAATCATACACTTTTCTGTCAGTGATCTTGAACTTACAGGAATGTCCTTGAATGAAGGTCGTGGCAAACCCTTTTTGTCATAAGCAATTCCTGTATCCAGTGAGCTTCCGGTGACTCTCTATTACAGATAAATGAGTCGGACAAAACTTTGCTATTTTTTTTAAGTGACCTTGAACTTGCCGGAATGATGTTGGATCAAAACCATGACACACCCTCGGATCATTAGTAATCTTTGTACCAAGTATGACCTTCCAGTTTCTTCATAACAAAGTTATATCCTGGGCAAACTATCACGTACAGACGGACAGCTAGGCAGACGGACAGTGTGATTCCAAGACTCAAAACACCCCCACCCCAAACCAACACACTTCGTTTGGGGGGATATATAAATTCCTATGTTAAATTATGAACACTCTTTCCGGCCCAAACCTTCTCCCTGGAATCAAGATTTGAAAAATAAAATGAATGTATGCTATGTTGGAAATTTTCTCATTCTAGTCCAGGGGTTCTTGAGAATATTATTTTTAAATGACCCCATGCGCGGATCTAGAGGGGGTTGGGGGCAGTTAAATGTATATACTAAAGCAAGTAAAAGTAACCATCCCCCCCCCCCCCTAGAAAACGCAGACCCTTCCTCGATAACGCGGATCTGTGTTAAAATGGTATGAAAAGTCTTAGGTATGAAGCTTTAAAAGTCAACGAACCCCCCCCCCCCCCCCACACACACACACACACGCACGCACACAAACACACACACGAAATAGGTTTTTCACGTTTGTGAAAAGAATTTCTTTTTTTTTTTGGCTCGTCAAGAAATTTCTGGGTTGAAATATTTTTTTATTGGGATCCCCCCCCCCCCGTGGAAAAAAAAAATCCTTGATCCGCGCCTGGACCCCATCTAATTTTACTACATGTTTCCGTTAAAAGAGGATGTGACCCTTCATTTGAACAAAACTTTACCAAAAATATTCTATGTTAATTTTCGTTGTTATGGCCCAGTGGTTCTTGATAAGATAAAAATGAGAAAATTTTACAAATAACTTTAGAACGACAACGACGATAACGCTTATATACGCCAAGAAAGCAAACAAAGCTGAAGAATTATGAACAGAAAAGCTTACTTTGGGCCTTTGGGCTTGGGAGATGAGATACTTATTTAAGAAATAAACAACAATGTTAAAAAGTTCTCTGGGAAATGAACTTGGTTGGTACCTGATCAAATCTGAGAAGCCCTTAGGGCTTCACAGGATTTGATCACGTTCATTTCCCAGAGAACTTTTTAACATTGTTGTTTATTACTTTTATTTACATTTGAGACGAATTTTCTGAAAAGAACTGCATTTATTACACGAATGGCCCGCCGTATTCATGCTATGTTGTGACGCGAAGTGACCTAGAAGCTGTTTGGCCTTGAGAGTTCGCCTCGCTCCAACATTTGAATACTTATATTGCTGTTCAGCAGTCCAGTTCAGGAAATATCTATTCATAATAAAAAAAAAACAAAAAAACAAACAATGATCGCTACTGAGAATGATCTTACTATTATTGTATGAGTTCTTTATATGAAGTCAAAAGCGGTGATATCGTCTTCAGTTTACATACCTTCAAAGGAATTTCGGGTTAAAAAGGTAAGCGTGATTTTAGGCTAATTAAAAACATTCTTCACACCGAAGAAAGAACTAATGATCATTTGTTGAACGAAAAAAATATATATATGTTTCAATAATTTTATCTTTTTCATCGCTTTAACGGCTTAGAAGTTCCGAAACCAGTGTCACCGGGACAGAAATATGTAGACAAGATATCATCTCGCTGTGTGATACGGTCACGCCATGACCTCTGACCCCCTAATAAGTTTGTACAGAATTGAACATATTTTCTCTTCAATAGGTTCACCTAAGAAAAATATTTGCAAATGTAAATAATAAAAATTGAAATTATTTTGTCATTTTTTTACGATCGACGGGCCTGCATTTCAAAGAGAGAGAGAGAATTTCTAGCTAGGTCTTTGAATAACAGTGACATCGGTTCAGAAAACCAGGTCCCTAGGAATGTACATGTATATAAAATAGGCAGTGCCTTTCTCTCGGAATTCATCACCTGCTTCTGTAAAGCTCCATCCTCGCTTGTACTTACATAACCGGCTGCGAAGGAAAACATTCTATTTATTTCGGGGATGGGGGTATACGTATAGCGATGAGAGGTAATTTATTCACCTATACGTTCATTAAATATGAAGATTGCTTCTGAGTATTTGTATACGATCGCACGACTTTCGTGTTAATTTATAAAAGTTAGATTATGTAAGCAAATAACTAAACTAACTTTTGTTCTAGATGAATTAAATAATTACTTAGCCGTTTGTAAGTTGTTTTTTTTTAACATTTGTAAGAACCACTTTATTTTAAAAAACAAATAATCGTCCTATTATGGGCGCCCATGATATATTAGACAGGATGTTTAATTAAAATATAATTCAGATATCGACATCCAAGAGAACAACACATTCTTTTTTTCAGTGGCGGATAAAGGAATCTAGAAAAGGGGGCCCGACCAGTTTTGGGTCGGGGTAGGGGCCCAAAGCCACATAAAAAATGATTTATTAAATCTTGTGTATATTTGGATACAAAAAGGGGGCTTGCAGGCCTTGAACCTCCTCTAAATCTGGCAGTGTTTTTTTTTTCATTAGTCAGCCCGCGGGCTGACTAGTTACGGTGGGATAAAACTGCAAGTACGCTTGCATAATTTGGAATTCTGGGAAAAAGATGTACACGACCTGTTCTAAAGAAACTCGTGCTATTTGCTCCAACCAACAGAGCTGACCAAAGGGCGTGATTCTCTACAAACACCTCTAAACAAAGACGCGACCTCGATCTATTTATAGACTGCATTGTTCTTCGTCGTTCTCGACGAAAAATTAAAGAAGAGATTGTTCTAAGTGGGAAATATGATACTATGAAAATATTTCAGTGCTTCTTATAGAAGATGAAAAGTTTATACGCAGAGCACATTTAACACTTGATATATACCCTCAATCGCCGTTGCAAGTTCAAGGATTTGTGTGTATTCCTCTGAATGCCTGATGCAAGACTCCCTCGATCAATACCTTGCATAAGACAGGTACGGGTCGGAATTCACACAATAATCGGAATTCACACAATAATCCACTTGCACAAAGGTCCCAAGACAGTGAAAAAAAAGAATCTCTTTACTTTAATGATGAAAGTTATGAAAACGTCAGAATATCACTTAAGATGTGTAAATTCTTATAATTTACACGATGATAGACATGTACATGTAAGTGCCGCTTGTGCACGTGAACGCGCCCACAGGTGAGAAACTGACCACAGTAGAACTGCGATAGTTGAGAGAAACTGCGCGGATTTAAAGACAGCCCCCCCCCCCCCCCAATTAGAGAGAGTGAGCGAGATGGAATCCAGTATCATTTTAGGGTATACGTACTGTGTGTATAAAATATTTTGAATCTCCAGTATATTACTTTATTTTGGAAGCAATTCTTTTCTTTCCTAATAACACTAAAATGGATGCTTAAATTTAGAAATTGAATTAAATATACATACAGTATGCACCCTCCCCCTTCCCCTATCATGCATTGCCTCGAACCTGCACGATTAAAAACTTTTATCTAATAATAATTAACACAATCTAACCCAAGGTCTACCTTCCTTTTCAGCATCATAATCTATATCATTTATAAAATTTAACAGTAAAAATGAAATTGTATACATTCTTACACGTTCAATGATTGGGATCATAGTGGCTTTGTTCATTTCTGAGACGAACTTTATCTGATGTCCGCGCCCAAGAGAAATTAATTGGAGTTCATCATAATGATCACGATGTAGTTTAACTAAAATTTATTCTATGCTTTATTATTTATTATGTACAGAATCATGTTACAAATAAGAAAACGACTGGGCGAATTTTAACTTAGACGACAATGACTTTTAATGAACACAACATGATGGATAAAACAAATCATATACCATCACAAACCAAGAAAGAAACTTTCTGTATTCCAGTGGCTGACTCTCAGCTTTTTTTTTAAAAGCTAATCTTGTTATAAAGACTTGCAGAATAAGCGAAAATACTCCAGATATTTAATAAAAATCTCGAACCCGATCTAAAACGCGTTGACAAAGTCAAACCAGACGGGTTTAGTTTTTAGGGCATTTTTACAGTGATATGAGAAGAGTCTGATAATTGCGGTTAATTTTAATAAATAAAGTTCGTCATTTTTCAACCTCGTTCGGTATAATATAATTTACTGATAATTTTTTCCGTTAAGGAGGAACACATGGGCGAAGGATAAAAAAGCGGTATTCTGCATGTACATGTACACAACATTGTTATTGTGTACTCGGATTAAACCGAAAATCGTTCGTTACATTGTATTTGGGTATAATTTTCACATGTTCTCAGGCGAATATTCATTTATTTTTATCTGTCTAAAGACAATAATTTCAGTTGATAGAGAAATGTTTTTATTTCATCGTTTTTCCCCATCCTTTTGATTTACACGTTTGCTTTGTACACAAAAGCGTGTGTTCATATACCGCTGTTTCTACGCGCTATCGATATGATCAGGGAGAACATGATATTCTCCAGCAATTTATTTTTATGAAAACACTCAATGAAAACATATTAGGTGAAAATATATATACCGATAGTATCTTAATATCTTATTAGTATATACCTGTTTAATTGCAATGTAACCAAGCGTAACGATCGCTGGCCAGGACTTTTTTGAATATAATTTATAACCGTTATTAAAACAACTCGTCAGCTGAGCGGACCTATGATTTAAACAGTAAAATAGGGAAATTCCAGAGTTCGAAGTGTATTTATTTTGGGCGCTCTTCCACATAAACAAATAAGACCGCATTTACGCGTACTTACATGCATGTACCAGTAATTCGTATCATGGGAAAATTCAGTTTATTAGATGAAATAAAACAAATGCATAAGGTTAATCTTCCTAAACAACACGTTTTTAAAACAATCTCTAATATAACTGACGGTATAAAATAACAAAGAAATAACGGGATTGTGTAAACTTGTATTTAATTTGGAATGAGAACAAATCTTAACCTGTCAAATCATTTATAAAACATACTTCGTTTTCCAGACACTAATTGTCGTGCGTAATCTTCACATGCACTGACCAAGAGGTCACAAGTTTGAAATGTATGGCTTCTCATTGCGTGAGTTTTGTCAACACATGTAGGAGTAGACTATCTAAGCCAATTGATTCCCAAAGAAAACTGCTTAGGAAGGTTTTTTTTGTACACTTTTTAACGGGTAAAATTCATTCGACGCTCGATAGAATTTTCAAATACAAATGAAATATTTAGGTTACTTGCGTCCGACCTAGTATTTTGTATGCAATAATATTGTAAGTTAGGAAGAAAATAATACAAACTCAAAAGTAGTTAATTTTATTTTCGATTTTCCTGACAATTAAAAATGTGACCTCTACGTACAATTATCGTGATAATTATATACATGCTGTTTAATGTTCATGAAAGAAATAGCAACTCGTTAAATAATAACATTAGAGAGATAAATAAACTGTTTCTTTAATACGCAAACAAAGTGGTCTTTTCGGCATTCGAAATGCATTGAATTTGAAGTCAGTTAAGACTAGTTGATTAAAACGAGCGAGTGATAAACAGTAAGACGAAAAAATATGAAAGATTCTGAATGATTTTAAAGTAATTTTTCACAAAGCGCAATTATCTCGATATCGAGAAATACAATGTTTATAAAAATAAAATTAATATGCAACTTTCTTGTAATTCAGCGAATAAAATATAAATCGAAATGTACTAGCGACTTAATCAAAGATATCATAAAATAATCTGAAAGATTCAACATATTTATCCACTCATCACTTAGTTTACAAAATGTATTTGGAAAGGCCATTCTATGGTTTGTATTGTGTATGACCTAAGGTCGCTGGATCACACGCCGATTGATCCCCGGTGACCTCCTTTGCCACGCGCTATCAGGGAGGGGTTACATAATTGTAAACACACAAGGTGAATGTAAAAGGCGGGTACTGAATGGCTGTGAATGGTCTATGTTTAAAGTTTTGTTTTATTTTCTAACTTTATTGTTTGTTTTTATATGATAAGAAGAAAAGGTTATCTTTTTTCCCTGTTAAGTAGACTGGTTTATCCAAATTTGAAAACAAACGAAATAAAAGGGAAAGTTGTCAGTAAATAATTTAGAAATAAAGCTCAGAACACTTCAAGAACCCGATTCTAAAGAATATTAGCATCTAATGTAGCTAGGTTTATTATTTATTTTAATTACACGCATGAAGAGCTCTTGTTTACTTGCTGAATGAAAACGCTTACCTGTATATGTGTTATGCTTCTAGCTCATTTAGAACACAAGACTCAAACAAAATAACGTTTTCTTGAGATCAGTAAGATGTTAACTAACAACTTTAATTACGGCAGCTTTTTCGAAATATTTCGATGTAAATGTATTGTTGCGTGAACAGACAAAAACAGCGATTAAAATTCAAAATGATTTTTATGCACCAGTGTTTGGAATTAAGATTATAAAAGATCGGTAAAGTAATCTTACTGATTCGATATAATTAAAAACATAACTTTCCATTAATTAATAGCTCTTTGTACAAAATTGACATTATACGCGATCACAAATACTAGCTTTGTTTATGGCCACAGGTGGCTAGTACACTGGTGACCTCGATCAAAGGCGTGGGATTCGCGCGTTGGGTTACATAACTAAACATCGAGCTGAACATGGAGACCGTAATATGCATACAGCTAATGATCGTGAATTATTCAATGCATACAGTTTAAAATCACTTACAGTTTGTTGTAATAATAAACGTAGAAAGATAGATTTAATATTCTCCGCTTTTGAACACTATTAATCTAATTTAAAAAAGAAGAAAAGAAAGACTAGTTGTAATAAATAATTTAATAGTGAACCATAAACCACGTTTTAAACCTTATTAAAAAGAAAATTAACATTAAATACCGCAGGGTATATTATTGATAGCAAGTCAGTTTAAGTTATACACATGAAGAGGTCTGATTTCCTTGCCGAATGAAAAACGTTACCTGTTTACCTGGCCAGCTTTCTAATACGTATTACGCAATACCAATGGTATACTCGAACAAAACAACATTTTCATTAGATCAAAAAGGTGTAAAAGAACAATTTTGTTCCCAAGATCCAGATCGAAATATTTACCGTTTTTGAGTTATAAAGCAAAAAGTTTTAAGGGCCCAAGATCCCTAATCATAGGGGCCAGCCCCTTTTAAATAGTATAAAATGAAAGCCCTTGCAATTATGCACAACTTTTGTTCTACAAGTCTTAACAAAATATTTCTAGTTTTCAAGATATAAAGGAAAATATGTCAAATTTTTTGCTGTTTTCTGCGTTCTAACTTTTGACCCCTCTCTAGCGCCATTTTTAATACAAAAATCAAAAAACAAAACCCGATGTGCACAACTTCAATGCTTCCTCTTTTCAATTTCAAAGGGTTTTGTGCTCCAATTATAACCATTTCTGAGCCTTTGTCTGGAAATCGGAGGCATGCAAAATTCAATCAAAGGGGAATAACTCGTGAACAGAAGGTAATTTCCGAATTGTATTATGGTATTCTGACAGTGTTTTGTAAAGTCTAAAAGCTCTGAAAATTTGAACAAAATCTGTTTAAAAATGAGGAAGATATGAAGCGTCAAAGTTGGCGTCTAGGAAAAAAAAAAGAATAATCTTAATCATCACAATCAGTAGAAGGTCTTCCGTTGGAAACGGAAGACCTTAACAATCAATTAATTAAGACCTATCACTTCTTACGTTATGTCTTAGCGAAAAAGGGTTGGATAATGAGAAATTTAATGTTTAAAAGAATCATGGACCTCATAAAAAATTATGTTTAGAAAATAAGAACGGATTTTAAATATATGAATGGACATTTGTTCAAGAAATGCAAACAATTAAAGAATATACCAAATTGGCAAAAAGTGTCCGCATTTTATAAGTTGTTTTATCTTCCCGCCATATTTCTAAGACCGGCGAATTCCTCGCCGGTCATTTCAGATCGGCGTACGCCGGCGAACCTTCCCCGGTCAAATGAAGCAACAAGCCGGGTTACCATAGGTCAAGCGGCGCATTAAGCGTACGCCGGTTTGACAAACGAAGTCCCACCAAAACGGCATCGGCGCAAACTAAGTGGTTGTGATGGGTTCTCATTTGTGAAATGACTCAAATGTGATGCAAGTCTTTGTGTTAACAAAGAGAGAAATTGCTTCGTGAATTTTCACTTTTAAATGCCAAACAAATCTAGTCAAAATGCTATTTCTTCTAAACTTTTTTACTGCATTATTATATTCATGATTATTTCTTACAATTTTAACAACCTTTGGACTTTTTGCCTACTTTTACATGTCAGGTCAATGAAATCCCTTACATATTAAACATATTAACATTATGTTTCATTGTATCATTTTGTTTTACTTTTGAAGAATAATAAATCATTTCAAGTAAACAATTTTCATGTATCATATTTGCAACATATGTATTGGCTTCTCGGTGTAGCATATATGCTACAACAGTTTTTCCCCTACTTTGGAGAGAAAATGACAAAAAAGTGCAGAAATATTTTTAATTGATATGAAGTAACTCTAATATATTATAAGAATTTTACTGATGTATTAAATGCATTTGGGTACTAGAGGGTTAAGTCCCTTGTTCCCTTTCTGTAATTTCTATCATTAACTCATCTCTTTTTTATCATCTGTTTCAACAATATTATATGAAAATAAAACAAAATGACTATATTGACAAAACTTTTAATGAGTTGGATATAAAAGGCATGACAGGGAATGAAATGGACAGAGGCAACGACTTGAATGCATTCATAAATAGATTGATTGATTGTATGTTGTTTTACGTCCCATTCGAAAATTGTTCATTTATATAGAGAAGTCAACATATACCGGTGAAGGGCTTCAAATTTTGACCTTTACTTGATCTTTATCGTGCCAACGCCTGCCGCCACATGGGGCCTCGGTTGTTAGGTCTCATCCGAAGGACCGGAACTTTCACTTCAAAGTGCCGAGTGCATGGCTTAAGAACAGTTGGTTCATATTTTTAACGACTTAGGCCAGTCGCGGCCGAGATTCGAGCTCATGACCTCCTGAAAACTGAGCGAGCTCTCTACCAACTGAGCTACCGTGACGGTTGCATTCGTAAAAGATTTGGACGAGGAAATCAGGGATCGGTCATAACATAATTGGAGATTTTTCTGTTAAGCTTTCTCCAGCTGGAGATAGAGTTTCCCAAAGCAAGCGCTTTACTGAGGTTTATTATGATGCTGAAAAATTTCTTACAACTAATGAGGAAAAAAACAAATATGATATTCTATTTAGGTAGTAAAGGAAACATAGGCTATCAGATGCCGAAGTTCCAGCCAACAAGATTACCCAAATGTCGGGGACAAAAAATATAAACAGCATCAACATCTACAGCAAAATACACAACGATCAAAACAGGAAAATCTTGACTATTCTAACATCAGCTGATAAACCCACAACATTGCCTATTAACAACGAACATTATTCGGCGCCTTAGATCATTACCCAGACCAAAAATCAAACGATCTCAAATGTCAGTATCCCACATTGATTCGGATATGAGATCAATGCTGTATCGAAACAGTTTTTCGCGACAAGTTATCTTTTACATTCCGTACGGTAACAACGAGCACATGGCCGACACATCGTGCATGTCAGTCCACCACCATGGCGCAAACGACAATCCTCCTATCAAAAACAAATAAACGAATCGAAGCTTTAGACAGCGACAGCGATTTAAAAAAAAGTCCTATCTTCATTCAACAGTTGAATAAAGCATCTAAACATGCTACTTTCAAAACCCCGCTTCATTTTTTTTTTCGAGAGTAATTCGTCCCGAAGTATTCATAGGTATATTTTCATTAATTTAAAAAAGAGAAAATTATTGTACATTCAACATGTTATCAATGAAATTACTTAAATGATGCTATATTTAAGTTGCTTATTTGTTCAGATCTGTTGGTTTGATCTTTTTGTATATCGTTCTTATGGACCTATATTCAGCTCGCAATATTGTTTTGAATGATTTCAACAGAGAGAAGGCTAATATGGGCAAAAAGAACCGGGGGAAATGTAATAAACAGAAAATTCAATGCTCTCTTGAAAATATAAAAAAATAAATCCTCTCTCACTCGTGAAATAACCGCCGTATCCAATTACAAAAACATTATGCATTATTATTCTTATCTTTATTAATTTCGTTAAAAACTAACGAAATTACAAAAATATCCCAAATATGATCAATGGGTTCTTCACACTGAAGTTTACCTTTATATTCACCTGCAGGAAAACTGGTTTTGTTTCCAGCCAAAATGCTTACCTTTTCATCTTGTTAAGAGTTTTTACCTCATTATTTTGGTGCTATTTTAACATATTTAACTTTAAACACAACGCGAAGTCAAACACATGTTGCTGGTTCTCCATTTGTAAACAATCTATATAACTTCCTGTATTGTGTATTCACGTACCTTGTAAAGTCCGCTCTGATTGGCTAATTGGCGTTATGTGAATCCAATAGTTCTATGTGATATAAACTGATCGACTCATTGATTTTCTATTGTTCAATAAAGTACTTGTCCTTTTTCTCATTGGAGTTGTCCGGCAGAACACTCCGTACAGTTACTGTTTCAGCACCTGACTCTTTTTCTGCTACTTTCACTTTACAGTGTATTTTTGATAACTGAGTCACTGACTCTTTCGGAATTTCTTTCTTAAAAGGTTAATTTTTTGAAATTAATTAAATTTCTTATTTGAAATAAATATTTTTGAATTATCTTTCTTCTAAAAAATTATTTAGATATTTTTGGAACATTTTCCCACTAAAACTTGACTTTAGGAGAACCAAGAAATTATTTATTACAATTTATATCTGGAAAATATTTACATTTTCCAATTTATTTTGGTGCTTTTTGATAAAGTATTCATAATTTGAGAATATTTCTATATAAATATTTCATATAATACAATTTTTCCTTTCTGAGAGTTTCTCTTCTCAATTTTGTGTACATTATTCATATTTTTCCTTCATTTTTGTTACTGCATCTTGTTAACATTTTTTGTTATCATCTTTACCCATCCAAATCATTTTTGTTATATAAAATACTGAAACTTAAACCTGACTTATGTTGTTCTTCTCTGTCATAAGCACATATAGTGATACGAATGTGGTATGTAAGAGAATCACTGCTCCCGCGCAAAGCTAAGGTATAATCTAGCACGGCCATACATTTAATAGATTATTTATCTGGCTTGCGGGGACATGAAACCCTCTTCGTTACTACACACCAAAATAAATTTCGAGTTGTACATTAATGAAATAAATTGATGAGTTTCTCAGTCAATGTTGTTAACACCATACTTCTTTAAACTTTTTAATGCTAAAGTGGCTGCCACGTTATTGTTGACAAACTAACCGTGTAGAATCGTTCGTGTAACGTGACAGATCGTGCGTGTATCAGACTCGATCGTTTGCGGTTTTGGTCGTGCGTGATCGTGCTTTAAGAAACGTGTAAATTTCGTTTTGTAAGTTTTTATTGGAATGTTATTTGTTATACAAGCATTTCGCTTGTCTGTTTTTTTTTTTTTCAATCCAAATAAAAGAAATGAAGCGCAATTTATATAATTGAAAGCAGAACGAACTAATTATAGCTTGGAAATAAGCAATACAGTAAGTCGTACAATATTGTGTTCTTCGTCAAATAGATATTTAAGGATTAATTATGTTGACTGTTAATTATGGTTAAGATATTTTTTAAATCAATAGATCAAAAATAAATATTTTTACAAATAAATAAACAATTCTCAATGTTTACATAAATATTTAGTTGGCGAATGTACATGTGTAGCGCCGCACCGAGCGGTCTTACATCTGTCATTATTTCAGTTTGCATGAATGAATTTAGTTAATCCTTGTTCCTCACATTTTGAAGTAGACACCGAATTTCTAGTTTACAGTTTATTTACACAACACATCGCAAATAGAAACATTCAGGAAAAATAATTCACAGTATAAAATCCAAGTAAACACAATCACATATACATGTAAATCCAAAACATAAGCGAAGTTTATAATCCAAGTGCTAACAAGTAAGTAACTATGAAAATGAGCAACTAGCTACATGTCTGTTGCGCTATATATACTTAAGATCTGCTCCTGATGATCAGGAGCACATTATAAGATCCTTACGATCAGGAGTCAATACATAGTTAATGGTCATTATGGGGTTAGCAGGGGGTGATAAGAGGGACGATTAATATACGGTTGTGTCTAAATATCACGAGCCTAGCGTAATTAAGGTCTTCTGTCACAACGGAAGACCTGCTACTGATTCTGATGGTTAAGATTATTATTGTCTTTTTCTTTTCTTCTCCTTTCTAGACGCCAACTTTGAGACCTCATATCTCGCTCATTTCTCAACGGATTTTGCTCAAATTTTCAGAATTTATAGACGTTACCAAACTCTATCAGAATGTTGTCATACATTTAAAAGGTCCCCTCCCGCTTTGGAATTATTTCCCTTTAAATGAAAATTTAAGGGGGTTCGTTTCCAGACAAAGGCTTAAGTTTATATACATTTAAGCTCATACCTGTATTATTACAATGATTGTTGAAAGAAATAAATTTAATAGATCGTTATCATATTTTAAATGATGAGTTAAATTAATTTTTTTCTCCTTCAGTTTTTGCATGTATTTGACGTGTTCCCTTCTTAAAAAAAAAACAAACAAAACAAAAAAAAACAAGCCTGCTGCTAATACTTTCCGCAAGTTTGCAGCAAACATTGCTGCAAACTTACCGCAAGTATAAAAAAAAACTCTCTATAAGAAAGATTCATTGACGCAAGTTTGCGGCATATTAGCTGCAAGCTTGCAGCAATGATTTTACCATGCAAATGAAGTTTGCGGCAAGTTTGCAGGTAATAATCCAAAAGCCCTAAAAAGTAGTTTGCAACAATTAATGTAAAAAAAAAAAATATAGAAAAATGCACACCGGTTTAGCATATATATTTTCAACAGTATATAAAATGTAAAACCGAAAATACAAACAGAAATTATCAAAACAATTGAAAAGTAAAAGCACAACCATAACAAGGAAAATATGTTATCAAATTTGTGGAAAAAATTAATTGGATTACTCACTAGTTAGATTTCCACCCCTTCCCAAAATTTAATTCAATTATTTTAGAGAACAACCTTCACAACACTGGTATTTGAATTTTAACTTAGATAAAATGATGAAAAGGTGATTAAGTAACTCATGTAATGAATAAAAAAAAAACATTAGTTGAATACATTTTCACAAATAACATTAAACAAATTGTTCTATTTACTCAGTGTATACATCTGGAAAAAACTAAAGAAGAGCAGGTCTAATGGCTGAAGTTGGAGCAAATATTTACGATAGATTTTTTAAGTATATAACAAAAAAAAAAAGAAACTACTTAAGACCACTGTTCATGGTTTCAGTTTTTTTTTCAATCCTTTCTTCTTCTTTTTTTCAGTTCATTCGGAAGTTTTGGAATTTCTCTTATGGGCTCGAACCATTGTTCAAATTTTTTCATTGAAGGCAGAGATTTTAAGCATCGCCTTCAAAAATACCTGGTCTGTGTACCCCTGTCAATCAAGTGCATTGAGGTACATCATTTGGTGCTAGAACTTGATTGATATTTACTTAATAGTCCTTGTGGATACACTGTACACCTTGTTCGGCATGCACTCGTGGTGACCTTCATATTAACTTTTGATCCTTTGATATTTACCACACATGGTATAAACAATAGAGAAGCTGTATTACTATGGAATGTTTAGTTTGATAATATATATATATATACACACTTTTAGTATTTGAAATAATTATGATATACTCTATTATAATACATATATACCAAATTTGGTATGACTTTTTTTTTCAAAGCTCAGCAAATATTTTAAGGACAGATGATACAAACAGAAAAATGGATGCCTGGATTGGTATATATTTTTTGACCTATTTTGTTTGTAAATGGTGCGAATAATAGATTTCTAAATTATTAGGAATTTTTTAACTTTCTGTGGTGTTTAAAATGAAATAGCTTTTTTGATCTAGGTTTATGGCTCAGATAAGCTAATAGGAGGGGATGGTTAAGGAGCATTGCAATAATGACTTGTTCACTTATTACCTCTATGTGGGGGTGTATTTTGTTTCTTTTTTTTTTCATGGTTTTACATACCTGTAAGTTTAAATCCATTTAAGGATATTTAACTTTACTTTCAGAACATAAAAGCGTACATCCTGGAGAACCCAAAGCCAAGAACGATAACCGCCTCCCGCTATTCGGCCTCGGGAAAAACTTTTAAGTATTGTTCCCAGGCCATAGTGGAAGGGGAAAAAACGAGTATTTCGAATTTCAAGAAAGACACGAGTTTAAAACTTAAGGAGGGGAAGTGTGTGAAAATCATTGAAGCTGCTGTAACACCACAGTACGGTGTAGAAATTAAAAATGACAGCATTGTACGTAGTCTTTTTTCAAACCAGTTTACTCTATATTACATATTTAGTTTTGCTCTATTTAATGCACTATATTTACCACTCGTCAATTCAGTAACTAAAATTATATATGCAGTATTTTATCGTTAAGGATGCAAATGAAAACTTTTAGTTCAATTAAAAAAAAATCGTAACTTTTAAATAAAACACAATTTTCATGTCCTTTTTCTTTAATATATATATAAAATAATTTTTTCAATAAAAAATGTTTTTAATAAGTAATAATATCTCATACTTCTTCATTCTATTTATATTTAATATTTCTTAAAGATGTATATGCCGTATTAAACAGTATTTTTGTGCAACTGAAAAACAAACCCAAATTTCTGAGGTATGATAATCTATCAAAAATAAAGCTTTCTTGCAAATTCGACGAAATATTATTCGGTATTACCAAAGTTCTGGTCTGGAAAAGAAGAAGATATTCTAATGCATATTTATGAAGGATTGACGTTTGTGCTGGATCTGCGCATGTGCGCGGGAAAAGTATCGCGAGAATCATCATGGAGGAAGACGTAAGTTAGCAAGTTTGTTTACAATTATGTAGTCGTTTTAAACCATTTTTCTGAAGCAATAGAAATGATGATTTTCCGTCAAAATATTTCTCATGACTCTTATTATGAAGCTTTGGTAAATACAGCCGTAAATAATGATGCATTCGATGAATATGGAGGTGTTGTCATTTTCGTTTGAGGGGCCCGCCATGGGAAGTTTTTCACTGATGAAAATGCATTGAGCTGATGGATTTCTTTTACTCCAAATGAAGCGAAAATGTATAAGACAACACTCCAATATTTCGAAATATTTATATTATCTAACAGATATAATTACAAAATGAGTTTTATGTCGAACTGTATATATATGGTAGAAATGTCTATAACGGTACCATACAGGCCTACAAATAAGTATAACCATTTGAAATGGGGTGCTTCTTCCAAGGAAATTAAGAAAGTGTTAAGTATTTGATATAAATGAATAAGTCATTTCAGCTCAAAATATATACTAAAATGTACAGGCCGTAATATTCATGCTTTGACAAAAAATATCATTTTAGAAAAGTTCTAGCAGAGATACTAGTCCAGAGAATCCAAGACGGTCAGGGTTGTGACCAAAAAGGCAGCGAGTTTGGGAGAGTGATTCCAGTATCTCCCATTCAAGCCCAGTTCATGTACGAGGAGTGAGATCTAGGAGGGGATGGGGAAGAACAGCACCAAGAGGAACTGGACGAGGGAGAGTTGGCCGAGGGCGACAAAGGCGAGAACAGCACAGGAGATATAGCTGCTGCTGCTCTTACAGAAAGGGCAAGGAATCTTCAGGTGGGTGCAAGCTTAAAGTATTAAGGAAATGTTTAGAGACTTAAATTTTTAAACAGTTTAATTACTCCTAACATATTTTAGTTGGTATGTTTACATAAAGCAACAATCAAACAAGATTTTTAATAAAACTTTATATTGCATATATAGGACAGAATTGAAGAAATGAGTAATGATGAAAGGAAGGAGCTACTGTTGAAAACAGGAGAGCAACATCCCAGCCTCCTAGTAAATTTGATTGAGACGATAATTTGTTTAAAAAAAAATCACAAATGAAATTTTTTTTTGTGCTTATCTTTTCTGTAATATATATTTTCTTTCAAATAATTGTATTCAGAGCCTACCTCGATGAGGTTTTCACCCAGACCCAAGTGGGGAGTCACCAAGTTGGTGCTCATGTCTGAAACACAGAGACATGCCAACACAGGCAGAGAGGGTGTGTTGTGGAAGACCAGCAAATTAGTGCTTGACATAACTTCCTGTAAATAGTCCTAAATATTTAATTATACATGCATATTATGCCTTCCATGCCTAAAATATAAATACAATGAATGAATGGGAACTTTCTTTGTATTTACAGGATTTCAGATCATTGATCCTTGATGAAATTGTTCTTCACATTGCACAAATGTATCGTCAGGATGTACTTGCATTACCACAGGATGCGGACTATAATAAAGGAAAAAGACATGCTGGGTATAGACAGTTTATCCTGTGGCAGCATGGCAGACTGGGCATTGGAGTACGTCGCGATATCCCCAGTTGTTGTGTTTGGACAATAAGGGACAAGTACCCCGACCAGTATGGCCAATATACTGGGTTTATTCTTTCACGTCTTGGATAATTTCATATGAAAATCTTAAATTTCCTTATAATGAAAAATGTATTATTGCTCACTTAAGACCACTATGCAATGATTTGTTTACTGGTATCTATTAAGCATCATCTCATGTACAGTATTTAGAAGATTTCATTAGGAAACTTGCTACAACCAATATTGGATTGATAAAAATATTTTGACTAGATTATAAGTACTGCAGATATCAATTCTGAATGCTAGAATACTTGGACCAGATTTTGTTTGAATGGGGGGGGGGGAGGGAGGAGGAGGATTCATTCTGTTTGTAGCAAGTGACTCTAATGGGTTTTTTTGGGGGGAGGGTGTCATATGGATTTATGTATGGAATACGTTATCCTAAGCATATTTGTGATGTTTGCCTCATGTACATTTCAATAAAACTATTTGTTGACTTATTCTGAAAATTTGTGTGATTAATTAATCAGATTTTTCATTGAATATCAGTCGCCCGCGTGGCGCACTGGTAGAGGGTCTGATCTAATGTTGTGGAATGAGGAGTTGATTCTTACGTCGTGGGTTCGAATCCCACTGTTGGATGTGGAGAATGGTCCTTCGGATGTGACCGTATAAACCGAGGTCCCGTGTCGCAGTAGGTGCTGGCATGAAAAAGATCCCTCAATGCTCAATGGCCCTAAGCGCCGAGTATAGGTCAAAATCTGCAGCTCTCCACTTGCAAGTGGTGGAATCTCCATATGAGTGAAAAATTCTCGAGAGAGACATTAAACAGCAAATGAACAAACAAACATTCACCATCATTTCCCTATATGAAGTAAACCATTTGTGTATAGTATTAGTTAAGCTATTGATCAAGAAGAGCACAATCTATCAACCATACAATAGCAAGTCTATGTATGTATGCTTCTCTCCTTTCGAGGAGCACAAGTCTTTTGTTTCATGTTTTAGGCAATGGACAAAGTCAACTGCTCTTTACATTACAAACACACATGTAACAAGAGTCCCATTGGGCCAAAGCATTCCCCTGAGTCAATATTATCCCGCTGTTCTTCATCATCTGATTTTTTTCTGTTATATATTCCTGTGTAAAACTTTTAGTACCCATTGTGGCTCCACCCTACCCCAGGCCATGGTTAGAACAAACTTGAGTCTACACCACCTGAGAATGGTTCCATATCAATATGAATAATCATCATGACATTGCTGTTCTTGAGAAGAACTTTTTCTATATTTCTATATATTCCATGTAAAACTTTTATCCCTGTTGTCGCCCACCCAACCCCTGGGTCATGATTTGAACATATTTGAATTTACACTATGTGATGGAGGTTTCACATGTTTTAATTTTTGGGCCAATGGGTATTGGAAAGATTTTAAAAGGTTCCATGAAATTTTCATTAATTCTTAATTATGTCCCTGTAAAGAAGGGTGTGGCACTATTTGAACTAAATAGAATTTCCTTCCCCCAAGGATGCTTTGTGGCAAGTTTGGTTGAAATCAGCCCAGTTGTTATTGAGAATGAGTCTACATTGTGAAAAGTTTACTGCAAAACGGACAGACAGACGGACTGCAGACAAAAAGTGATCAGAAAAGCTAACTTTAGCTTTCAAATCTGATAACCTAATAAAAAGAAAACAAGAATTATTCAAGTTTGGTTGAAATCAGCCCAGTTGTTATTGAGAATGAGTCTACATTGTGAAAAGTTTACTGCAAAACGGACAGACAGACGGACTGCAGACAAAATGTGATCAGAAAAGCTAACTTTAGCTTTCAGATCTGATAATTTAATAAAAAAGAAACAAGAATTATTTTGGCAGAATTTTAATTTTGGCCAAAAAGTGCAAATGAGATAATTGTTGCACATACATATTTCACCAATACTGAGATAATGCAATCAGACGTATACAAAAACAATTTTGAACATGAACTCATGATCTCAATGTATATCAAACATTAGAAAAACAAAAAAGCCTTTAATTACTCAGTAAACAATAGGAAACAAAGATCTTCATCATAAATGACAACTGAAGTTGCATGTAAATTCTTTTAATGGACCAACTTTGAGTCTGGCATAAAAGGAACACATCAAAGATGTTCAATTTTGATGATCACACTTCTACATTGACAAAAAATCCAAAGAATGTATAAGCATCAAGGGGGAAAATATTTCAGAAAAATCCAAACAAACTTGCTCATAAGATGAAGATAGACAATGAAAATGGTCTTAGCCTTTCAGATGGTGTCCAAATATGTATTGGGTGCTGTTCTTAAAATCCCTGTAGACAAGCTTCCTTACATAATAATGAATTATTCTGCTTATATGTTTGAAGCAATTACAGTTTAACATCTTTAAAACAAGAGGCCCATGGGCCACATCGCTCACCTGAGTAACTTTGGCCATGCTGTTCATTACCAGACTTCCCCCCTTGTAATACCTATTGTGGCCCCGCCCGACCCCCAGGGGCCATGATTTGAACAATTTAGAATCTACACTACCCCAGGATGCTTCCACATAAGTTTCAGTTTTTCTGGTCCAGTGGTTCTTGAGAAGATTTTTAAAGATTTTTCCTATATATTTCAATGTAAAACTTGGGATTCCCTATTATGCCCCCCCCCATCCCCGCGGTCATGATTTGAATAATTTAGAATGTACACTACTTGAGGATGCTTCCACATAAGTTTCAGCTTTTCTGGCTCAGTAGTTCTTGAAAAGATTTCTAAATATTTTTCCTATATATTTCAATGTAAAACTTGTATTCCCTATTGTGGCCCCGCCCTACCCCCGGGGGTCATGATTTGAACAATTTAGAATCTACACTACCCCTGGATGCTTCCACATAAGTTTCAGCTTTTCTGGCTCAGTGGTTCTTGAGAAGAAGATTTTTCAAGATTTCTCCTATATATTTCAATGTAAAACTTGGATTCCCTATTGTGGCCTCGCCCTACTCCCGGGGGTCATGATTTGAATAATTTAGAATCTACACTACCCCAGGATGCTTCCACATAAGTTTCAGATTTTCTGGCTAAGTGGTTCTTGAGAAGATCTTTAAAGATTTCTCCTATATATTTCAATGTAAAACTTGGATTCCCTATTGTGGCCTCGCCCTACCCCCGGGGGTCATGATTTGAATAATTTAGAATCTACACTACCCCAGGATGCTTCCACATAAGTTTCAGCTTTTTTGGCTCAGTGGTTCTTGAAAAGAAGATTTTTAAAGATTTTCCTATATATTTCAATGTAAAACTTGTATTCCCTATTGTGGCCTCGCCCTACCCCCGGGGGCATGATTTGAATAATTTAGAATCTATACTACCCAAGGATGCTTCCACATAAGTTTCAGCTTTTTTGGCTCAGTGGTTCTTGAAAAGAAGATTTCTAAAGATTTTTCCTATATATTTCAATGTAAAACTTGTATTCCCTATTGTGGCCTCGCCCTACCCCCGGGGGTCATGATTTGAATAATTTAGAATCTACACTACCCCAGGATGCTTCCACATAAGTTTCAGCTTTTTTGGCTCAGTGGTTCTTGAAAAGAAGATTTCTAAAGATTTTTCCTATATATTTCAATGTAAAACTTGTATTCCCTATTGTGGCCCCGCCCTACCCCCGGGGATCATGATTTGAACAATTTAGAATCTACACTACCCCAGGATGCTGCCACATAAGTTTCAGCTTTTCTGGCTCATTGGTTCTTCTTCAGAAGATTTTTAAAGATTTTTCCTATATATTTCAATGTAAAACTTGTATTCCCTATATTGGCCCCGCCCTACCCCAGGGGGTCATGATTTGAACAATTTAGAATCTACACTACCCCAGGATGCTTCCACATAAGTTTCAGCTTTTCTGGCTCAGTGGTTCTTGAGAAGAAGATTTTTCAAGATTTTTCCTACATATTTCAATGTAAAACTTGGATTCCCTATTGTGGCCCCGCCCTACCCCCGGGGGTCATGATTTTAACAATTTAGAATCTACACTATCCCAGGATGCTTCCATACAAGTTTCAGCTTTTCTGGCCCAGTGGTTCTTGAGAAGAAGATTTTTTTTTTTTATGACCCCACCATATTTTTGTCTTTTCTTGATTATCTCCCCTTGTAAGGGGACTTGGCCCTTTATTTGAACAATTTAAACTCCCCTTCCCCCAAGGATACTTTGTACCAAGTTTGGTTAAAATTGGCCCAGTTGTTGTTGAGAAGTTGAAAATGTGAAAAGTTTACAGACGGACGGATGGACAGACGGACGGACGACGGACAATGGGTGATCAGAAAAGCTCACTTGAGCTTTCAGCTCAGGTGAGCTAAAAAGGAAGGCTTTGAATGACAGGATTGGACCATTTACAAAATAAACCTTAAAAGTACACAATTTCCATCAAATTAACTTGCAATGTACATAATAATTAAGAAGTATACAATGTATACAGCTCTTTTATCTAAAAGGTATGTTCAAGTACATTAGGTCAGTTAAAAAAATGCCACACTAATGCATGTAGATACTGTGTCATTTTTCACTTGTCAAACCGTGACTTTTTCTCCTCTTGTAATTGAGCTCAGGGTGGTGGCAATAAAGGAGCAACTGTCTTTGAGATCCTCCTTCAGTCCCCTACTTCTAACTCCATGGGCTGATGGACTCCTACTCTATCTTCAAGCCGTCTGTGAAGAACTTTGTCCAGGAGAACAGTAACGTGGTCATACTGCTTCTTCTCCTTTACAAGATAAACAGTCCATCTCCCTGACTTCTTATTGCAAGTCCTTTGCAACCTTCAAAATTATTGGTTGTGATTGAGCTTTTTGTTAATAAATCACTTGGCTCTTAAAGTGAATGCAGAAGTATCAGCATTTGATGTTTATCAGACTTAAATGTGAAAAAATCCAATTAATGCTTTGCTCTGTATGTACATTATCAAGAAGTATTAATTATCTAAAATACCTCAAAGTTCCATCCTTGTTCTGAATTGCTGGTCTACTGATATTGACATTATAGTCCAAGGCAGCCAAGATACTCCTTGCCCTATATACAGGTGAGGTATATGCATACCTTTTGGAGGAATACATAAGTAAGTGGTTGTGGAAACTTTCCAATTCTGCTGTGCTTCTGTAAAATAAAACATGCACTGTATAAGTTTGCCATAATCAGATATACATGTATGTATGCATGAAAAAAAAAATTGTGAAAATATCAGGTTTTTCTATTGAATGTCATACATGTACATGTATCTTAATTTTTATGGGTGTGTGTTGCGACCTACCTGAAATTCAAAAAGTAGTGAATGTTGTTCATAAATCTTTTATCCAAAATCACTTTTCTTAGTGCCTCATGAGCTGGACTTCCCTTGACCATGTACTCTTTGTCTCCTCTAGGCTCCCCTGTCAATGGATCATGTGCACATGCGGCAACTCCACTGTCACTGTAGGGCAAGAGCCATTCATGCTCCCCTACTACATGGTGTAGCACACCAACCCACATTCCCTATATAAGAAAGTTATTATTAGGATAGTCTTATAACAACTTTTAATGTAATAATGTACAGTAGTATGTTTAATGTTGCATACCATGAATTCATCCAAGATGTTGGCAGTTTTGCAAATGTACCAAAAGTGGTTCACTATATCTTTAGACCACTTTTGTAGGTCCTTGCAACTTTTTTCTTGCCCAGCCTTGAAAAAAAAAACATGAATGACTTTGATATATTTTGTTTCTCCATATATTTTAATAAAAGTTACAGGAAATGTTTAATAAACATAAATGTGCTTACTGATATCAATTTCTTGCCAAGATTTTTCGCAGCATGCCAAATATCATGACTGTGCGTTATATGTGCTTGATCCTTTTCTGTAAGATAAAGATTTATGTACATGTATATTAAGACTATTATTATAATTGTGATGCATTCTTTATCAACTGTACTGAAAATAGTTCACAAATGCAAAATAATTACTTACTCATCATTGAACCAATTTGGAGGTGAGCATCAGTGACAACCTCAGCAATCTTCAGGCCACTGTCCGTTATTTCTTTCATGCCTCTAACAAATCCTGCCTTCATCCAGATTAGTGCTTTTTTCTATGTCTCTCGCTTTTCAAGTGCTTTCACACACAAGATCTTTTTTGTGGTGTTTTCCATGAACGTATATGTGCAATATTGTACACAGTGTCCTGGACTATCCATTCGTCCATCACCTACAATATTCACATAACAGGATCAAAACATATTAGATATTAAACTTTTTAATTCTATTACTTGTTTAATACATATGTATAATAGTATATATATTAATTACCAAGGAGAATTAGATCTTTGTTCCTAAACTCCTGTATCATCTCTCAGCTTTTTTGACCATAGATCATCGATGGAAGGAACTAGGTATTGTCTTTTGTGTATGAAGATGCACTTTTGAACCCAAGTCTTAAGAACTTGGAAAACAGCTCAATCTTGCTGAAGTTGTTTCCAGAGAACAATAATGCTGAAGCTATCATTAGATCTCCAGCGTGCATCCTCCGATTCAAGACAGGCTGTGGGCACCATTCGTCTGCACTGTGTGATTTGGGACATTCCTGAAGACAAAATGGAGGAAATAAGCATAATGTTCAAGCACATGACATTCACAACCTAAAAAAAATTACCCATTTTAAGTATAATGCAGAACCAACATTGCTGGAAATACGTTGAACAGCCTTCCCACATCCTTTCACTTTGCAAGTCGGCTGCACAGTTTTGTTAGCTAAGCCCAACAGCGGATCTAAATACACTAAATAAGTCTCATTCTCAAGAACTTGATGAATGTCATCAGGAGAGGTAATCTTCACAACTGAGGGTCCTGTTTCCTCTTCTTCTTTTTCTTCCTCCTCCATATCCTCTTCTTCTTCTTGGGGAAACACAATTTTTCATTCCTGAACAGTCTTCTATTCCTGCTACATCTTTGAGGCTGCAAGTAAAATAATGTACAACTAGAGCCGAGCTCGTTGCAAAGCAACGAGTAGGTCTTCCGTTGAAGCTGCAGGCAGGAAGAAGTGACCTTGAGTCAAGGTCATGCCATATCATAAGGTTATAAGCAATCGTGTAAGAGGTATCAACTAACAATGTTTCACTCTGTAGTAAAAAGACTATAAAGGAATGTATGTGACCTTGAACTTGTCCAAATGACCTTGCGAAAGCCATGACACACTCTGGTTATGAGCAAACCCCATCTGTGTATTACTGACTTCTCAAATTCACACATGTTCATACAGTCCATACATCCAGTCAAAATATCTTATCCTTAGTGACCTTGAACTTGAGTTAAGGCCATGTCACACTCTGCATGATACCAACAATGTTTCACTAGAAAAAGGCGGTAACGAATTTAAAGCTTCTCATCCAAACTCATCCAAATGACCTTTCATCAAGACCATAACACACACTGGTTAAGAAAAATCCCAATCTGTGAGTTATTGACTGGATAAGGTCAGCCATGTTCTTTCAGACCATAGATCGAGTCAAATAATTTACCAGGTTCCACACAATGATTTAAGGATTCATTGTGAATGTTTTTGTCCAGTTTGGATATTGAACAAGACGTGTTTGTGAAACACTGATGCCCCGGTATTGCAGCTTATGGCAAAGGTTTAAGTTTCTCAAATCCGTATCCAACTCCAAGGTCAAAGTCAAGAGATAAGAAATTATGTTACCCAAAGAAAGATCTCGTCTCAGTGAATATAACTGTGAAATATGAAACCGCTAAGACTAACTATTGAAAAGCATGGCAAAGGTTAATTTTTTTTTATACTCAATTCAAATGTTAAGGTCAAGGATAGATTAACGGTGTCCAAAGGAATGCGTTGTCATAAGAAATAGACATTGAAATATGAAAGCCCTAGCATTAATTATTCAAAAGTTATGGCAAAGGTCAACTTTTTTTTCAAAAGTAGGTCAAACCCCAAGGTCAAGGACAAAAGTCAAAACTGTCGGTACTCAAGGGAGGGTCTTGTCACAAGAAACACACATGTAAAAATACGAAAACCCTAACACCAACCGTTGAAAAGTTATGAATGAGATTAAAATGTTTCAAAGGTAGGTCAAACTCTAAGGTCAAAGGTAAAAAGTCAAAACTTTTAATTTTTTTAAAGTACGTCAAACTCCAAGGTCAAGGTCAAATAGTAAAAATTGTTGATATCCAATGAACGGCGTTGTCACAAGGAATACACCTGTGAATGTGAAAACACTAGTCCCAACCGTTCAAAAGGTATTGCCAAGGTTTTTTTTTAAAAAAGTGGGTCAAACTCCAAGGTGAACGTCACAAGGTCAAAAATATTAATTCCAAAGAAAAGGTCTTGTCACAAAGAATTTCGGATGTGGAGTATGAAAGCCCTAACGCCAACTGCTCAAAAGGATAAATTTTGCATAGTTGGTCAAACTAAAAGGCTGTACAAAGGATAAGAGAGACTCCGAGATACTCAATCAAGTAAACTTATGATATTGCAGATCAAATAAAGCATGAGCTATAAGAGCAGGCACATAGCATCAGCCTCCCCCTTTTTTCAGACCTAACTTTTTACTTTAGTAATGTTCATTGAAAGTCCCGTTGGCCCCCACTTTTTGTTGCAGTATAGTCCCGTTGTCCCCATCCGCCAGGAAATAGGATTCTGGGCTATTTTCCTATTTTGGTTTTGCTTGTGAAGTCTTTTCAGGTAAGTTAATTTTTTCTCTGGCTACCCCCCCCCCCTTTTTCAAAAACGATGCTATGTCCTTGAAAAGTAACATGTAGAAATGTCTGTCCTGGCATATGTTATAGTTTTATAATGTACAGCCTAACTTTGCACTTAAACCACAAACACATACGTGTAGTACAAAATAATGATAAAAATAGAAATAATCAGTAATATTTAATTATTAAGATAAAAAATGAAAATTATACAAAAAATTCTATATTACATATATAGAGAGATTGTCAATCAAATGGCATGTTCAACGCAATAGCAGCAATAAGAAACTCGCCGACAGTTTTTTTTTTTTTTAATTCCAAATTGCTTTTTAATTTCTACAGATATTTATAATCCTTTCAATGTATGTTCGTGGATTATTGATGGAATAATTTTAGTTACATGTCAAGTTTAATATTATGGTGTTTGTGCTTTGTAGCAAGGATTTGCTAAATACTTATAATTTTCTATGATTGTACCGAAAAGTAGATACATGTTTTAAAGCAGAGCTGCCGCTCAAGCTTTATTTCTGTCGTGTAAATCTAGAGGTCTTTGTGTATATATCATAGGTAAAAGTACCAATACCGAAGATCACATCCCTTCAAAGTTATATTATTCTTGTTTATTACGCCCCTTGCAGTGGCAGATCCAGGAATTTCATAACGGGGGGGGGGGGGCAAAGTAGAAGGCTGGGGAGGGATCTGGGGGGGGCTGCAATGAAGCCCCCAGCGGGTCTATAACAAAGCCCTGGTGGGGATCCAGGGGCGAAGCCCCCAGAAGTTGACAAATTCTTACAAATAAGAGATGTTTTTTCCTTGATTTTAGGATAATGGACATATAAGTTCTACATACAAAAAATTCAAACGGAAGGGGGGGGGGGCGTGCGCCCGGCGCGACGGCCCTGCATCCGCCTTTGCTTTTTATGTTGTTATGCACCTCACCAACCCTTCTTGTGTTCAAGATGCTTCAGTCGTTTGTTTGCATTATAACTTAACAAGAAGTCCGTGATTTTTTGTGTGAAGTTTAGTTTTTAAAATTCCGAAAATGACAGGCTAAAAGGATATGTATTATTGATGAAAATAATGAAATTGGTAATCAAAGTTCAAAATACACGTGCGATGGCGATATTCAAAATTGACAGGAAGTCGCTTGACTTTTTAATACACTTAAAGATGTGGTCAAGAGGAAAGAGTTTGAAAGGTTTGATAAATACACACCATGCATCACAGAGTTGACCAATGTGAATGCATTATGATCAGGTCACGTGGTAAGTACCTCTATCACAATAATTGACACGTGGAGCACGTGCATTGATTTCTTATAATTAAGTTAAAAATTTATTTTTAAAAAAATGAAGATATTAGTTAATAAAACTGTAATGGTTTGGGTCGTGGATATCGGCCTGGGTAGCTCAGTCGGTACAGCACCTGACTAGTGATGCAGGGGTCCCGAAGAAAATTAAAGAATATTTGTTAAAGGTACGTGTATAGTCAATCAGATTAGAAATACAGCGACTATC
Organism: Saccostrea echinata; assembly: GCF_033153115.1. NCBI lineage: Eukaryota > Metazoa > Mollusca > Bivalvia > Ostreida > Ostreidae > Saccostrea > Saccostrea echinata. Next base: position 10,881,455 of record NW_026889785.1, read on the forward strand.
AGAATTCCGGGCCGTAAAAAAGATCTGATTTTGATTAGATCTCAGGTATAGGCGAATGTGTGTGTACTGAAGGGGTTAGTTAATTCATTCAAGATTTATTATATTGTTCGTTTGGACGAAGGCTTCATAAAAATATACACACTGCCTGTACAGGTACACTATACCGGTACACATCAATGAATGTTCCGATTAATTAAAAAATCGGCGGACATTAATTTATTTTAGTTATCTAAAGGCAATGTTATTTCCAGAGACATTTTTATTTTCTGTTTTTTATGTCTCGGATTTTTCTTTTTTGTGATTTACCGGTTTACAAAGGCCTGTGTTTTAACAGCTGTTCATAAACGCCGTCAATTAATATATGATCAGAGAAAACGAGACATCTCCCGGTATTTCATTTCTTATGGAAAATATATGGATTGACATCTTAGCATTTACCTGTGTAATTACGATGTTACAAACCGTGACGATGACTGGCCAGGAGGACTACCCGTTATAAAAACAACTCATGATCAACTCAGCGGACCTATAATTCACTTTAATATATGCTGTAAATCAGTGTAGTCGATATTTTATTGCAAAAATAATGAAAAAAAATACGGGATTTAGGATTTTTCTGTATTTCAAACTCTCGATATGCATATATTTGGGGCGCTCTTGCATATGCACTTATAAAACGTGCATGTTCTGTGCTTGCATGCGTGTACATTGTATGTGTCCGTAAAACCTTAAGAGAGCTGATAAATGTGTTCTGATTTTCAGAAAAAATAATGGGAACCTATAAATAATTACACGTTTATCATTTTGTTCGCATACAGTAACAAGTTAAGTAGAAAAAATAATTTGTTCAACATCGAGGTGCCCGCGGCTCTCTGTGGCCACGTGTATGTAAACGAGGACTGAACTACAACACTTAAGACACAAAGCGGCAGAGATGGATGAAACTGTTTGCTATATTACAAATACTTGAATTATACTACATGTATATTTGAAGGAATTTTTATTTATGTTAATGTTTATTTAATTCTATAAATAATAAATGGACATTCACAAGAGTGATGGTAAAAATAATATGTGCGTAGCATGCGTAGTAATTACAATTATTTACCGAAGCCCCCATTCAATTAAAATACAACAACACGGGATAGAGCAATACTTTTTTTAAATGTATTGTTGCGTGAACAGACAAAAACAGCGATTAAAATTCAAAATGATTTTTATGCACCAGTGTTTGGAATTAAGATTATAAAAGATCGGTAAAGTAATCTTACTGATTCGATATAATCAAAAACATAACTTTCCATTAATTAATAGCTCTTTGTACAAAATTGACATTATACGCGATCACAAATACTAGCTTTGTTTATGGCCACAGGTGGCTAGTACACTGGTGACCTCGATCAAAGGCGTGGGATTCGCGCGTTGGGTTACATAACTAAACATCGAGCTGAACATGGAGACCGTAACATGCATACAGCTAATGATCGTGAATTATTCAATGCATACAGTTTAAAATCACTTACAAAGTTTGTTGTAATAATAAACGTAGAAAGATAGATTTAATATTCTCCGCTTTTTGAACACTATTAATCTAATTTAAAAAAGAAGAAAAGAAAGACTAGTTGTAATAAATAATTTAATAGTGAACCATAAACCACGTTTTAAACATTATTAAAAAGAAAATTAACATTAAATACCGCAGGGTATATTATTGATAGCAAGTCTGTTTAAGTTATACACATGAAGAGGTCTGATTTCCTTGCCGAATGAAAAAACGTTACCTGTTTACCTGGCCTGCTTTCTAATACGTATTACGCAATACCCATGGTATACTCGAACAAAACAACATTTTCATTAGACCAAAAAGGTGTAAAAGAACAATTTTGTTCCCAAGATCCAGATCGAAATATTTACCGTTTTTGAGTTATAAAGCAAAAACTTTTAAGGGCCCAAGATCCCTAATCATAGGGGCCAGCCCCTTTTAAATATTATAATATGAAAGCCCTTGCAATTATGCACAACTTTTGTTCTACATGTCTTAACAAAATATTTCTAGTTTTCAAGATATAAAGGAAAATATGTCAAATTTTTTGCTGTTATCCGCGTTCCAACTTTTGACCCCTCTCTAGCGCCATTTTTAATGCAAAAATCAAAAAACAAAAACCGATGTGCACAACTTCAATGCTTCCTCTTTTCAATTTCAAAGGGTTTTGTGCTCCAATTATAACCATTTCTGAGCCTTTGTCTGGAAATCGGAGGCATGCAAAATTCAATCAAAGGGGAATAACTCGTGAACAGAAGGTAATTTCCGAATTGTATTACGGTATTCTGACAGTGTTTTGTAAAGTCTAAAAGCTCTGAAAATTTGAACAAAATCTGTTAAAAAATGAGGAAGATATGAAGCGTCAAAGTTGGCGTCTAGGAAAAAAAAAAGAATAATAAGAATAATCTTAATCGTCACAATCAGTAGAAGGTCTTCCGTTGGAAACGGAAGACCTTAAATATGTCACTATTTTTTAATCAGAACATTTTATTACCTAATCTACTATATAAATTGTAATTAGGCATTTTGAACTGTTTCCTGATTCATTTTAATGTTTTTGCAAATCATGAAACAGTCAAAACTATATACCCGGTCACAGAATGAACTGTTGCATGGCTGAACTAATCCATTATGACGTCATAATTAATTTCCCTTACTCTCAGCTATAATATTGATTATGTATAAAGTGAAGCATTTTCATGGCATTCAATTTGAAATTATCATTTGAAAAGTAGTCCCGATACTCACAGAAATATATATTCAATTTAATACCGGTATCATTTTAAAGAAGAGGCCAAGAACACCTTTTCTGAGGGTAATCTGGGGAAAATGTAGGCCCCTTTCACTCACTATAGATCTTTGCCTTAAACATCTGACTCAGTGTGTTATATTCAAACCTTTAAGTCATCATTATTTTGTTTACTAAATAAAACATGTACACATTGTTTAATTTGGTTTCAAGAAATAATACACACTTTTGGTTGTTTGTTTGTTGTTTAACACCCTTTTGTTGATGTATTTTAAAATCCTTTGATTATTACATGTATGTCTGTTTAATTATGTTATGAAATTATGTAGTAGGTTAGGTGATAAAACACTGATTTCATGACAACTCGGGAAACAGTCCCTCGATAATGGGGAAGACCTGGGAAACTTCGGCCTCGGGCAACAGTTTCCTAGGTCTTCCCCATTACTTCGGGACAACAATTTGACTGTTCCCCTCGTAGTGATGAAATAAAGTGTATACTAACACTTGGTACCCCAAAAAATGAAAATAGTTACACAATGAATTTTGTGATAGAATTTTGAAACAGAGAGAGTGCAGGATTTACCATATAGATTCTCAATAAGTAGTTTTTAATTTACCCTATGGATATGTTGAAACTCGGTTAGTATGTTTCATCACTGGCCTCAGAGTCCCCTGATTCCTCTGTGGATATGTCAATACTCAATCTGAAAAACACAAAAATAAACATAAAGAACAACTGAAAGATTTTTCTGAAACGTGTATCCTTCTGAGCACTGAATTTCAATATTTAATACCTATTTAATACCTATCCCCCAGTACATGTGGTGGTTTATTAAGGGGGAGGGAAGGTCTTAATATATTGTCTGCCAGGATAAAATAAAATAGACCTTTAAACTGATATGATGTACTTGCTTATGAATTACAATTGTAAAACATTATTTAAGGGAACAATATTTCCTTAATTAATATTAAAGTTCTAAAATTTATCTACACTGTATACTAACTCAAATGGATACAGAAATGATGTGGAGTAGTTTGTTCCTTTAGCCTTTTCGCTGAAAGAAATGAATAATGAAACTTATAAAAAAGCAACCATTTATAATGAAAGTAAAGCATTGGTTGAAATACATTGCTAACACCATGTAAATACCTGCTAGATGGCCCAGCATCCAATTCCTCCACACCTGACATTGCACTGAAAGAGATGCATGTACATGTTATTTACTTACTTCTGATAATTATGTAATTCATCACAAAATTTACACATCATTGATTGCAATAATAAGCAATATAAGCTCCTTACTGATTACAAATACATTAGCTATTTACCAATAAAATCAAAGAGATTCAGAATACAAACTATTATTATTGAGCAATCATGCTGTCTATAAATCTAATTTTTTTTTTTTTTTTATAATTAAATCAAAACATACAACTCAGCATGTTTTCCTGATTGTGCGGATGAGATGTCAGAAAGTCCTAATGGTTCAGTCATTTTCATCTGACGGGACGCTCCATGCATTTGAATGGAGGATACTCGTTGTGTGCTCTTTTTGTCATGACCACCATCATGATCATGTTCATACCTTATATTATATAATAATTAATTTAATGCAGCCATCAAACAAATTCATATTTATTTATCATATTCATATAGATGTATTTTGATACAAATAAATAACTTATTTATAGTATAACTTTATAATTTAATTTTTTTGTATTCTAGCCTCTGATTGGTTAGTATCCAAAAAGGAACACAAATTATTTCTGTATAACCTGGTTTGGTAAGGGGACACACACCCCTGACAACCAGCTGAATCATCTGTATCCATACAATCCTCTCATTTCCAGTCCTCGGGATTCATGGAAAATTCCAGATTTAATAAATGTAACTTTGACTTCAAACATTCGATCTTACCACATGTAAACAAACAACAAGGCTGCTAGGCCTATGTATCGGTTTTAACCTCCCCTCGCTTCCCATCACTTCCGTTACTACGGTTGTATTATTGAGCGGCAAATTTTAACTAATAAAAAGCAACGAAATTTTACACCCATAGTTACAGGTGACTCTCGATGGCTCGACATCCGATCTCTCGAAGTTCTAGATCTCTCGAAGTGAACCTCGGGTCCCGTTTTTTTCCTCTATATAACTAAGCAAATTTACCCCTGATCTCTCGATCTCCCGAAAATCTCTATCTCTCGAACCAAGACCTGGGTCCCGTTACACACATTTCATTGTTTTTTACTCTCTATCTCTCGAAGTTTTGATTACGCATGTAAAGACGTCAATCAAGCGTAAAATTAATGCAGCTTTGGCTTACCTGGACAACAGTGAACGCTTTGGGCTGGGATGGACGTGTTAATTGGGTGTTTACATAGATGATACTACACCTGAGAGTCGTCCGAGTGTTGATATAATTAATTGGTTAATTTGCAAAGTATAAAGAAAACGCTTCACAACTTATTATACCCCCCGCAAACGAAGTTTAGGGGGGATATATTGGAATCAGCATGTCCGTCTGTCTGTCTGTCCGTCTGTCTGTAGACGAGATTTTGTCCGGACCATTTCTTGGAAACTGTTGGAAGGATTTGTCTGAAAATTTGTACACTTATTATTCACCATATGAAGGTGTGCACCTGGTATTTTCATTATGATTGGATAATTATTTTGCATTTTACAGGTGTTTTTTTTTTCATTTTTATTATGTGGTTTTGTCTGGATCTGTTCCCAGAGACTATTGCATAGATTTGTATGAAAATTTGTACAATTATTATTTACCATATGAAGATGTGCACCTGGTATTTTCAACATTATTTGATAATTTTTCTGCATTTTACAGGTGTTTTTTTTTATTATTTTATTTTTATTGACTTAGTCATTTCGGGTTCATGTCTAAGGTTTGAGACATAGAATCTAGAACATCTGTACAAAAATGTGAAATACAGCTTAAAACTACTCATTAGAACTAAAAAAAAAAACACAAAGTATTAAAAACAGTTTTTACATTACACAGCAGATAGTGTAAATCCATTTGTCCCTTGGGAGTAATGAGTGGACATGCATCCAGTTAAAGATTAATTAATGAGTTCAGTGTGGGAAGCTGTTAGGGCATCTCTGATCAAGCAGGTCTTATCTATATCTCAGGGGAATTGGGCAGAAAGAAATAAAGATCTCTGTTGTCTAAGTCTCTTAATTGTAATTTATGTCTGTCAAAATACATAGTTACTAAAACCAGCCTTTTATTTTTAAAATGAGTTTGATATAAAGGTATTAAAATCAATTTGATTTTCTATAATTAATTATGATATTTTTTTTTCAACAATCAATTTGCAGTGTGTCATGTCTCACAAAGATGGCAGATAGTTGCAAACTATTTTTTCAATGTAATAAAAAACACTGTAATTATTAGTGTTGATGTTTTATTAGGCTGCACCTTAGTTTCATTCATTTAATAAAGTGCCCCACCACAGCATGATACGCCCATCAAATATTGTTAAATTATCAGAAACAGTTTAGATTCAATTGTTTGAATGACATCTTTGCGAGACAAGGCAGTCTGCAATTTGTTGTAAAGATATAAAAATTCAAATAAAAAATGTACAATATAAAATAATTAGTTTAAATTATATTATACAATATCATTTAAGTTTTAATTATTATATACAATATCAAATTACTTTTAATTACATCAAATTTATCTTGAAAGTAAGACTAGCCAACAAGAACAATTCAATACAACAAAAGCAATTAATCAAGAGACTGATTCCTTTTGCCCATTTCCCAAGAGATGTAGATAATACCTGCTTGATCAGTGATGCTCTGCCAGTTATCTCCTCACACTAAACTCATTAATTTATCTCTAATTTGACATGCAATTTTCTGCTATCAAAATTTTCCTTGACCAGTGCCTGATCATTACACCCATGGGAGAGGTGGAATTTTTGTTGTTACAGATTGCTGTAAAGAACATAAGGAAAAAAATAAGACTAGTATTTTCTTGATTTAACACTTTTTTAATAAAGATACTGCAATACTCTGACATCTTTTGGGATTGTGTAATTTAAAAGTTAAAAGACATAGTTTTTTGATTCTAAGTCTAATGGTTTTCTAGTTATGATTTTTCCATATTTGGCCATAGCGTCTTTATTAAAGGTCAGAACGACATGGTTTTAATGTGCGACACACCTTCTACCCTAGATGTATCAGCTGACAAAGTTTGATAATTCTAGGCCTAATAGTATTAAAGTTATGAGCCAGACATGAAAAAGCTAACGGACGGACAAACATGAACGCTATAACATAATACGTCCCGTCATAAGACGGACGTATGAAAATATATAATGAGTAATTAAATTTTCACTGTAAATGTTTAAGGAAATTGTGAACACCTCTCACATCTAGAAAACGTTAGTGATTCGGTACTTTCTCTGAAAAACCCAGCGGGGTGTATTTGTCCCTTTTGGACAGTTCTAGTTTTGACTGGACGAGACGATAATTTTGAGAAAATAATTTAGGGAAGTGTCAGTAATTTTCCATATAATTATGAACTTTAATATTATAAGAGTCTACACAATCCCAGTTTGGCAAACATTGCAGTAGTATCTTTATTGGCGTATACATTGCATATATTGTCACCAAAGTATAACATTAGTTTATTGCACAAGAAATCCTATCTCAAGAATTGAATACCGATTACGAGCAATATTGTGAAGGACCGATCAAGCTCAGGGAATAGCCAAATCGACAATTGCTATTTAAGTTTCATGTAATCATGAAATGAGAACAAATAAATATTGAAACTTAAAATAATCATTTTATTTATTCTAAATACGATCATTGATGTTGAAATCAAGTGAATGACCTGTAAAATACGAATGAAAACGTGTAATGACATTATCAACATACACTTCGGTATGTATAATGATAGAACAATGATGATCGGAACTGAAATTCCGGATTTTATTCACTTTCTATCTCTCGAACCCCCCGATCTCTCGAACTTTTCTTACGGTCCCTTGAACTTCGAGAGATCTCGAGTCACCTGTTTTTATTGATTTCAAAATTAAATTATAAGGAATGACTCTAATTCTTGGCCAAAGTATTCGAGTATAACTTGGTTTGGGTCAGTTTACGCTGTTTTATAATCCGCTTCGCGAATTATAAGCGTAAACTGACCCAAACCAGGTTATACTCGAATAATTTGGCCAAGAATTAGAGTCATTCCTAAAATATTGAATCTTAAACGGGTATTATTAAAATATTACAGTCAAAAATTAAGATGGATTTATGTGCAAAGTTGTCCCTTACTGGGGCCCCTCGCTTCAGAAAATCTATTGTCGGAAATCATTTATCGTCGTGTTGAATTTGTAACAAGAGAATATACAACTATAATAAAATACCAACAACTTTTTTCTTTATAGATATATTTCATAACGACTTCTTGAAATGCTTTAGGCCTACCGATCGAAACACGAGAGTGCTACTGACCCGTCGAGCAAGTACCCCGCAAGCTCGTAGTTAAACATGAAGTTTAACTCTCCTTTCTGGCGATTCCAACGCTCAAAGTGTTCGCCAGTAAAAATTTTCTCTTTATTTCTTTCTCTGTCTGATTGCCCTTTTCTTTCTTTAATTGCCCAATGGGTTAAACCTCCACCAACAGGCCGTCCACGCTTTCAAGTCACCATTTTTGTTTACTTTTGAATTCAGCTTGCGAGGTCACGTGATCATGAATATTTCAAAGAGAGGTATTTATTGTCCGATTACTTTTTAAAGTGATGGAGTGGAAATGTCTTATTTGCAGAAAGTATATAACTTATATAGCTTGATGAAAAACCACATATATTTATTTGTTTAAAAATAAGAAACTAATACGGCATATACATCTTTAAGGCCTCTGATCATAAGACGGTATGGGATACTTTCATATTGTGACGTTATTCCTATCCAAATAAACAATAAAATTCAGTATATATACTTATTGGCCTATACTTTTTCTTTCCATAGATTATTACCTAACTGTTAGCGCAATCGGTAAGAGCTCATTGTCTGTACGTAATGAGGTGGAATATCGGCTTTTTTTGTTTTGCTTTTTAAAATTTTTATATTTCCACAACATCTTTAAAATGCATTTTCTTTCAAATATTGTAAAATATGAGAATTTTAAAACGATTGATTGATTGATTGTATATTGTTTTACGTCCCATTCGAGAATTTTTCACTCATATAGAGACGTCACCATATACCGGTGAAGGGCTTCAAATTTTGACCTTTACTCGGCACTCAGGGCCATTGAGCAGTGAGGGATCTTTATCGTGCCAACGCCTGCCGTGACACGGGGCCTCGGTTTTTAAGGTCTCATCCGAAGGACCCGCAACTTTCACTTCAAAGTGCTGAGCGCATGGCGAAGGAACAGTTGCTACCTATTTTTTATCGACTTAGGTCTGTCGCGGCCGAGATTCGAACTCACGACCTCCCGATCACGGAGCGAGCGCTCTACCGACTGAGCTACCGTGAACGGTAATTTTAAAACGAAAAAAGTATTTTGTTTATAATGTACTTTAACTCCATGTTAATATTACCAGGTATCCAATGCTACTTAATAAATACTTACAGTTTAATAAATACTTAATTTAAAAACTATGTATAATATATCAAATATCAACTTCATTTTTAAAGTTTAACAGGTTATAAGGTTAAAAGTTATAATCTAAATGCTAATTTTTTTATAAGCAATTATAAAAGAAAAAAATTGCTGTTTTACTTACAATAAATCAGAGAAATCTGCCATGTTAAACTGCCTGGTGATTTTCTGCTTTCGGAAAATTGAATGGTGAATTCGTTTAAGCAATTTTGAATTTTATACTCTGCAAAATAGTACCTGGGATGAGGCAAATGTCACGCATTTTACCGATTTTTTTTCTTCTTTTTTTCTGCGTCTTAGTTTTTGGGGTGGGGAACCCTAAATGAAATAAAGGAGGATTCAACACCTCACAAGTGGGTGTATGATAGAAGTTACCTAACGACCCAGGTGTTTTTAGATTAACTGATGTCAAGCTTTCTTAATTTGTCTTTGAATAAACCGCTTCTATTTACGTTTCTGCGTGACACGTCAGTAAAATGGTTATCACGCAGCATTACGATGAGCGATAATACTTAGATTAAAAAAAACTGGGTTTTCCTAAATATACTGAAACGCAAAAAAAACGCAACATCCTACTTTAGGGGGAAATATTATATATAGGATATAATTTTGTATCTAAAAAGTAAGGAAATCTTCAACTTTGGAAATATCGGTAATTTATCGGTTGAATGATTTTCATACCAATACCGGAAGTTAAGTTTGAGTCCGATTAACAGAAATCAAAAATTGCATGTTTAACGAAATATTTGGCAATAATATGGGGTTTTAAGAATTTGTATCTGTTTATCATAAGTAATGAAACAATGTTACGAAAAATAAATTCATCTTTCTTTTCCGTAAACGATGCTAAGGCTTCCTAAAATGACGTAAGTAGGCATTTCCATTGCTCTAGCTGGAAAATCTCAAAATAAAGGTGATGGAGAGTTGCAGATGCAAATATGCAATACATCACGCCTCAACAGGCTCTTACGTATCATTAGCATGAATGACAGTCCTTGGACCGGAAGTCAAAGGGTACTACACTGCGCCTGGCTAGAGAAAATTCGACCTCATCATCTGAAAAACAGGTATTTAAAAATGGCAACGAATATTTTTTTCGCTCAGATCTCGAGACTGATGAACCTTCTGCATCGTAGAAATCAAGCTGCAGCTGTTGCACATGGCAGCCTTGCACGCTGTAATTGAATGGCCGGGGTGGGGGGTGTTTTAACATTCATGTGTAACTTTCTAAAGTTGAAAGATAATAATTTAACATTTTTATCAAATCTCTGATGTTTATAAATCGAGTTTTACCTTACTGTATTCATTTTTGAAAATCAATTGATAAAAAATTCAAATATTTGTAGATTACTGCTTGTTGCGTTTCCTTTGCGTTTCAGTATATTTACATTTTCGATGTCTTTGTCCATGATAGTCCTACAAATCAAATTTCGGACTTATTTATGAATATAATGACACTCAGCATGATGATCACGAAGAGAAAAATTTCATTTGACGAGAACTGGATCAAAAATCAATACTGATGGCATACAATTTCTTTTTATATATAATTAATATTAAATATATTTGCAATAACCTTATTTTACATACGTATCGTTATATTCATCTTTGCTAGCCAAGGGTGACGATCCGCTCCTCTCCTCTTTTCACCCTTGGCAGATTGAGTCGTAACAATTACGCATTTCATTGGTTACAGCTAAGGTTAGCATCACCAATCAAGGCGCGTGAAACAAATCACCACGTGTAATTAGAAATTGTAAACAAAAATGGCGTCGGAAGAAACTTGTAGGATATGTCCTGATGTTCTACCAAAAAGACATCGAAAGTCAATTTTTGGACCATCTTTTAATGTATTAAACCAACTTAAGTCAAATCCTGGGGTACATTCCACGACCTGAAGACGGCAAATCTAAGTATATTTGCGGGTTTTGTTTCACAAAACTCCACAAAATCGCAAAAATTGACTATGACCTCTTGCACCGTATGGACGCTCGAAAGTCTGAAAAACATGCTTTAAGAAGCGGTTTGCGGGCAAAAATGTACAACGTATCATTCCATTTATTAACTGATGTGCGCATTCGTCACGTGGAAAGGTATTCAACAAGCACGCCCTTGAAAGTTACAACACAGACAAAGCGAGTGCTGATTCACAGTCCAACGCCCAGGAAAATAAAGAAGCCTCTATTTACATGTTCTCCCAGTCAAGAGCGCTTGATTTTACCGAAACCTGTGCAAACACAAGAGGAGTCTGTTGATAAATCGCGGCCTATGGGTAAAAGGAGTAAAATCAGCGTCAAATTGTTTTCTCCTGTTAAAGCCAAGGTATTGTTTATATTAATCTACGTTAATATCTACATGTATGATATTAGCTTATAGCTTAGATATTACATTACTTTTTGCAGTTAATATTATCTCTATAATTTTAAAACTTTGTGCATTAGAGAACCAGCTGTAGGATCTTTGATGTTTATTGGCTTTTATTTTAGCGCTTGATTTTACAAAAACCTGTGCAAAGACAAGAGGAGTATGTTAATAAATCGTGGCCTATGGGTAAAAGGAATAAAATCAGCATCAAATTGTTTTCTCCTGTTAAAGCCAAGGTATTTATATTAATCTACGTCAATATCTACATGTATGATATAAGCTTATAGCTTAGATATTACATTAATACTTTATGCATTTAATTTTATCTTTATAATTTTATAACTTTGCACACTAAGAAAACCAGCTATAGGATCTTTGATGTTTATTAGCTTTTATTTATGGGCCTAGCTAGGGTATTTAAAGCTGTGTTCGAGCAGTTTTCTTATCTTGGTTAGGGATAAGCCTCATGGCACACTATCTCTAATTTTATGCCAACCTCAAGGTACACGGCATTCTAGGTTTCATTTAGCACGTGCTGAGCGAGCACTTTATGATTAGACATAACTGGAGATAGTTTACTGCTTTAAGCCAAGTTGGCTAGTAACTTTGTTAATTTATTCATTTAAGGGTTCTGCTTCCGGTTACAGAAGAATTATCTACAAATCACCACTAAAATCAGCAGTGAACAAAGCAGTTTTCTCTGAAGTGGAGAAGGACTGTGCTATGTGTTCCAAGAAGTTGCCTTCAGTATTGAGAGATTTCAGTAGTGAAAATGTGGCAGCTTTCACCTTGGACAAATTAAACAATGAAATGCAGAAGAAAGCTCCACTGTTGCATGAATTTCTACAACATTCTGTTAAAGGATCCATTTTGGGAACTGTTGTCACTGCAGCTGTGGCCCTGAGATTTCGCAACAAATAGTTATCAGCATTACCTCACACAGTAGCAGAGATTTTAGATAAAGGGGGAGCCACAGATGAGGTTGGTATATCTGCAAATATTAAGATGGCATAAAAAAAGTTGTTTTTTAATTATTAGTTATCTTTTATTTTATTTTACACATTTAATCAAATAAAGGGTGGTATACTGTTTTGTTTGTGTATGTAGAATTTACAATGAAGAATGATATTTCAAATAATCAAGTAAAAGATCATGATCAGAGATTAATGTTATGTGAGGTCAAATTAGCCTAAATTTAAACCACAGTGCAGACACAGCTTGTCCCAGTTTAAATAGTTAATATTCTGTGAAAATTGTCATGAAAGATACTGATTAACTTTAAAAAAAAATCCTTATATACAACCTGAATATATAATTTTTAGCAGGGGAAAAAAATCAAGAAAAAAGTCTTTCCCAAGTTTTTCATGTAATGTGTATACTTGAAGACTGTACATTGCAGGCTATTGATACTTTAGCAAAGCTTGGTGTATGTGTGTCATCATCAGCAATGTCAAAACAGAAACAGAGGCTCTTACAGAGACAGAAAGAGAAAATTGAAACCCTTATGCTGAAGGAGAAGGAAGAATTATAGGAATCAGGTAAGAATGATTCCCAGATATCTTGTGACATTATTGGGGATAACATAGACATAACTAGAAGTCCATCTCAGATAAGTGTAGACAGAAAAAGGCAAAGTTGGCACTGGTTTCTTCTGGTGGGGCTACAAAAGAGAGTTTTAAATCCATTATTAAATGATACAGCACCAATTGCAGATATAAAATCAGTTGACAATTGTACATTTATTCCAAACTTTGATGAGTGTAGAAAATTGGATGAAAACTTCATATTCCATATAACACATGTGCAAGTCAAGTATGTGGGTTGCCTTAAGAAGTACAAAGATTGTGTGCCTAAGTTCATTCCAAACCCTCATTTGAAGGAACTTGCAGAAAAATCTAATTTTGTATTGCTTGATATGTTGGATAAAAGTGAGAACAAGTCTGAGGATATGATCACCATCTTGGAACACATACATGCCAATTACATTGCCCATACTGATGGAGAAAATCCATCGGTCATCAAGAAAAAAGTTTTCGTCGGAGACGTGCTTACAAATGAGCGAGCTTAATCAGCTCAGCTTGCCATGTTGAATGGTAACACAGATTATGACAGACTTGGTGGGTAAATACACCGTCCTGAAGGCTTACACAGAATGATGAACCTACTTTTGGTATCAGAATGGGCTATAGTTGATGTTGAATTTTCTTGTTTCAAAAGGCATGTTTATTTTACAATTTATTTGTCAATTTCAATGTCTAAATGAACCCCAGGTTGATCGGGGCTACATATAAAAGTTTGTTGTCAGACAACAAGCTCTTAACGTGTTCTGCAATACATTAATACATGATTAGAAGGAACTGCCAGAAATTTTGATTTGTTATGTGCATAATTCATTTTATCTTTCATATTTATTTGATATTTTCAAAAAATGAAATAAAAATATATTAAACAATATCAAAATAGTCTTAACAATTTAATCTATACCAAATTAATTTTGAAAATAAAAGGCTGGCCATCAAATGACATATACTATAAACTGACAAGCAGTTTTTCTGTCTAATTCCCAAAGGATACAGATAAGAGCTGCTTGATCAGAGATGTTCTAACAGAAATGATTGAGACAGCTAGCCTTCCTATACATTGAATTCATTAATTAATCTTTAACTGGATGCATGTCCATTCATTACTCCCAAGGGATGAATGGATCTGTACTATCTGCTTTAATAGTCTGTATTGTAATAAAAATGCATATTTATGTCATTCCGCTGAAAACAGAGATTTTTTTTTTAATTTGTTACAAAGATTTATTACCCAAAAAAAAAAAAAAAAAAAAAAAAAAAAAATTGTGTAATCTTGATACAACTGCATGACTCTTAGATTTGTAGGAACTATCTACCATAAATTTTTTTTTTTAAATACTTGATGATTTTTTTTTGAGATTTAATGTTAGACTGGTTTTAAGCTGCAGTTCATATTGACAAAGACAAACCGACATACTGATTCCAATAACCCCCCCCCCCCCGGGTATAATAAGTTTTATTTATATTATACAATATCAAATTAGTTTATTATACAATATCAAGTTAGTTTTAATTACTTTTCACCAAATTCAATTTTAAAAGTTAAAAGGCTAGCCAACTTGATTCATTTAATCCAACGCTGATTCCTTTCCCCAATTCCCAGGAGATAAAGATAACACCTGCTTGATCAGAGATGCTCTACCAGTTAGCTCCTCACACTAAACACCGTTCACGGTAGCTCAGTCGGTAGAGCGCTCGCTTCGTGATCGGGAGGTCGTGAGTTCGAATCTCGGCCGCGACTGACCTAAGTCGATAAAAAATGGGTAGCAACTGTTCCTTCGCCATGCGCTCGGCACTTTGAAGTGAAAGTTGCGGGTCCTTCGGATGAGACCTTAAAAACCGAGGCCCCGTGTCACGGCAGGCGTTTGCACGATAAAGATCCCTCACTGCTCAATGGCCCTGAGTGCCGAGTAAAGGTCAAAATTTGAAGCCCTTCACCGGTATATGGTGACGTCTCTATATGAGTGAAAAATTCTCGAATGGGACGTAAAACAATATACAATCAATCAATCAATCTCACACTAAACTCATTAATTTCTCTCTAATTTGACATGTAATTTTTTGTTATCAAATTTTCCTTGACCAGTGCTTGATGATTACACCCATGGGGAAGTGGATTTTCTCTTATAACATTATATTTGTTATAGATTGCTGTAAAGTATATCATGAAAACAATAAGTATTTTCTTGATTTAATATTTTTTTAAAAAGGATACTGCAACATTCTTACATTTTTGGGGATTGTTTAATTAATAGTATACAGACACAGTTTTTTTTAGCTCTACTGGTCAGAGACCAGAAGAGCTTATGCGATAGTAAGGTGTCCGTCGTCCGTCCGTCTGTCTGTCTGTCCGTCCGTCCGTCTGTAAACAATTTTTCAAAACGCTACTTCTCCTACAGTTTTGGTCTGATTTCAATATAACATGACACACAAATAGACTACACTAAGATATATAATTCTGTATATCGGTTTTTGATTTCGATGAACGGTGTTGCCATGGTTACTAAAAATAGAAATTTCTGAAAAATTTCTTTAAAACGCTACTCCTCCTACAGTTCTGGTCTGATATCAATATAACTTGGCACACAAGTAGACTACTGTAATATTCCGGAAATTTATAGTATGACCATTCGGGTTTAGCTATAATGTTGCAGATGTAAACTTCCGTGTTAAAAGGTATATAAAGGCTGAATCCCGGTACAGATAGTCCTTTCCAGTGCAAGCTGTGCGAAGTACAAGACGTGTGTGAACAGCGGTACTTGTAAGTGAGACGATAAAGTCAGCTTACAGGAGAGGTTGTCCTTTTGAGAAAAGAAAGGATAGTTATTAAAAGGCTGTTGTGTTTTGGAGTGGCAAGCCACTCAGAGGCTAACCAGAAAGGGAGGTTAGCCACCTGTAATTCGTCTTGTTGACCTGTCTGGCGACCAGGCTGTTGTGTGCAGTGTGTCTGCCTGAATAAGGCTATCAGTGTGCACAGCAGTTGAAGGGCTGTCACTTGTACTGACTGTGTCCTGAATAAGGCTGCAGTACAAGCGTCAGTCCGAGGTTGGCCAGTGAAAGGGATAGTCTACCCATTGCATTTACACAATCATTTGTAACTAGTTGATTACCTATTTCATATTGTCGTGAAAATTACCTAGATAAGGTTTGGCCATATTATTTGTATATATTTGCAGGCCTTTGTTGTCAATCATTTGCCAATCATTTATTAAGAAAAATTGTTATATCGAAGTCATCCCCAAAACCTTGAAATGACAGGTACTACCCCCGATAGAAGCTAACATTCCGCTCGACACGTTACACTACTCTAATTACATAATTCAGTGCATCGGTTTTTGATTTCGATGAACGGTGTGGCCATGGTTACTAAAAATATAAATTTCTGTAAAATTTCTTTAGAAACGCTACTCCTTCTACAGTTTTGGTCTGATTTAAATATAACTTGGCACACAAGTAGACTACACTAAGGTACATAATTTAATGCATCGGTTTTTGATTTCGATGAATGGTTTTGCCATGGTTACTAAAAATATAAATTTCTGTAAAATTTCTTTAGAAACGCTACTCCTTTTACAGTTTTGGTCTGATTTAAATATAACTTAGCACACAAGTAGACTACACTAAGGTACATAATTAAATGCATCGGTTTTTGATTTCGATGAATGGTTTTGCCATGGTAACTAATAATAGAAATTTTATGTAAAATTCCTTTAAAACATTACTCTTGCTACAGTTTTGGTCTGATTTCAGTCTAATTTGGCAGACAGTTAAACTACACTACGATACATAATAGTGTGTATCGGTTTTTGATTTCAGTGAATGGTGTTGCCATGGTTAATTTAAATAGAAAGTTCTATTAAATACTTTCAAAACGCTACTCCTTCTACAGTTTTTGTTTGATTTAAATATAACTTGGCACACAAGTAGACTACACTAAGGTACATAGGGTACAGTCCCTGAAACGTTCTACTTTCCCACTTGAACGGTGAGCGAACGCTGAACGAACGCAGAGCGAACGGTGAGCGAACGGTGGGTGAACGATGAGTGAACGCTGAACGCAACTTGGTGAACGGTAGGTGAACGCTGAACGGTGAGCGAACGCAGAACGCGAACGGAGCGCGAGCGGGAGCGCAAAGTGAACGGTGAACGCAAGATGAACGATTAATTCGGAATGCCTTTGACCTTTTCCATGCACTGTATCTATTCTATTGTATTCTAATGTCAGGCGGAAAATAAATAAATATTGTCCCAAGAAAGATGAAACATGCACATTTAGTAAAACTATTAATTTAGTTTCTTACAATATTTTCTGCACATATGTATGTTTAAATTCAGCTGTTTAATCACACGATTTTTATCGCTGTAAAACGTTGTCATTGTTACCGAACGCTGTAGTTTAAAAGATGAAAAAATTCTAGTTGTAAAATAGATATGCTTATTCTTATTTGATATATAAAACCATTACAAATAATGATTTTCGAAGAGTACATTACTGACTGACAGAATGAATTACAACGGTTGTAACAACCATACATGTATTTCCGTGTCAAAGCAATTCCGTGTAAAATAATGAGAAAAAAAATTGAATATATTTGGCTGGTCTGTAGACGTATTGCATGTATACACTCGTATTTAAAAAATTTAATGCAATAATATATTTTATGTGTCTTTTCATTTTTTAATGATGATTTATTCAGCCGACTTCTACATGTATTTATAAACAATTTCCCGTGATTATACTCGGGCAAGGTGATACAAAGAAGTATTCATATTATTTGTTATAGATTAAAATTTCAGAACTTGGTATTTAAGTAATACGTGCATAGTTTTGATTAAACGGACAAATGAGAGAGAGAGAGAGAGATTCCGTTTTAGCCCCCCTTTCCACAAATGCATGTACATGTACCTGTAAAAACAAAAATTCTTAATTATACCCCCGTTCCGAAGGAGAGGGGGGTATACTGTTTTACCCTTGTGTGTCTGTCTGTCTGTCCGTAACAAATTTTGGTCGCAGTTTTCTCAGCAACTACTCATTGCAGAAGCTTGAAATTTTAGCACAATCTTTGTTTAGGCATGCCATATGGTGGGATTCATTTTTGTACGAATTCGATGTCAACTTCCTTTTTATCCGTGCGTCTGTCCGTACCATACATAACAAATTTTGGTCGTAGTTTTCTCAGCAACTACTCATCGCAGATGCTTGAAATTTTAGCACAGACTTTGTTTAGGCATGTCATATGGTGGGATTCATTTTTGTACGAATTTGATGTCAACTTCCTGTTTATCCGTGCGTCTGTCCGTACCATACATAACAAATTTTGGTCGTAGTTTTCTCAGCAACTAATCAATGCAGATGCCTGAGATTTTAGCACAATCTTTCTTTAGGCATGCCATATGGTGGGATTCATTTTTGTACAAATTCGATGTCAACTTCCTGTTTATCCGTGCGTCTGTTCGTACCATACATAACAAATTTTGGTCGTAGTTTTCTCAGCAACTACTCATTGCAGATGCTTGAAATTTTAACACACTCTTTGTTTAGGCATGCCATATGGTGGGATTCATTTTTGTATGAATCTTATGTCAACTTCCTGTTTATCCGTGCGTCTGTCCGTACCATACATAACAAATTTTGGTCGTAGTTTTCTCAGCAACTACTCATCGCAGATGCTTGAAATTTTAGCACAATCTTTGTTTAGGCATGCCATATGGTGGGATTCATTTTTGTACGAATTCGATGTCAACTTCCTGTTTATCTGTGCGTCTGTCCGTACCATGCATAACAAATTCTGGTCGTAGTTTTCTCAGCAACTACTCATTGCAGATGCTTGAAAATTTAACACACTCTTTGTTTAGGCATGCCATATGGTGGGATTCATTTTTGTACGAATTTGATGTCAACTTCCTGTTTATCCGTGCGTCTGTCCGTACTATACATAACAAATTTTGGTCGTAGTTTTCTCAGCAACTACTCATCGCAGATGCTTGAAATTTTAGCACAATCTTTGTTTAGGCATGCCATATGGTGGGATTCATTTTTGTACGAATTCGATGTCAACTTCCTGTTTATCTGTGCGTCTGTCCGTACCATACATAACAAATTCTGGTCGTAGTTTTCTCAGCAACTACTCATTGCAGATGCTTGAAAATTTAACACACTCTTTGTTTAGGCATGCCATATGGTGGGATTCATTTTTGTACGAATTTGATGTCAACTTCCTGTTTATCCGTGCGTCTGTCCGTACTATACATAACAAATTTTGGTCGTAGTTTTCTCAGCAACTACTCATCACAGATGCTTGAAATTTTAGCACAGACTTTGTTTAGGCATGTCATATGGTGGGATTCATTTTTGTACGAATTTGATGTCAACTTCCTGTTTATCCGTGCGTCTGTCCGTACTATACATAACAAATTTTGGTCGTAGTTTTCTCAGCAACTACTCATCACAGATGCTTGAAATTTTAGCACAATCTTTGTTTAGGCATGCCATATGGTGGGATTCATTTTTGTACGAATTCGATGTCAACTTCCTGTTTATCTGTGCGTCTGTCCGTACCATACATAACAAATTCTGGTCGTAGTTTTCTCAGCAACTACTCATTGCAGATGCTTGAAAATTTAACACACTCTTTGTTTAGGCATGCCATATGGTGGGATTCATTTTTGTACGAATCTGATGTCAACTTCCTGTTTATCCGTGCGTCTGTCCGTACCATACATAACAAATTTTGGTCGTAGTTTTCTCAGCAACTACTCATCGCACATGCTTGAAATTTTAACACACTCTTTGTTTAGGCATGCCATATGGTGGGATTCATTTTTGTACGAATCTGATGTCAACTTCCTGTTTATCAGTGTGTCTGTCCGTACCATACATAACAAATTTTGGTCGTAGTTTTCTCAGCAACTACTCATTGCAGATGCTTGAAATTTTAACACACTCTTTGTTTAGGCATGCCATATAATAGGATTTATTTTGGTACAAATCCGATGTCAACTTCCTGTTTATCCCTGCATCTGTCTGTACCATACATAACAAATTTTGGTCGCAGTTTTCTCAGCAACTACTCATTGCAGGTGCTTGAAATCTTAACACAATGTTTGTTTAAGCATGTAATATGTTGGGATTCATTTTTTACTAATCCAATGTCAATTTCCTGATTATCACTGTGTTTGTCTATAACTGAACTTGTGTATTCACATCAGAGCGGGGGTATTATTAGTGAGCATTGGCTCACAGACTTCTTGTTTTCATCTAAATATATCAGGCAGTGAAAATCACCTTTTTAATTTATCAATAAATTCACTTTGTTTGACAGTCATAATCGGTTTTTATTTTCCTGCTTCAAGTTCACACGAAGTCCACGTGCTTGTCCTGTCAATCAAATCATTCAACAGTGTGCAGGTGTGAAAGTTTCGTCATACCAAAGGCGAAGTGCTACACTGTAGTATTTCCAAGAAGTTTTACGTTTTATCATTTCTAGATCTGATTCCAATTTTTCCAGTAAATAAATAAATAAATAAAATACATAGGGCATAAACACTTCGAATGAATTTGAAACATACTCCCTAGCCAATTTAAAATACCACCGTCGGCGCGTATATATTTTGAACTACTATTGTTTAATGACTTTTTTTAGATGCATGTTTGTTCCGAGACTGAAATTTTTGTGCTACAAAACGCGTTAACTTCTTTTTAAATATTAATTCAAAATATACTGGAAATACTAACTAAGTGACCGATCTACGTGGAAAAGGGGGGGGGGGGGGTCTTAATCATATTGAATGGCAAACATATAAAGTTATTGAGAAGAAAGGGATTTTTTTCTCTCTAACAGTAGAATCTATATATGAATTGTAGTATATTACATTTAAATAAATATTTTTTAACCACACTATCAATTAAATTCGCTCCAAAGATATTTAATTAACTGGATATGCGCAGTACTATTTATATTTCTCAGAACTACTTCTAATAATGTATTTCTATAATAATTGGGAAAAAAAACGTGTTAGTAACAAATACTTTCTAATTTTCCTGCAGTTGCTAAATTAATTGACATGGATCATTATCTCTCCATTAACGACTTGTCGTCTTTAACATAACAGCAAAATGTTGCAGTGCTAAAAGTACCCCTATATTGCCCGTATTTAAATTTAATTTTTCAGCATAGTTCTACATAGGTACTTACTTATAACAATATTTATTTTCCAGAGTAATTTATATAATAACCTAACAGCTAAGTTAGAATTATAATAAAACATATTGTAGATAATTTATTCCAATAAAATAATGATCCGTTAAAGACGATATGTGAATTATTAAATTTCAAATCCCGTAAATCCTAACTTACAAAAAAGATAAGTCCTTTCACTTCGGAGTTCCGAATGACAGTGAAGACTGAACGATAAGTGAACGCTGAACGCAAGGTGAACGCAAAGTGAACGAACGGAGAACGCTTTGTGAACGGTGAACGCGAAACTGTGAACGGTGAACGCAAGGTGAACGAACGGTTAGCGAACGGAAAAATGGGAAAGTAGAACGTTTCAGGGACTGTAATTCTATTTATTGCTGCATGTTGCAAAGTTTCAAATCCGAGTGCTACTTTTCCTTTGTTATACGTACAGACCAGTAGAGCTACAGTCTCATCAGAGACTTGTGGTTGATTTCTTGACCTGGAGTTTGACTTGCATTTGAGAAACTTTAACCTTCGCCACAAGCTGTCATACGGGGGCATCAGTGTTTAACAAACAGATCTTTTTTTTTGCTTCACTCAATTGAAGACTTGTAGTTGATTTCCAGGAATTAACACCCGTTGTGTGTATATGCCCTCTCCACTTTTTAATTACAAACGCATACTTACTGTATGCAGCCCTCTCCACAAATAGTGCTTGCACATCTGCTTTGTTTCTTCCAAATTTTTCTGCCGGGTAAATTTCAATTTCCGTGTTTCCATGTGACGTTTCAATTCGGAATCATTTACCGATCCCGGCCAATTTCATACAATGTTTGTGAACAAGAGGAAACGAAATTAATTATCGTCATCATGCACAATCTATTTACGTAATACATACATTACTGGAATTCATTTAATAAAATGTATATTAACAAAATGAATTATCTATATGAAATGTCTGTTACATTTTTGGCGCCCACGTTGGGACAAGACGGCACGATTCCACTCAACGATGGATCAGACAGGTCGTCCAAGTGCGTACAAGATATGACAGAAAGCACGCATGTTTGGTGAGCTTAGACTGTTAAGTTGTGTAACAGACTTGTGTTGTGTAGTGATGGTAAAATTAACAACAAGGCTGTTGTTCGAGTTTGAACAAGACGGATCTCTATTATCATGAATCAGTAATAGTAATAGTAAAGAAACCCTGTAATTAAATAACAAATTATAAATATTCAGCATAAAAACTATAGACTTACTGATCAATATACCATCAATATAGCGTTATCAGAATCAACGGGAGATAATCGAATTATATGAAATGTACACAATCAAATTTCCCATTTCTTTATTCAATATATATTTATCATAAAAACTTTACAATAATTATCCTGACAATGTCTATGTACATTATTCATTATTGTTGCTCATAAAAACAATATCATTCATACCATTCAATGGGAATGGGCCATAAAGGAGCACATATAAGCTGCATACAATATACAGCTATAGGGATAATATCTACAAATCAACAACAAACAACTTTGTAGATATCTACACTAAGCATAAAATAAGGTTTACTTTTAAATATATAAACAAGTGAGGCATCAATTTACTATTTACACATAACTTTATATCTACAGTCTCACTTCACTATTCATTTACTCCAGGTTTAGTGACTTAAAAAATTAAGTGCAAAATTACAGATTTCACTTTTAATAATATTAGAATAATATATTAACATTAGTGTGAAAGAATTACTTACCATGCAAGTGGAAATATGTCTCAATGTCAAAGATTGATTGATTGATTGATTGTTTGTTGTTTTACGTCCCATTCGAGAAGTTTTCACTCATATTAAGACGTCACCATATACCGGCGAAGGGCTTCAAATTTTGACCTTACTCGGCACTCAGGGCCATTGACCAGTGAGGGATATCGTGCCAACGCCTGCCGTGACACGGGGCCTCGGTTTTTGGGGTCTTATCCGAAGGACCCGCAACTTTCACTTCAAAGTGCCGAGCGCATGGCGAAGGAACAGTTGCTACCAATTTTTTATCGACTTGGGTCTGTCGCGGCCGAGATTCGAACTCACGACCTCCCGATCACGGAGCGAGCGCTCTACCGACTGAGCTACCGTGAACGGTTCAATGTCAAAGGTCTTATGGTATAATATGAAAACTGTGGAACTCAGTCACCAAAACATGACTATAGCTTTCCACTGCTAAATCAGAATGTTACCAAAAACACAAAACTTGGAGGGAAAAACAAAACCCAATCCAAAAACATAAGACAAACTAAAAAACCCAATGAAATTTAAAGATACAAAATGACCATGGCCAGAATATAATTAGAGCCCTGAGGCTAACTCTGGATCTCTCTGGAAAAGTACAATTTAAAAGTCAATACACTTAACTACAGTCACACAGTAATCATAGATGAAATAAGCATGGTAAGCAGTAGCAGATCCTATTCAGTATTTATAGGAGTAAGCTCCTTTGACTGAAACAATTAGAATATCAGTATGGGTAGTAATATAATAAAAAAAAAATTATGATTTAATTTCTTTGTAGGAAATGCTTGTCAGAACAAAAGACTGAAAAAGACTGGCAATTTTTTACTACTCACTGTGATAGACACATCTAAATAAACATTGAAATGTTAAATTTTTTGTTCATTGCTTTTCCTCATATGGTATTAATATTGCATAATATTCTTGTGAATATCGCACGATTTTCACACGAAAAACAGACAAAGTGGAATTCGCATGGATATCATGCGAAATTTTAGTCGCATGAATTTCGCATGAAATTTGTGTGATAACATTCGCATGTGGGACTTTTCGCATGATTTTTGTATGATTTTCACATAAATTTCATGCGAAAAGGCAAACGCATGAAAATCATGCGAGCCACTTTTCCCTGTGTACATTTAAAAATCTTTTTCTCAAGAACCACTGAAACTCAGTTTATGTAGATTCAAATTAGTTCAAATCATGACCCCTGGGGAAAGGTTGGGGCCACAATGGACGATCAAAGTTCCATACAGGAATATATAGGAAGAATCCATCTTCTCAAGAACAGCTAAGCCACTATTGGAATTATTTATATGGAAGCATCCTCAGTGGTGTAGATTCAAGTTTATTCAAATCATGACCACCGGGGGCAGTGTGGGGCCACTGTGGTTGATCAAAATTTTACATATGAGCATTTAGGAAAATATTTTTAACAACAGCAAAGCCATCCCATGTAGACCGTTCACACCCGCCCTGTGCTCATAGACATGATCCCAACAAAATCCCATCGACAATTCAGTAGTTAAATAACGGCTTAACAATTAGTATGAAAAAATTCAGTCAGCATTCGACTCGTTTTCGAAATTGTTCATACTATAAATTGATTTCTGAATTTTATTTCTTTGTTCTTTTGTAGTCTGTGTTGTGGTCTTCTGCTTTAAATAATGAAAGCGAAAAAAGTACATATTTTTTAATGACGAATTTTTCCTTTCTTTGTGAATTGCTTTCACAATGTGTTTAATTTTTAGGTCACCTGAGTAAACTCAGGTGACCTATCGCTTTCCGTTTTTGTCCGTCGTCGTACGTCGGTCGTAAACTTTTGAACATTTTTAGCTTCTTCTCTGGAACCGCTCAACCAATTTCAACCAAATTTTGTATATAGCATCTATGGGTGAAGGGGAACAAAAATTATGAATTTCATGGTCCCTGCCCCCCTGGGGCCTGAGGGGTGGGGCTAAAACCACCAAAAATAATGCAATCTTTAAAAATCTTCTTTACTCCTGGACATCAAGCAGTCAAACTGTTGGCATCATTGTAATAAGCATGGAGCCTTCTACCAAAATTGTGAAATCATGGCCCCAGGGTCAGGGGTTCTGGCCCCAGGGTGGGGCTATATAGATCATATAGTGAAAGTGCATTATTTCTTTGAAAATCTTCTTCTCTGCTCCTAGGTATTAAATAAAGTTACTAAGTACATAGTTATGATGAGCAAGAGTGCCTCTTACAAAATTGTGAAATTCATGGCCCCAGGGTCAGGGGTTCTGGTGTTAGGGCGGGGCTCTATTGATTATATAGTGAAAATGCATTATTTCTTTCAAAGTCTTCTTCTCTGCTCCTGGGTATTAAATAAAGGAACTAAGTACATAGTTATGATGAGCAAGAGTGCCTCTTCCAAAATTGTGAAATTCATGGCCCCAGGGTCAGGGGTTCTGGTGTTAGGGCGGGGCTCTATAGATTATATAGTGAAAAAGCATTAATTCTTTGAAAATCTTCTTCTTTGCTCCTGGGTATTAAATAAAGTAACTAAGTACATTACATAGTTATGATGAGCAAGAGTACCTCTTCCAAAATTGTGAATTTCATGGCCCCAGGGTCAGGGGTTCTGGTGTTAGGGCGGGGCTCTATCGACTATATGGTGAAAATGCATTAATTCTTTGAAAATCTTTTCCTCTGCTCCTGGGCATTAAGGTGATAAACTAAGTACATAGTTATGATGAGGAGGTGGACCTCTTCCAGAATTGTGAAAGCCATGGCCCCTGGGACAGGGGTTCTGGTGTTAGGGCGGGGCTCTATTGATTATATAGTGAAAATGCTTTAATTCTTTGAAAATCTTCTTCTCTGCTCCTGGGTATTATTTAAACAAACTAAGTACATGGTTATGATGCATAAGGATGCCTTTTCAAAAATTGTGAATTTCTTGGCCCCAGGGTCAGGGGTTCTGGTGTTAGGGCGGGGCTCTATTGATTATATAGTGAAAATGCATTGATTCTTTGAAAATCTTATTCTCTGCTACTGGAGATTATTTAAACAAACTAAGTGCATGGTTATGATGCATAAGGATGCCTTTTCAACATTTTTTAAATATATGGCCTCAGCTTTTGGGGTTCTTGAGGAGGGGGGGGGGCTCTATTGAATTTGATTATATAGTGAAAAAGCATTAATTCTATTAATCATTAATTAATCCTGTCTGCTCCTTAGTGTTGAGCTGATAAATAAATTGCTTAGCTATGATGAGTTATGATGGGAGCTTCGAACAGAATTTTTAAATCTTGTGGTCCTAGGGTCAGGGGTTCTGGCATAACGAGGGGGGGGGGGGGGGGCTTTTGATAATATAGTGGAAAAGTGTTAATTCTTTGAAGTCCATTGTTATGATGATGAGGGTAACTCTTCCAAATTTGTAAATTTCTTGACCCTTGGTCTTGGGTTCTGGTGTTAGGGTAAAGCTTTGTTGAATCTGTAGTGAAGATGCATTGTACCTGTGAAATTCTCTGCTTCTGGGCATATTGGAAGCAAACTGAGTAAAAGTTTAAATGGTATGAGTAAGCGTATTTCTACCAGATTTTTAAACATCTGGACCATTGGTCTAAGCATTCTGGTCCTGGGCAGGGCTCTATTAATTTGTATTCTACTGAGAGAAGTTATTCCCCTTTTCCATTCACCTTTGATAATTAATCACTGTAAATAATGTATTTGAAATGTTAATAGAATAAGATAATTATGCAAGAATGTTTATTGTATAATTAAAAAAGTACTTTCTTAGTTTTAATAAACAGGTAGACCTGTAAGTAATAGATAAATAAAAATGAGACAAAAATAACTTATCTTATTAAAAGTTCTTCAAAGACCATAAGAGAGGTCAATGCTAGAGGTCTTAAGGACATACGCAACATACCTTACCTACTGATAATTTTTCAAGATATTCTTAATTTAAGATTATAGTGCCATCAGATGTTCGTCGACAAAAAATCAGCATGCATTACCAGGGGTTTTGAAAAGATATCAATTGATAAAAATTCTTGTTTAATTCAAAGAAAAATACACAAAAATTACTAAACACATATTCTAGATGTTTTGTTTATCCAGACTTGTTTTAGAAGAAGTGTACAACAGCATATATAGACATACAAATGTAGCACACAATTCCTTTAAGCATTGGAACTCTTAAATTCCAGGGAAAAAGACAATAAAGTTAAAACTACGTTGCGTATGTCCTTAATATGGGTTTATAAATAGTATAGAAGCACTAATAGTTTGTTAATAGTCTGCATAGTGTTAAGTGGGGGACAGATTAGAACTTAATTTATGAGTTGATACTGAATACTAGACTAATTATTTTGTTGATCCTGATCTTCCTACTTCTGTTGCTTTAGGGCAACAAAGCTTCAACTATCAGTGTATTTAACTTCTAAATTGTTGTATTATACTCAGGTGACCGTTAAGGCCCTTGGGCCTCTTGTTTCTTTTCTTGGCGTTTAAGTACAAATTAAAATGTATTCAAAGGCACATCTCTCTGTTCAGTTCTTCATCATTTCTAAATGTTAATGCTGATTTAATTTTTGTACCAAAAGCTCGTCATGTAGTTCTTTTCAGCAACGCTTGAAAGTCTGGCCCTCTTCTCTTCTATCTTTATCTGAAAAAATATTAACGTTTAAAAGAAAGTTTATCAACAGAAGATCAAATTCCAAGGTCAAGGATTCACTCTTGGTGGTTTGGGGATTGGTGGCAAAGACACAATAACTTGAACATTGTTCATCTTGTTTTCAAGAGCAGCCTTGAAGTCACTGGCATTCAAGACATTATTTCCTTCATTCACAAATCTTTTTATTTACCATTTTATATGAGCAGCTTTTCGATCACAAATTGATTTACCGCCTTGTGGGTCACAGAAATCCATTCGTTTTATATTCATATCATTTCTGTTCATTTGGTTAATTCAAGGAACAACTCCAATGCCGTAAACTGAATGGTAACAGACAGCATTGTCAGACCGTACATAAACATTCTGCATTAAGATTCATAATTCAACCCAGAGTATCTTGCAGAATGGCAGCTGATGTTATTGCATCCTGATTTGCAATATCAAAAACATGAACAAAGGAAGCTGATCTTCAGGCTTCCTATTTCCATGACACAACACTGATATGCCATGACAATCCTTTTTTAGCAATCCATTTTTTACCCGTCTAGCATATAAATTATGAATGGACTTTGTCCTTGGTTTTCAATTTTGCCTATCAAAACCTGAATAATCCCTTTTTTCGCCAAAATCTCCAGGAAAAATTTTAAAGCACTTATGACATCCTAATCTACCTGCATGGGATTTAAAACCACAGCACTTCCTAGCAGTAGGTATATCACATGCTACACAAAGTAAAGCTGCTCTAAAGACAGATGCAGCATTTAAAAAACTAGACTCTAAACGTACACCTTTCCATAGGACTTGTAACTCTTCAGCAATTGGATTTAAAAAAGAATTAATACTGTGGGGTTCCTTCTTGAATGCTGGAATTAAACCTGCTACTATGACATTCTCTGATTTAAACCTGATGTCCCGTGGTAAATTAAGCAAAACAAAATAACACCTACTGAATAATCATTACGGTGTTTGAAAGGCTGAAACCAGTCAATGTTCATCATTAAGCCAATATTTTGTAATTCAGACAAAAAGGGGACCCCATTAAAAGACATGAAATTTTTCCAAACCCTACCATCATAAACATCCCTCAAAAGTTCCGTTTCAGTTTCCCAATCCCGCCAGTGTTGCCAAACTTCTATAATTTCCTTTCTTTTCAAAACTCTTTCAATCCCCGAAATAAGGCTGTTGTAACAATAGACTTTGATTGGATAAAATTTTCGAACATTGCCCTTACAAATCACTTGTTTCACTAAAGGTGTATTACATTTAACAAATTTTCCACGAACTTTTAATTCTGTCTGACATTGTTTTCCATACCTGACACCATTTCTTTCAAAAACACAGTCAAAAATTTCATACAGAGTATGACACGATGAACAAACGGTATATCTTTTAAAGTCGTCTCTATCTAATTTCAAAAATTTCCTTGCAAGGAACAGACTCGGTGGAAAGCCAATACAAAACTCGGATAACAGTTGGTTATTAACATTGGTTCCAAAAATCTGAAAAATCTTGAACAAAAACCGTAACAAATACTCAATTCCATTGTCGCTAATATGATGTACAGCTTGCAAATATAGAATTGCATATACTACACAAAACAACAAACTGTTGATGGTCTTAAGAGGGGAAGGTTGTACATCAATTCCAAGATCATCATCCAGACAATCAGCAGGGATGTCCCAGTCTTCTGGCTCATCATCATCATCTGCATCATCATTGTCTTCAGTTTCGGAAGACTACAATTACAAAATAAGCATTATATTAAGTAATTCAAGGTGTGCAAAGCAATGTAAAAAGAACTGATAACGATAGTATTGTTCTGCCACCTTCCTCCAAGTCAATTTTTAATAAGATTATTGCAATACTCTTACATCTTTTGGGATTGTGAAATTTAAAAAAAATTCACTTACTAAAGGTCACAGTGACCTTTAATTAAGGTGTGACACACCTTCTACTTAAGGTACATTAATTAGCTAAGTTTGATAATTTTAGGTCTAATAGTTTTCTAGCTAGGATTCGGACAGGATTTCTCAATATATGACCATAGCATCTGAATTAAAGGTCACAGTGACCCCCTTTTAATGTGTGGCACACCTTCTACCCAAGATGTATCCCCTGACAAAGTGTGATAATTTTAGGCTTAATAGTAATAAAGTATTAACCCAGACACAAAAAAGCTAACTGGCATACAGATAGACAGACATGACAACTAAAACATTGTATTTTATCAAACATATATGTTTAATTTAACATGAGTCAAACATAAAGAAAGATCTAGGAGATATTGATCCATATGTAGGAAAATTTTAAAATCTGATGGTGTTTTAAAGCTGATTTCAATGGAAATCATCGTTTACCCTCCCCCTTCAAACCCGTTATAAAATAATGAACTTAGAATTCAATATTAATTAAAATGAATTGCATAGTGTTAGTTTGTATAGCTTACTTGGAAAATAAAATTGTTTTTATACCTGATCACTTTCCTCTGCAGCACCATCTGTTGGACAACTGGTTGGGATGTTAATGTCACCATGGTCACTACAACAGTTTTCTTCTTCTACATCTAAAACAATTATAGAAAATTAAATTACACATTATTATTGTCATAACACAATTCAAGCTAAAAGCTTAATACGAGATCTAATTCCCATATTTTTTTAACTGGCTAACCCGGTATTCGTAGGTATTTTTTTCTTTCATCTAAGTGCAGTCAAACCTTGTTTTCTCAAACTTGTTAGGACCAAGAAACAACTTTGAGATATCAAGTTAAAATCTCTTTTCTGATTCCTTTCTAGCAGTTGTTCTATCTGCCTCTGGACCATGATCCAACCAAGAATTAGTATCATAGTCAAAGTATCTGGCATAGTGACGATAAAAGCTTGTTTGAGGAAAGTCTTCATGGCATACTGGACATCTCTTTCGTTTAGGCATGACAACCTTTAAAAACAATTAAACAACTATACTGACCATATTTATTCTTATTATATACATTAAGCCCATTTTTATAATTATTATACATTAATGATATTACAGAAGGTTTACATAACGGTATCCGTTTATATGCGGATGATACATCATTGTTTGTTATTTTAGAGGCTGACATTATTACTCCTACATTATCTCTTGCATTACTTACAACCAATCTTAAAAAAATAAGTAAATGGTCAAGTTCTTGGGTTGTAAACTTCAATGCTGATAAAACAATTAATGTTAATTTTACAAGAAAACCACAACATTTTCTAGACATTAATTTTTTAGAAAAAGGGGGCATTATTGGACCATACAGTAGTCATTAGGGCTGTGTTAATATATTGATTAATCAATACGTATCGATATTCTGGAATGTATCGTATCGGAAAAAATAATTTCCAATACGTATTGGGCAGGCGGTTTTTCTTATAATTCTGTGACAAAGTTGGGAATTTCAGTCACCACAGATTATTTTTAACTGTTTCGAATTAAAACTGACCAACAGTGAAATAAACATTTAAGGAGATAGCACATCTTAAATAACAATTAAAAAAAATACAAAGACAACTATATTTTAACATGTTAGTTTTACAGTCATTAAAAGTTTGAATTTGAAGTGTACTTTGTAAAGACAGCTAGACATGA
The DNA here is from genome assembly GCF_033153115.1 of Saccostrea echinata. NCBI lineage: Eukaryota > Metazoa > Mollusca > Bivalvia > Ostreida > Ostreidae > Saccostrea > Saccostrea echinata. The sequence goes on from NW_026889785.1 coordinate 10,913,064, forward strand.
ACTTCCAATTTGGTAATAGGCACCTAGTTTTTATCAAATTTATGCAATAAATGATTTACAAGACTTTTTGATAGACTTTTTAAAGAATCCAATATATCGCATATCTCTGTATAAAATTTCATATCGAAATATTTTGCTCAATACGCAGCCCTAGTAGTCATATACATCTGGGGCTTAATTTTTCTGTTCGACGGTAGTTGAAACAATCATATCTCTGCTATTTATGAAAAAGCTTGTAACAGATTATAAATATTTTGAGATTATTAAAGCAAAGATAGAAATTCTTTAATGAAGATATATCTAGCTATCATTATACCAGTCCTAGAATATGCAAATGTAGTATTTATGGTATAATTGTTCTCAAGAAAATACAGAATTGTTAGAAAGGGTCCAAGTAGAAACTGCAAGAACTAGATATCATTGAGATGGTGGCCATCTCAAAGGGCCCCGCTTTCAGCAACAAACATGAAAATGTAAGGTAGCTGAAAAGGGTTTATTTTGAAGAGGAACACGTGTGTACTATTAAGTGATGTGTTGTTTGAGTCTAAAGAGCTTCTATGTCATCCTTGTTATAATGAAAAATGGCACAAAAATCATGAGTGCTCCATACCCTCTATCAAAAATCACGAATGTTGCATATCCTCTATGAAAACTGTTGCATATCCTCTATCAAAATATGGAGTCAATTGGTAAAGTTTGAGGCTGACTGGACTTATGAGAAAGAAACCATGTACCGAACAAAGATATTAAACAGACAGGCTATTTGGCCTTGACCCTTGACCTAGAAACTTCGTTCAAGGTCACTGCACATCCATGACCAGTGGCGCTCTGAGAGTGAAGTATGAGCCACATTGAACCAAAAGGAGAGAAGATATGCTCCAGACAAGGCTTTTTCATATAATTCTGCTATGACCTTGACCTTAGACCTAGAAACATGGTTCAAGGTCACTGCACACTTTACCCAAAGGCACTCTGTGGGTGAAGTATGAGCCAGATATTTTTATTGAATCAGTCAATATTTGTGCAAGTTGATAAACTATTAAACGCCAAGTGATATCATCAGCAACCAAGATTCTTCGTTGAGCTATTTGCCCCCCCCCCCCCCCCCATGTGGGTAGCACTAGCGGTCAACTCATACACTTGTCAGTTCGGACCCAGGTATGAATAGGAGAGATTTTCTGCTGGAAAATGTGTTTTTAAAATTGAATGAATTTGATTCATAATACTTACTCAAATTGTGTAGAAAACTTCGAACAAAAACATGTCAATACTGCATGGATCACCACCATGGGCATGCAGTGCAGTGCAAAATTGGTAGACAAGTCAAATGTTAAACTTTAATTGACCATCAAAATTAAACTTGTATTGCAAAAGGACTTTAATACTGTTATTTTATTTCAGATTAATTCCTTTATCTTTATTTATATACACTGTGAGGATTGATAAGGGATACAAATGTACACATGAAAAAAGTAATGTAAAGGTTGTGGTGTGGAAAAAAAATGTTGGTCTGCATAAAGTTAACATTTTTTTTTAAGTTGAGGGTTCTTATTTCAAGATCATTTGACAACACAATTTCTTGTGATTTATTGATAATTTCCATGGAAAGTTTGAATGGAAAGTCAAAAAAATTCAAAATCAATTCATAGCGAAAGTCAGGATCACATTCGAGGTCATATCAGTATACTTTGGGTCAAACGGCAAGAATATTTATATACATTGTATTAAATTCATTACAGATAATTGTACATACAAGTATGAAAATAAATAACCACCTCTGTGTCAGTATCAGTTAAGTCTCAAATCGTGAGCTAATGGAATGCATACAATTTTTGTTTTCTATACAAATTACTTTGGAAAAAAATATCTTAAATCTTAAAAAGTACTTTCAAGTTTGTTTTTAAATAAATATTCAACAGATGAAGGGTGTGGCACTCCCAGTTTTCAAGTTGTGGATCACGAAGAGATTGTACCAGCTCATGCAAAAGCATTGGATGGACAGAGGGTCGGAGAATTGTCTTACGAGCCTGCCAGAAGTGTGGTCTCCCTCTTCAGTTGGCGCTTTCAACCACAATTCAAACATACGATCTCTCTGTCATTTTAAAGGTATTTTTGTTTTGTTTATATTTATCCATATCTCCATTAGAGTGAAATATTCCCCTAATTCTTCTTTGAGCCAGCATATATACTGTGACACATGACCTATTTTAATAATGTAGATGTTCGAGGATAATGACCACAACTTTCACTTCAGATGCTGAGTGTCTGCAGAAGGAACAATTGCTACCTAATACATGCCTTATGTACGTCACGTTCCAGGGATCGAACCAGACCTCTCACTTACTGAGCTGACGTTCTACCAACTGAGCTACGGAACTGTTTCACTTTTCATTGGAATGTGGTCTGTCAAATGTTAGATAATTGGCGCAGTTGTTAAATTGTTATCCTCTTTAACCCAGTTTGGTTTGTAGCTTGGGATACGTATCATATGTGAAATTGCTGACATTAGTTATTATGAATGTTTCCATTACTCTGTTGTCAAACTTGGTTTTGACTCACACTTGTTATATTTTGCTGTGAAAAGTATTCGAAAAAAGTTAATGCTGCCTAAGCTCATCATACAACATGAAATAATTGTTATATTGCTTGAAATGACAGTTTAGGTATAATATATATTTCATACAATTTGTTCCATGTTCATTTTCAATACATATATGTATAATCTGGAAATGTTAATGGAATCATTTTACTGTAAATCGTAAACATGAAAATATTGCAGAGAAAAGCTGTTCAGAGGAAATTTGGGCTGAATATTTTCAAAATGGCTCACTTTTTTTAATGAAATTTGGACACATTGATTGGTTATTGTTATATTTCATAAAAATAATATGCTTTTTTTATTTCCATTATTCTGTATGTTGTTAAATATGTGATAACGATTCACATTTTCCATATTTCATTGTAAGTCAGTGGACGATATAGGTGGTTTTGTGAGGACATGATGAACATTAACATTTTTAACATGTTACACATTAAAGTTGTTCAGGTAATATATAGTTCATGAAATATTGTATCAAGTTCATTTTCCATTTAACTTTTTTATTGAATTGTAATTGAAGACAAATTTAGAGCAGTCGTAAACGTGAAAATTTTGCTGAGAAAAGCTGTTCAGAGGAAATTCGGGCTGAATATTTTCAAAATGGCTCCACTCTTTTTCCTGAAATTTGGACACACTGATTGATTGTTATTATATTTTATGAAAATAAGTTGCTTTTTCTATTTCAATTACTCTGTCTGTGCTTTCCAATTTGATTAAGATCCACAATTTATGTATTTAGACATCATAGGTGGCGCTGCGAGTAAAGTGTAGAATTTGTTATCATTGTTATCATCTATCCTTTTTTTTATCAAGTACGAAAGAAGAGAAGTAAATATACTAAATGCCAAAGGCATATATGACTATGGTAGAAAATCATTTTCGTTGATGAAAGGTAAAGATGCTGTCATAAATTCAGAACCTTTTAAAACGTGTCAGACATCAGAAGAAATAGATCAAGAAATCCTAGGGAAGCATTACCTGGAACGAGAAAGGTCCATTGTGTTAAAGGTATCCAGTATGTATAACTTGCAGCCAGAAATCTTTCATATTTTAGCTTAAACTGCGTTATAGTGGTTCTGGAAAGTATATCAACCGGGAAATAATCACACAACCTTTCAAGAACCACGGTTTAGGGAGTAAAACAGCCAAGACACATCTGAGCTGATTCCTAAATCTACAAACAAAAACAAGAAAACATTGATGTAACCATCAATTGTCGCCCGGGAAATAAATAAAGTAAACAATGGAAATGAGTCTTTATCATCAAACCGCTTCGATATGTGTGAAAAAGGCATAAGTCTAAATGATGGAGACGATAGTCGAGAATATTTTGAAAACTTATAGTCGGATGAAAATCGAACAAAAACGATACCCTTTTAAACTTTATCAATTCCTCAAGTAAATGTTGGCTGCATAAAATATAATTTGAAACCAGACACATGCATCACCTATTTTCAAAAATATCTTTCACTTTAAGAATATAAAACACGAACTGTGTAAAGTACATTTTTACGTTTTTATGCGATAAGTAAAAGTCGATGTTCTAAAAAAAGGGACCTGTCGTTTTTTCGATAGTAAATGATAAGCAACTTTATATATTAAATATGAAAAAAATATATATTTTTACAGATTCACTTTATGGAAGTAAATATATTGTGTATCTCGTAATTTATAAAGGGAAAGAACATTCTGATTAACAATCTTTTTAATGTTTAGAAAACCTTTAATTCTGAATAACTTCTCCCACCTCAATCCCCATATACAAACACTTAAACTTATATGTATAGAGCAGCCCGGTCCTCCGGGCTGCAATAAGATTTTTCATGAGGTCTGAGATTTTTTTTTGACATTGATATTGAATTATTCAATCCTTTTTCTTTTACTAAGACATAATGGGCCCAATCGGTACCCATCGGAAGCGGAGACAGACAGAAATGGGATCATAACATATGCCTCCCACTCCTTCACCAACTGGAGGAACAAGGTTAGTCAAAAGGTACAAAACTTTACTGTGAAATTGAAATTATAACATATGAGAAACACAAAATATCTTCATGATTATGCTGTTTTACAAGTGACTGAACTAATATACTGTTCTAGATCTAAAGATTTTAACAATGTTAAATGAAAATGCACATATGTCTATGGAGTATGACACATTACACATCCAAAATTTATAATTTTAACTGTAAATTATTTTCTTGATGGATTGATTAAATATTGCTTCTTTGATTGTAAATTATTTATACCATGTTTCAATAGCCAAATTGAGGGAGCAGCCAATCATTAATTTAACTTTTCATCTCCCAGTCTATGTAATGGTTTTTGAAATGCTGAAGCTTTTACATGTAACACAATCTATAAGAAAAATACAAAAGAATTGAATATATATTACCTAATAAAAACTTCTTAAATTTCATTTTAAGAGTCTATATAATATGAAAAATTCAGATATTTTTTCTGTTCATGTATACATGGGTGGAGCAAATGTCAATCGAAATTCTGCAGAGATACCTCTTCTCAGAATTCTGGGTGTCACCATCAAACGCGGAGGAGATGATCAACTTTATGGTGACCGTAGCATTGGTAAGGATTGAAAAACAATTTTATTTATGAGGTCACTTGAGGCACCTAAGTGATGTTTTGTTATTTGTTTTAGACCCTCATTACATAAGAAAGAGAATCATCACTGATTCTTCAATATTTTTAAATTGAGGTCACTCGGGTTAGTCAGGTGACCCATTGCTATTTCTTTTCATCAGTTGTCTTGCATCGTCAGTTGTATGTTAACTACTGAACCAATTTCAACCAATTTTGGCATAGTAGAAGTGCATTATTTCTTTGGATATCCTCTACTCTGGTCCTGTGTGTAGAGGAAACAATGTATATAGTTATAATGAGTAAGAATGCTTCTTCTGAAATTGTGAATTTCATGGCCCCTTGGTCAGAGGTTCTGGTGTAAGGGCAGGGCACTATTGATTATGTAGATTGTATTCTACTGAAAGAAATTATTCCTTTTTGCTTCTCATCTGTCATAATAAATCATTGTAATTAATGTGATTGAAAGGTTAGTTGAATAACAGAATTGTACAAGAATTTTCATAATATTTGATTCAAAAAGTACTTTTATAGCGTTCAATTTTTTAGGTAGAAGTATAAATAATAGATTAATTAAAAAATAAGACAAAATACCTTATCTTTGTATATTAAATGTTCTTCAAAGTTTTAGAAAGGCCAGTTTGAGAGGGATTGAGATGGGTTTATTAACAGTCCTCAAGAATGATGTTTTGTTTAGTCTTCATGGGGATAGTGACAAATGAGGGCAAGAAAAACATCAACTCGAAGATTTGTTTCTGAGCTCTGGATTCATTCTTTTGCTATAGTAATCCCTGATCATCAATTTCTCTTTCTTTTTGGCAACCTAGCTTCATTTATCAGCTTATTTTGTTTTATAATGTTATATACCGATATTCAATTTTTAGATCCATTGGAGTGTTACATTATACTCAAGTGACCGCTAATGCCCTGTGGTCTCTTGTTCCAACTTTTTCTTTGTAATGACTAAGACACTGAAAGCGGGGGACCACTGTTCTTTGAATATGCTTGTTACAATGAGTTCTTATTCCTCGAATATGTTGAACTTAATATTTAATTGTATATTAAGAAACAGAAATGATTAAGTCATGCCCAGTCTTAATATTTAGATATATTACTGTTCATTGCTTTACAGAGAGCTTTTGCAGATGGACAAAAGTTGTTAAAAAAATCCATCTACCACAGCCATAGACTTCTAGCGTGCGTTCAAAAAGAACATAGATGCAATGGTAGGTACGCAGGTGAGTTAAGGCTAGGTATAGGCATTTTTGTGCAAATAAACTAATTAATGTCAAATGAATATATTTATTATACAGAGAAAGTTAAAACATTGTCTAATACATACTTGGTACCCACGACATGAGATAGCCAGTTCACATTATGACGTCATTCTTTACTACACAAGATTATAATGGACATCATTAAAATGCTTCGGCGCAAGGGCATGCTCTATTTTAGTTAACTGAAATAAGGTATATTTAGAAGCATAATATTCCAAAGATTGCTGGTATTGCTGCACAGATATCAACAGCTCAGTTGTATACTTTCTATTTGTAAAGTTTTAAGTTTAATCAGGGTAAAAATGTACAGTCCGGTATAAGTTTCCTCAAATTCTGATCAACTGAGAAAATGCTTAGTATTTTTGCAGCAGCTTTATTAATCTATAGAATATTCTTCTTAGCTTTATAGGTCGCCCGCGTGGCGCAGTGGTTAGTGTCTGCTCTAGAGTCGCGAAGTAAGAAGTTGATCCTTACGTCGCGGGTTCGAATCCCACTTTTGGACGTGGAGACCGGTCCTTCGGATGAGACCGTATAAACCGAGGTCCCGTGTCGCAGTAGGTGCTGGCACGAAAAAGGTCCCTCACTGCTCAATAGCCGTAAGTGCCAAGTATAGGACAAAATTTCTCCATATGAGTGAAAAATTCTCGAGAGAGACGTTAAACAACATACAAGCAATCAATCAATCTTAGCTTTATATAATTTTTATGTAAATTTTAATTAGAGTAATCCCTTGCGCCGAAGCCGTTTTGTTGATGTGTTTTATTACCTCCAGTAGGTAACAAGGACATCATAATATGACGTCATAATGTGTACTGGCTTTAACCCTTTCGACGCCAAAGCGACATAAATGTCGTTTACTGTATCAATGCCAAACAGACAAAAATGTCGTTTTTCAATAATTGTTTTAATTTTTCTTTTATTAGCTATAAACCTTACCTGTAATTAAACACAATAAACACAAACACAATAATATCTATATATACACACACAATAAACACAAACACAATAATATCTATATATACACACACAATAAACACAAACACAATAATATCTATATATACAATAATATCTATATATGCACACACAATAAACACAAACACAATAATATCTATATATACACACACAATAAACACAAACACACTAATATCTATATATACACACACCCTCACATGCATCACCGACCATTCGAGGACTATGACACCCCACCTTCCTCCGAGGACTATACTTTCTAATTGAGATATTTTTTCAAGATTTGGTATATTTATAAGGTTTGGCACTAGATACACGATGGGGGGTTGCATTATGCTGTATTTTGAAAATTAAAGCATGATTTTTCACTATGCTTTAGAGGACGTTGTGTTAACGTAAGAGGACGTTGTGTTAACGTAAGAGGACGGTGTGTTAACCTTGCGAGGACGGTGTGTTAGCCGTGAGAGGACGCTGTGTTAACCTTGCGAGGACGGTGTGTTAGCCGTGAGAGGACGGTGTGTTAACCTTGCGAGGACGGTGTGTTAAGCTTGAGAGGACGGTGTGTTAACCGTGAGAGGACGGTGTGTTAAGCTTGAGAGGACGCTGTGTTAACCTTGCGAGGACGATGTGTTATCCGATAGAGGACGTTTTGCTTATGCCCCACAAAAGAGATGTAAACAAAGTTAGGAAACACATTTTTTGTTTTCAATCATTCTTACGGTGCGCTGTAAGAACGTGCGCCATGTGTGTTGACAATAAGGGTCATCATTCGTCATACACAGGCGGGGGGGGGGGTTGATAGCGTCGTAAATCTTAATTTACATAGTTTTAATCAAGACCTTCTTCGACCCTTCAAACACATAAAATATTAATGTAGACCTCAACATTGTTCCAACCAGCAAAAGTACCGACTTTGTACGGTAGACCCCCCCCCCCTCAAGTATTTCCCGGGAAAATGGTTTTAGAGGGGGAGTCCCCCGGAAAAACTGGATCTAGAGAAGGATTTCTACTAAAGAAAGCCAATATTTTCGAGAGATCATACACAGCTTAAAAGCTATTAAGTGTGACTACCCCTCAAGCCAATTTGCTCTCCACCTAAAATTTAGTTTTCGGCTTTTGTTTTATATTTTTCATAATTTTTGCCGATTAAGGAAAACAATAAAAGAACTTCAACACCCTTTTTTATCAACGCCGTTCCTTGATAGTACTACTTTAATAATAAGTGAACTTACAAAGGCTGATGATTTTAATGGCATTTGGCCCAACAAAAAGCATTATAGAACAGATATAAAGAGCTAGGTTTCCATAGTGTTCTTTTTCTTCCTTTATTTACATTCATGAAAATAGATATTATTAGATATTATAATTCATTACATGCATTTTATAATACAAAAGCAAATCTTTGAAAAGAAAATATATATCTTTTATGGACATGCACTGCCATGTTTATCCTCGCAACAAAAGTCCATACACAGCTCCCCATGGCAGTACATTTTGTCATTACAAAAAGTACTGTATAACAATAACTTAGAGGTTTCCATAGTTGAATGCATTTACAATGTAGAATTGTCATATAATTTAATGCGTTATTTTTTCTCCTTTTCTATATAGATTACAAACCTTTCTACGCATAATTACGAGAAATCATGTAAAACTGATTCATTAATTACTGGTTATCAAGTGACATGGATTGATTTTTTACTCAAACTACAAGTATACTTTGGCCCCATGTTTTTTGAGAATTTTTGTTCCATCTTTTAAGTTAAGATGAACTTTCCCTCAAAATGAATAAATTATAGTTAAATAAATTTAAAAAAAACATAAAGGAAAGAAAGAAATAAAAATTAACCCCCACCCCACCCCAAAAAAGTCTTTCTTAATATTACATTATAGAAATTGATAATGTGAAATATTGATGATAAGAAGCGATGCGTAATAAACTTGTAACAGGCGTCGGAACCGGAGGGAGGGCTAGAGGGGGCAGCCTCCCAAACTTATTTTTTCAAAGATAGACATAATATAGGCTTTGAAAATTGGGGCATAGTCCCCAAACGTTTTTTGGGGGTGGGGGTTGGTATAGCCCCCCTTTTCAATTTTTCAGTAAATATACTATTATTCTAATCTTAGTTTATTTTTCAAAAGAACGTTCTTCATTGAAAAAAAAGAACAAGGTTTCAGTAAATATATTCTGAAATTAATATATGTATATATAATTTAGTAGACAAATGATATAGAAAGCTGTATATCACAGTACAGAACTATACATGTACATAAATGTGGGGGTAATGTGGGCGTCAATATTCAAAATTACGTTCATTCATGCAGTTGCTACATGTAAGAGATATTTCCATGCAGGTGCTAGATGCTAATTCCATGCAGGTGCTATGTGCTATTCTGAGTGCATATGCTACACTAACTTTTAAAAAATTCCAAAGATTAACAAATAAACCATGTGAATAAGTGCAAGCAAGGATGCATATTTATAAAATATGCCAAAGAAGGTGAAAAAAAAAATAGATACATACTTTTGGGAGAAAGCCCTACATGTAGGTGTGAAATCATGTACCCCATAAAATTAGACAGACCGCCTCTTTCAAGGAAACTGAAATTTTAGCTTTAACTCAAAAAAATTCATGTGACTGTATATTGAGTGTATAAATGAAGAAAGAATAAGGAAAAATGACAAATGGTTAACAGAAATTAAGAATGCATTTGATCAACCTTGTTTAATTTTTTTTTCAAAACTCCTATAGATTATGCTATAATCAAGCAAAGATTTTTTTTTTGATGTGTACAGTCAAAACTCTGGAAATCGTTATGAATGGACTAATCCCCGTGCGTTAGTCAAATGAGCTAATCCCTCCTTCGAAAGCTAATTCCCGGTTATCCGAAATGATTTTACTTTTACATTGGTATGATATGTGAATGGACATATCTCCGTGTGTTAGTTCAGTGAGCTAATCCCTGCTTTGAAATCACGCCATCCAAATCCTCTAAATTTTACGTTTGTATCGGTATAATAAAACAGTTAAAAGTATATCATTGAGGGAGTTAGCAAGATCCAGTTCCCCTCGACCAGGACTATTTCCCTCGGCTTTGCCTCGGGAAATAGTCCTGGCCTTGGGGAACTGGAATCTTGCTAACTCCCTCAATGATGTACTTTAACAGGAATTTAACAACCGTGACAGCATACTAATACTTATAGATTCAGTACTCACTAGGAAAAGGTGATTGGTGCATGCGGTGCATGTTACTTTGCATTGGTTAGCAAAAATTACAAGATGTTGCGCTTAACAACCCAAATCTTAATATAAATCAAACTATTCTTAAATACATTGATTTGATATAAACTGGGATAAGGACTGAGATATGAGCGCACCAATTTGAAAAATCTCCAAATTTAGTATTTAGAATTTCCTTATTTACTACGAAATATTAATTGCCGGCAGAACTTTAACACATTTATTAAGGTTCTGAACTAGATGTTTTTTTTCAAATATCAAGCGGTGCATGCAGTGCACATGTAATAAAAAAGGAAACATCATACAAGACTTTGTAAGGGACTAGAGGATATTATACATGCATCTAAAAAGAATTGGGCATAAATCAAATGAATGATACAAAATTAACTAGAAAGGGGTTACACTGACAGACCCCTTTCCTTCTTGTAAATGCATGTACATTTTATGAATTCCGAAAGCTCTGCGTTTCCTCTCCTTAGGGGGTTGGGGGGGGGAAGGTTATTTGACTCTATAAAGTTTAAGACTGAAAATCCCAGGGGTAGGTGTACGGATTCCCTCATCAGCTCTAAATCCTAACTGACTATTGATCAACTAACTGATAACTAATTACAATGTAATTCTGAAACCAAAAGTAGATATAGTTGAACAGGAAGAAAAGAATTAATTTAGGTACGTGAAGATGAGTTAAAAATGAGATACTTAGCCCCCTCCATTTCCCGGATTTCATACAGGTATAAACTTTCATGTAATTTAATTTAGTCATTGAATATTTTTCAAGAATTAGATGAATTGTATGCTGTTAAGGGGTTGAGATGATGAAAACCTCAGTGCATGTATGACGTAATGAACATTCGAAATTTGCAACCCACATAATTATATTGAGTGCAAAAATTAAAATTTACATGCATTTAAGCAGATTCTCTTTCGCATTCCCCAAAATCATGTAACAACCACTATTATAATGACGTATATTATTATCACATTTTATTCCATGCCTTTATATAATAAATACAGCATAGTTAATAAATCAAAACTGCACTATGTGAATACTTGGCTTATATAGTTGCAGACTCACATCCCTAATCTCCTCCCTTCCTCCAAACATTTTGAATCTGTCGTAAAGCAGAGAGAGATCTAGAAGGAGAGAGATGTTGGTCAATTGGTGACAAATGATGGAGAAAAAAAACCTCCCCCCCCCCTTCTCTATTCTTCGAAGATATAAAATGAATTATTATGTTAATTCAATGTTAATTTAACGAAATGCCTAGCAAAATAGGTGTCTCATTCCTCCTAGTTAGTCTTTTAGAGTAGGCTTTTCCTCTCAAATCCCCTCACCGCGGAAAACTGGCTCTAGAGTAGGATTCTCCCAAGAAAAAAATGACTATAGAGTTGTAGGATTTTCTCCACTGAAATAACTAGAATGGTAGGAATTCCTACACTGGATTCAATTTGCCACTCCTTCAACCTATTAAAATATTCATCTAACCAAAAGCGCATTATTGGCTAATTGAAATTTTAAAAATGCCACCTACAAATAATTTCGCTTTAAAAGTTCAATATTTTTTTCTAATTTTGTTTTTGATCAATCAGAGAGTTTAATTATTTTAGTCACTATATCTTCGAAGTTCTAATAGCTATCAAATGAATTTATCACACTTCATTTATGAAATCAATGTTATTGTAACATGATATCGACATATATACAATAATGTTGATAACAATAATTGATTTATTGTCTTTCCTAGAGTTTATTTTAAATAAGTAAATGGGTTCCTATTACATGTAATTGAATGCCTGTAGGAACCTATCTATATTTGCAATTAAGAATAGAATTTTAAAATAGATATTTCCGATTTATATATATATATATATATATATATATATATATATATATATATATATATATATATATATTTCCTTGCACTTGGCGTCATAAATTTCTCTCTCTCTCTATCTCTCTTTGTCAAAGAATGGTATGTTTTTCTAGAGTTGCAGGCATGCTTTTGAAGCTTTCCTGGGACGAGCTTACGGCATATCATAGGGAGGCGAGAGATGGGGGGGGGGGGCAACGAAGCTATCCTATCTTAGGAGACTTCCTTATCTTTGCCCTAACTTCAAGACGACGATGTGCTTATCCTAAGACATATCTAAATGATATCAGAAGCGCTGGTGCCAGGAAAACAACTAGAATATATTGAATTTACAGAGCTTATATAATTTAATCCAATAGTTTTTGTAAAAATATTAATTTCTTTTATGAATTAAATCAATTAAGTAGACACTGTGCCGTATCACTGTATATGTGTGCATTTAACCGTACAAATAGAAAAGAGACAGTGATAAATGAAAATACATTTATTAATTGATGAATGAAACATGTAGCAGGTTATAACGTTCATAAGCGTGACTACGGCGGATGCAGACGGGCACTACCTCCAACCTTTCTACAGAGAGAGAGAGAGGGGGGGGTCTGTTACATCTGGGGACGAACAACCACAAGAAGTGGCATTTTGAAAATAAATCTTATTACTAATCTCAATTGTTCTTTAAATGTGAATTATAAATATATCATAATGTTATAATGTTAATTTTATTGTTATTCAAAAAGGGAATGCTTCAATTTTTTTTTTTCAAATTGACTTATCCATTAATATAAATATTTTTTTGAAAAATTACATATAGATTTTCTTTTCTGTTTTTTTTTTTATTTTATTTCTCTATTATATCTAATTACAGCTCAAAACATGAAAACGGGATAAGAATGGACAAACCTGATAAAAAATTTGAAATGAAAATCGAGGAATAGCGATTATTTATAAAATTTCTGAAACATTTTATTATTACCAATACATATCAACCGCGGATACAGGCATTTTCCGGAGGGGGAAGGAGGGTACAGAGCCGCGCACTCAAAAAAAAAAAAAAAGAAGACTCAGACATTATTGTCAAGCAAGGATAAAAAAACCATAAACTTATCCATACCTTATATAGCTATTTCGTTTTGGAGGGGGAAGGGGTGTTAAATCGCTTTGCCTTTATAGATATACAGAAGATGTATAAATATATGTGACTTTCTATGCCATTGTAACAGGGGTCCGTGTTTTCTAGAGGAATTGGGTTTACTATTAATATCATTTCAACAACTCTAAAAATCCCAAGGGGACCGGATCCCATGACCACGCCCCCCCTCCCCAATTACGACATCTTAACTAAAGATATTCCTAAGATGCTTTTGTTTTACATCCAAAGACGTATCTTAAGATAGTCCTAAGATATGTACAAAGTATGCTGCTGGTTCTGAGTTGGTTGGGGAAAAGCCGCATATGATTTGGTGATAGAAAGCGAATTCGTGTCGGACGTGTGAGAAAAATTGATTGAAATTCTAGCTTGAAGTTAATTTTCAATCCAAATTTGCTTTTCTCATACGCTTGATGCAGAAGACAAATAATAATTTCAATTTCCGAATAGTTTGAATTTAATTCAGATTAGAAACTTCTATCCAATCTATTCTTTTAAAGAAATCATCAATATCTTTTAGGGCACGACAATTTTCATTCTATTGGGGGGGGGGGGGTAATTAAGAGGGGGACGCTGGCAGATTTTGGAAATAAAGAATCTGTTCTTGAAAATACATGTATAAAAAATCTCTCCTCCAGTGACCGGTATTAAGGACATACGCAACGTACCTTACCTACTGATAATTTTTCGAGATATTCTTAATTTAAGATTATAGTGCTATCAGATGTTCGTAGACAAAAAATCAGCATGCATTACTAGGGGTTTTGAAAAGATATCAATTGATGAAAATTCTTGTATAATTCAGAGAAAAATATACAAAAATTACTAAACATATATTCTAGATGTTTTGTTTATCCAAACTTGTTTTAGAAGAAGTGTACAATAGCATATATAGACATTAAAATGTAGCTCACAGTTCCTTTAAGTATTGGAACTCTTCAACTCCAAGAAAAAAGACAATAAAGTTCAAACTACGTTGCGTATGTCCTTAAGCCGATATCCGTGCCAGTAGGTACGCATACATGTATCCTCAGATGTCGAAAAGCTCCACAGCTTCGAGAGTTTACATCTATAGATATACTTATATATCCCTTCAATCTGTTAGTGAATTAAAATGATTTGAAGATATATACATAATTATAGTCTTTAAACCTATAAAGCAGAGAGAAATTTGCAACATATACCTTTATACAATACATTAAATCAAAGGAAATGATTCAAACGCTCAAAATCTGAATAATCACCAAAGAAAACCCAACATTTCAAGAAAAAGAATATGGGTCACAATGTAATTAAATATTGGGACTTTATCAAAGATTTAAGCATACACTTCGATATTGTGATAGGCGAAATAATGTACGGTCGAATCTCCAAATATGTTACGGCTCCTCGAATATTTCTGTTTTTGCATCTCTTCGTAGCATACAAAAATGTATATAAGTATTATTTTTGCCTCATTTCTAAACTGTTTTTACAATGTATGGATTATTTCCGTACTGTATAAGGTGGAGACCGGTCCTTAGGATAAGACCGTATAAACCGAAGTCCCTTATCGCAGTAGATGCTGGCACGAAAAAGATCTCTCTCTGCTCAAAAGCCGCAAGTGTCGAGTACAGGTCTAAATTTGCAGCCCCCCACCAGCAAGTGTTGGCGTCTCAATATGATTGAAACATTCTCGAAGGGACGTTAAACAACTAAGCAAACAAACAAACAAACATTTTTATACATTGTATTTACCGGTACATGTAAAAGTATATGTATTCTTTCTCTACATAAGATATGGATTTGGATTCATCCGTCTTTTGCAGATACACCTGTATGCATGGTATTATTTAATCTGAGACCCCCCCCCCCCCAAACACACACTTTCCACACTTTTCTGTGGTAGCGTTGAACCGCTTGCACCGTATTGTACAGAATATATTTCGTGCAGAAAAGAAAATGAGACCTCCTTTCTCAGTTTTAAGAATTTAAGTTTTGTAAAATAGTCAACAGCCTATTTCCCTTTATTGCTTGTAAACATTTTGCTTTTTTAACATTTAAAAAAAATCCTGAATGTTTTCCTGTGGCTCAACCCCTCCCCACCTTAAAAAACATTGTTACAGACTTGAAACTACAAACTTTACTTTTCACGATTGAAAAGGTTCATTGTCGACGGATTTTTCCGTATTTCACGATCATGACAAGGAGGACACGGCGGGTATGACCGGTCGGCAGGGGATGCTCGCTCCTCCATGGCATCTGATCTCACCTCTGACATTTTAGAGGTCCGTGTTTGCTCTGCTCCCGATTTGTATTGTTTAATGGACATTTGAGCTTGAATACCGTTCGTTATCTACATATATTTCATTCATTGAAAGGGCAGCTCCCCCTTTTTTGTTGCAGTACAGTCAATTCAGGGTAATGTATTAATAAAATTTGGTACTGAAAGATGGAACACCTACCCTCACCCCTTACACCTCCCACGAAATAGGATTTTCGAGTATGTTGAGTTTTTTTCTCTTGCTGCCCCAACCCCCCTTTTTTTCAAAAACGATGCTACGTTCCTGTGAAATATTTGACAGATACATTTATGCGCAAATTGTTAAAATGCAAAGAATTAGAAAAAAATAAAACTAGCAGGTACCGATATCTTTTAAACATGGTTTTTATGTCCAAAACATCAAGGTACGCTTATCACCTTCATACGAGATATATAATTTATTTGGCGGTTTTATTCAACTCTGCTTGTCGCTAGCTAATTGTTAAGACTCAATATATCTACAATTCACTTTGATTCATTTAATGAAATATGACAAAAATAACAAAATCAAACGGTGTAAACTCATGAACCTGTCAAGCTCGACGTCGTCTTGGGATATGCGTACCTACTGGTATAGATATCGGCTTAATACCAGTGAATATTAAAAAAAAAAAAATAATCCGACAATGACTGGTGCGCCTCTCGCATGAAATGCATCTTTGCTAACCAAAAACTTTTACACATGTAGTTGTTGGAAAGCTTTTTCTTACAAATATTTTTGATATAAACAACAAATTTAAGCATTTGCTGTCAATGAATACATAATATGAATGTGTAATAAAATATCTAAAGAAAACCTGGATAGACAATTAAATTTTTTAAGTAAAAAATTTATTTATAAAAATAAAAAACATTATTTGTGAATATTTTTTAAGCCTATGGATACAATCTTCATAAAACTAGTCAGAACTATGAAGAACATGTTAGTCAAACATATTTTAAAAAGAAATTGAAATGAAATTGCAAAATTTTAGGGAAACTATTTTTTTCAATATTTAGACCAATCCCGATCAAAATTAACACAAAATAAATAAGATGAAATTATTGCCTTCTTTTAGTATTTACCGCTAAGAAATTTATTTATTTATCAAGTTCAATTACTTTTTAACGCGTATTACACCTTAACAAACTTGTATTTCTTCTGAAAATATTATCTATTATCAATTATTATAAAATTCTGGTTGGGATCAGTTTAATTTCGATCGGGATCGGCTAAAATTTGTAAAAAATAATATCTCTAAAATTTCACAATTTCGTTTCAATTTCTTTTTCAAATATGATTGTCTAACATATCCTTTGTAGCTGTGACTTGTTTTTTGAATATATTATCCATATGTTTTGAAAATATTCACAAATAATGTACTTTTTCGAAAAAAAATTTTTAGTAAAAAAATTAAAATGTCTATCTGGCTTTTCTTCACATATTTTACGAGATATTTATATTATGCATTCATTAACATCAAATTTTTAACTATAAAGCATCTTATTTGCAAATAAAACATTTTTTTTCATTTTCTATGAAAAATTGGAGAAAATTCTTATAAAATAATTAAGAGCTATTCCTTTCAATGCTGAAACCATGACTTAAGGAAGCTCTAAACACTGCACACTAAAGAGTTCTGTTTGTAGGGTAGTTTTATTGGGTGATTTGCCCTTAGAAGAAAAATAGTATAAATGGGAATCTACAGTTAATGACACAATTTCTTATGAATTAAAGTATTCTTAATGTTATGTTAGACCAAGATTAAGTAATTGAATACATTATTTCCATTAATTTTCCTGATGCAAGTAAAAAACAGTGATTTCCGTTCACAAATAGTTCATTGTCTTTGAACATTTTTTCTGCAGAAATAAGGCAGGTACCTTATGTTGAAAATGAACTTGATACACTGAATATGTGCACCTTCATATGATATATTTTTCTCAAAGCCCAAAAAGCATTTTTCATTAGTGTTTAGAGCTTCCTCAACATGGATGTCTTAAGACCAATGGAATTAAATTTTGGTGTGGCATTCCTCCTTAAGGAAGTAATTATGGGTCCAGTTTTTAATGAATAGAAAGCCTCATTTGCAGTTTGTATAAACAAGAGCATAAATTATTGATATAAAATTTTATTCAGAAGAGAAATCACAAATATATACCTCACCTTTAATATCATCAATGTTCATTTTTGCATACTTAAACATACATCAATAAAAAGAATTGTTATTACTTTAAAAATATGTAACTATATAAATCAATACTAAAAAAGTCTAAAATTTCAAATGTTTTACTGAGCGTTCATAAAAAAAAATGAGGTTTGACTGCAGAGTGAGATATTGGACTGCTTATGTCACAATGTTGGCAGGATCAGCTAAATCTTATTTTCATCTGTTGGTGTTCGACAGTAACAGAATTGACCAAGTTTAACGCAGTGCAGGTAAAGGAAATTAACATCATAGAAGCCAGCACGAGTACAGTCATAACTGAGGTACAATGTGTAGTAGGCCTCTCGGAGTAAACAGAGAACAAGTATCAGCTGTCAACATGCAGTAGACCTGAAACAAAGTGAGAAAAATTATTACATCACTTATGTCAGCTAATAATAAGGTTATAACCCTGCTGCAATTCTTTTATTTAGAATGTGTAAATGTGACCTTGAACTTACCAAAACGACTTTGGTAAAAAAAGGACAGATCTTTGGACATGATTAATCTAAGAGTGAAATATGGACATCAAATTTTTCTCCATTAATACAAAATAATAGACTTACATTTTTTCTGCCAGAGATCTTGAACTTGTCATAATGACCCTCAGGTCCGAAAAAAATTTTGTAGCAAATTAAAGCTCAGTTACAAAGTTATTGACTGGACAAGAATGTTATCTCTTATCTGCCAGTGACCTTGAACTTGCCAGAATGACCTTGGTCAAGGTCAAGACAAACTTCCAGGTCATAAACAATCTTTGTAGCAAGTAAGAGCTTCCAATGATTCTCCATTACAAAGTTACAGCCTACACAAGTGTTTTATACCTTTTAAGCCAGTGACCTTGAACTTGCCAGAATTGCCATGGGCCAAGGTCATGACACACTCTCAGGTCTTCAATAATCTTTGTACCAAGAATGAGCATCAATGATTCACCACTGCAAACTGATATCCTGGACAAGAAGTTTATATCATTTCTGTCAGTGACCTTGAATTTAGACAGACTGTTTGATGGGATCCCGCCAATCAAGTCGGGTTCATCAGGACATTTGAGCAATATAAGGCTTAAAGATTCAACAAACTTTCATAAAATAATTATCGTTAATATTAATAAATTAGTTTAAAACTATACTAAACATAACTATTTACATCATTTTGAAACATTGTACTGAAAAAAGTAGTTTGGCCCTTGACTTGTTAATAACAGCTGTGGCTAAAAATAGTGATTGGGTCATGTGGGGATTTTTTTCTTTACAGAGCAATGACTGTTTACAATCTAACATATAAGAAAGGATAAGATAGGCTAAGATCCCTTTTTGGCCCCTGGTTTGAGGGGTCTTTTAGAATGTTGCAACAGTTTTTCAGTTAAAAACCTGTTGTCACCCCTGCCATAAATTGAGTATTGTTTCTAAGTTATGGGATACACAGAGGCCACAGGAAGGTCAGGAAATATGCCAGTTTCCGAATTTTCTCATTTTATGCAAATTTTCATTGGTTTTACAGCACATTTTGGTTCAGAAAACATAGAGCACAAGCTTGCCTATCTACCAAATTTGTATATTTCATACAATAGTATCAGATGCATCTTATGTATAAAAATCTCAGATAGGCAGCCTTGTGCTCTATATTTCCCAAAGTGAAAAGTATCTCAAATTTGACGAAATGCGACCAGAATTGAGGAAATTCTGGAAAATAACCTACTTCTACACCCTCTTGTGGCCTCCGTGTAAGCTTTGAATCAAAATTAGTGCTGGTTTTAAAACAAGCATTATTTTTAATTCTTACCTACAAACTATCACAATTTTAACTGTGTTCTGATTTTTACATCAAATAAGGGGCCAGATTCGGTCGTTACCATACCTTGTCCTTTCTTTAAAAGTTTTCAGATTATTTATTTGAAGGACTGAAATGGGGGTTCAACAGTTATTTTATCAATACGAACAATTGGTCTTTTACACGACTAGACCACTCATTTACTAGACTGGGTCAAACATGCCTTAGAGTCAAACCCTGTTGAACTAGCCGGAATGACCTTGGGTCAAGATCTTGACACACCAACAGGTCATAAACATTCTTTGTACCAAGTTTGAGCTTCCAATGACCAACAAGTTGGCACCGATAGACTGACAAGGTGATTCTTATATATTCCCCCAACCTTTATTGTGGGGGTAGAAGACCAGCATGATGAATATATGACAGAACATTCAGGATCTAAATGAAAAATGGGAACTCCTGATACACGTATCAGAGTGGAAGGAGATGCTCAATATAAAAATGCCACCTTCAGTGCCATTGGGAAAACCCAATTCTAAGCTGCTACCCAAGTGACATATACTGTGTTCTTAGAGGAAGAATATTGTAGCAGTGTTCTATGGAAATAAATTTTGTAAGAAAGGTGAAAGCTGAGAAATAAAGGAAAGGAAGTTACCTGCCCAGCCATGAGGACTGCACTGTCACCATTCCTCCAAAGACAATGATTGTGGATGAGAAGAGATGGGCTGCAGAAAGTGAAAGTGAGCTGCAAAGTGATGACCATCCACTAGTCATCTTCTATTTCACCAGTGGTGGTTAAGGTGCCACTCTATACAGATTATCTGAAAAACAAGGAAATTTCATTGAAAACCTAAAAGACTTGCTGCAATTCTTTGATTCTCAAAGAAAACAGACAGCTATGGCTCAATTAGCAGCCACACATTTCTGAGAAGAATAAAAGAATCCACACAAAGAAAATTTGCCTTTGACCTAAAGCTTCAATGCAAAACAGAGTAAAAAAAAATATCAGTACTACTAGCACTATTCCATGAGATTTACCTTTGATTAAGTGGGCCATGTCTTCTACCATCAATTCAATCATAAGCTGCTACCAGAAACAGTGTGTAAAGTCCTGTCAACTTACCGGTAATTCCTTTTCCTGTCAATGACTGAAAAGCAATGAGTGGAAATTTCAGTGTTGCCTAGTGACTATGAATTAAACATGACAGAAGAAAATGTTTGTTAGAAGATTATTAACTTGACTTTAAGTCCAAATAATCTTGCTAGCTAAAATTAAAAGAGTGTTCCAAGGAACACATGTGTCGCCTGATGAACAGCATCATTATTTAAGATTAAAAGAAAATCTAAGGGTGGTCAAATATTATTTGATACAAGCATTATGAGGGTTGTTAAGAGATTATTAGTACATAGTGTTTATTTTTCTTTCCAAGTAATGCCTTTTGGTGAAAAATGGCATATATGTTTGACAAACACTAAGAATTAATAAAAGCAACAAATATTTTACAAATATTTTATTTCTTCTTTTCAATGGTATATTAATGGGTAAATAGAAGGGTGCCCGGTGCCATCACGAAATCATATATTGAAATATGTTATACCTATGTTCAAACTCCCAGTGGACCCATATACAGCAAGAGCGAAAATAATTCAAATTATACATCGGTATTTATTTTTTCAATTTCATTTCAATTCATTTTGTGCAAGCTTCTTAGAATTTCAATCAGAAATACAGAGATCATAAAAAAATCTAAGCTTGGTATAGATATCTGATTACATCAATAAAATAGATTTTGACGTCAACGCGACACAGCAAGCATACCTATAGAATTTTACGTAGCTCTGTGGAGAACTCTTTTCCAGACTAAAAGATCTGCTAAAACAATAACAACTAGTGCTAACTGTAACGAGAACTGTTTCAGATGTTCCCCAAACACTTCCCCATTCTCTTATGGGCCCCATTCATTACAGGCTTCATTTAATTATGCAATTCTTTTGTTTAATAAATCTATACTTTATTTTCAGTAGTATTTATTCGAAAAACAACACTGGTATAGTTCTTCGAGTATTAGCCAATTGGATTTCAGCGCATGCTAGGCCTGAGTATCGCAAACTACCTAACAATATGATACATATCATGATACGGTCATGTGATATACAACATGTACCATGATACAGCTGTCACCAATTGAATTAAGCTTTATCTTAACATATAATTCTTTGCTAACCCCACAGTTATAGAAAATATACAAAGAATATCTTGATAACCCTTATCAAAGTTAATAAAAGGTGGATTTATAGTCTTGATAATGTATTTTTTCTTTGCTACCTTTTTTCAGCCATTTTAAAACATTAAAATTTGTTAGGTTGAATGTAGAAGTTACAAACAAAACAATGAAAATTATCTTCTACTGTATCACAATACATACATGGCGATACGCGTATCGTCAGCCCTTGCGATCAATACGATCGATGTATTGCTGTATCGTTACACCTCTAGTGCATGCACATGCCCATATTTTCTAAATATTTCATATTCCTTCCTCGTGAAGAGACTCACAATAAATAGCTATGTAAGAAATCTAAAGATTTTCATTGAAAACTATGAGAGATACAGCCATATAAGTATTAGCAAATCAGAATCCACATTCTTGCATTCAATTTTCAGAGTAGCACAATGTAGGAACCCATTACACCTATCTATATTGTAAATTCCATCCAGTTTTGTTAAAAACTAAGAAAGTTACTACTGTAACAGCCATTTAAAGTTTAAGCCAATCAAATTGCAGCACACTTGCATGAGCGTGTTTTCACAATATCTCATATATTATATCAAAATGTAGAGCCTTGTTGTGTATGACTATGTTTTAAATTTCAAAGCATTTCATCAAAAAAAAAAAAAGGTTATTGAGATTTTTTGTGTCAGTCAAACAGAGCAAAGCACACATGCATGCACATGCTTTCTTGCTAATTCAACCACCTCTTCTTGTCTACACCACTAATATAAGTTTATACAATGAAGTTCAAAGCATATCATAAAAAAAAAACAGGAAGGTTAATGGTGTTTTAATTGCTTCAGTCATTTCACTCCTTGCACGCGCACGCATGTGCATGTAAGTGTGGGTAAAATGACCTTCCTTCTGCACATCTACACAACATGCCTGTTAACCCTAAAAAGGTTTCATCTCAATCAGTTGAGTAGTTTCTGTGATGACAGAGAAAGAAGCATTAAAGCTTCCAGACTGTCTCAACATGGTAAAGATCTATGGCTGGCATGAGATGAAAATGAAGAAGCAATGATGCTTTAGGTCAATAGACATATGCAAGTTTATAATTCCAATGGGACATGTCTAATTATCCTATCAAT
Source organism: Saccostrea echinata (assembly GCF_033153115.1). NCBI lineage: Eukaryota > Metazoa > Mollusca > Bivalvia > Ostreida > Ostreidae > Saccostrea > Saccostrea echinata. The sequence goes on from NW_026889785.1 coordinate 10,936,389, forward strand.
TAGAAATTTTGCATAGCTGTTTTATTTGTTCTTGTTAAAATGTTGACAAATTTTCATGAATTTATGTCTTTCTTTTATGGAGTAAAAGTAAATGTCTCATTAATTTCAAAATAGCCCTTATACAGCAAAGAAAAAAAATCCACAAATAGTAAGACCCATACAGAATAGCATTTATCATATAAAATCTGACAATAGATATATGATTCTCCACCCTTCTAAGCTAAAGTGAATTATAAAATTGAAATTAACAAGAAGTCTGTGAGCCAATGTTCACTAGTAATACCCCCGCTTTGATGTGAATATACATTCTGATGTGAATATACACAAGTTCAGTTATGGACAGACACAAGGATGAACAAGAAGTTGACATCGGATTCGTACAAAAATGAATCCCACCATATGACATGCCTAAACAAAGAATGTGCTAAAATTTCAAGCATCTGCAATCAGTAGTTGCTGAGAAAATTGCGACCAAAATTTGTTATGTATGGTACGGACAGACACACAGATAAACAGGAAGTTGACATCAGATTTGTACAAAAATGAATCCCAACATATGACATGCCTAAACAAAGAGTGTGCTAAAATTTCAAGCATCTGCATTCAGTAGTTGCTGAGAAAATTGCGACCAAAATTTGTTATGTATGGTACGGACAGACACACGGATAAACAGGAAGTTGACATCGGATTCGTACAAAAATGAATCCCACCATATGGCATACCTCAATAAAGTGTGTGCTAAAATTTCAAGCATCTGCGATGAGTTGTTGCTGAGAAAACTGTGACGAAATATTTGTTATGGACAGAGAGACACACAGACAGACAGACACACAAGGGTAAAACAGTATACCCCCCTCTCCTTCGGAGTGGGGGTATAATAATTAAAATAACTATTTTTAATAGATATATCTTTATCCCAGATATCTTCCAAAAGAGATTTCACTCTCTATTCACTCTATAATGATACTTTTGGTATACCCATCCTGATGTCTTTTCATTGTATTTAAATTTCAGTTTGTGTGGTTATATTGCATACAGTTTCAAAGTACAGTGTCATGAGCTCATATACAGTAACATGTGATATAAGTGCTAATTACCGGGTATCAAAATCCTGCCTCTCAAAATCAAAAAACAAAGAAAAAAATAATAATAATTCAATCAACCGCCAGAGTGATTTTATAAAATCAAAGGTCAAGGTCAACTGAATTGTAATGTAACGAACTCACTTGCATTGAACTCTCTTTGTTTGAAAAATCGGTTTGTTTGAAATGAATTGGGTTTCTCCTAAAATGCTGATACGGTTTCTTTGCAATAAATACTCGTTTAGATTGAAATCGGTTAACTTGAAAAACTCTGTTAATTTAAAGTGATTTTGGGGTCCGCTGAACACAAAGCTTATAGCAGTTTTGATAACGGGTACATTGAAGTTGCCGATTGCGACGCGTGGACTCAGGTGACTGACTATATATAAAGTCTAGCACGTGTTAATTTTTCACAGGTGATTTGATGTTGGTGTACCTGTACAAATTTAATTATGTGTTGTATAGATAAAATAATAATAATTGAGCATTTCTCACCGGAACATATTAGTCGCCATTTTTATTTTCTAATTACGGCATTAAGACCGACATGGAAATATGCAGGGGTGTCATGTGTACATTGGTGCGTGGAGAATAGGGCTGTGTATTGACCAAAATATTTTGATAAGATATTTTATAAAGCAATATGCAATATATTGGATTCTTAAATAAGTCTAGCAAAAAGGTCTTGTAAATCATTTAATGCATAAATTTGATAAAAACTGGGTGTTTTAATACCAAATTGGAAGTTCATATGTCTCACTGTCTTTACAAAGAACACTTCAAATTCAAACTTTTAATGACTCAAAAACTAATACGTTAAAATATAGTTGTATTTTGCATTAAGTTGCATTAAATATAAGTTGTATTTGTAGAATTTTGCAATAGTTAATTAAGATGTGCTATCTCCTTAATGTTTATTTTATTATTGACCAGTTTTAATTAAAAACAGTTAAAAATTATCTTTGGTGACTGAAATTCCCAACTTTTTCACAGAATTATAAGAAAAACTGTCTGCCCAATATGTATCGGAAGTTAGTTCGTCGATACGATAAATTCCTGAATATCGATATGTATTGATTAATCAATAAATTGACACAGCCCTAGTGGAGAAAGTGCCGAAGTAAATAAATCCACTGTAATTAAGTAAATGGAAAATAAACTTGAATTGAAGTATATGAAGCATATGTTTTCAATGCTGATGAGACAGGGCTGTTCTACAGATTCGAACCTGACAAATCATTGCATCTATGCGGCAATGTTCAGGACGAACTTTTTTCGTGTATAAATAGTCTTGATAGTTTTCTAACACAGATCAAAATAAAAAATAAATAAATAAAACAGTAAAAAAAATTTAGGACTTTTTTGAAAAATAGAGATAAGTACATTTCTGAAACACTGTATGTAATGTTATGTAAAAAATATGAATTCTCACATGTACATTTTTTTTACTGTACAGTCAAGCCTCGTTACCTCTAACTTGAAGGGACCGAGAAAAATCTTCGAGATATCTGAGGATTCGAGATATCAAGGGTAAAATACTTAAAGAATAAGTGGTTGGGACAGCAAATCACTTTGACATATCCATGGTATTCAAGATATCAGTGTTCCAGATAATGAAGTTCAACTGTATCTACATTTTTTACGTAATTCATAGCACACAGATATAATGAAATTCGGTTAATTTGAAATAAATCTCAAGGTCCCTTAAATTTCAATGTAAACGAGTTTGACTGTATATGGTATTTTACAAAAGCCAAAGTGCCAAGCAATGCAAGTGCAAAGTATCAAATCCATTCCTCTTAAAGTTCTCAGGATCTAGGGTATGACAGACAGACAGACACCATGTAAAGTGATCTCTAAGTGTCACTTTTACCAAATTTTTTTTTCATAATTATTTTGTTTTCTTACCTCTCTGAAGAGCATGACAAAGGTTACATAGGTGATAGGTAGAAATACATGCATGGGATGTATTGGTGTAATCTTTTTAGTGAGCAGATTGCATCATGCATTGTTTATCTGCCGTTGCTGATCTTTAACAAGGGAGACTTCTCCTGAAATAAGAAAAATTATTTTCAAAAGTGAAGTTACCTGTTACTCTTAGAGGGACATAGACACTGATTTGACATTTTGAAATATTTTCTCAAATTGTATTATATCATGACATATATGTGGCTATAGCATTTCACACGGAAATATAATAAAAAACTTATTTTATCTGTAAATTTTTGAAACTATGAATTTCGGGATGCGTTTGATTGACACATCCTTGCACTTTCACAAGTAAACTTCATCCTTAATACTTAAGAAAAGTAGGTTTTTTGATACATATTAATAAAAAAAAAATATAAAAAAATACAATCCAGAAAATTAAGAGTAGAAATGAGAGAAAGCAAAACCAACTAAACAGTATTGTCAGTCCGTGCTCAGTGATGTGTGAAGAGTTTAACAAATTGAACACAAAACAGTTTACGTTCCATCGGGTGTGTTCAATTTGTTAAACTCTGCACACATCACTGAGCACGGACTGACAATACTGATGAGTTGGTTTTGCTTTCTCACATTTCAACTGTGAATTTTCTGGATTTTATCTTTAATTTTTTTCATTAAAACACAACAAAATTTCTACTTTTTTAAGTATCAAGGATGAAGTTTTACTTTGTGAAAGTGCAAGGATGTGTCAATCAAATGCGTCCCTAAATTCGTAGTTTCAATAATTTCCAGGTAAAATAAGTTTTTTATGATATTTCCCTGTGAAATACTATAGCCACACATATGTCATGATCTAGTCGAAAATTTTAGAAAATATTAACTTCAAATCTGAGTCTATGCCCCTTTAAAGGTCATACACAAGAAAATAATTCACTATATTTTACTATAAAGCCTTGATTAAATTAATCAATTAATATGACCCTCACTAGATAAAAGATGAAGAAAAAATGATTGATGCTTGGACAAAAATTTGAGACCAGAAATAAAATAATTCCTTATGCAGCTTTTAATAGAGAAAATTGATATTACTGATAGGTAAGATACCTTCAATCATGTGGATTTCACATGCTGATAAACAGTTTACACACCATCCAGGAAGTTGCATCATGAGCACCTAAAAAAAGAGTATTCGTTAAATTCATTGATTGCCCACAAGTATAATATTCCTAATATTTGAGTAAAAAATAAATACTGTAGGCCTAAAATGAGAAACCGAAAAAGAAAACCTGAAAAGAAATTGTCTCTTTCTACAAAGAACAACAACTGACTAAGTTCATTTTGATTTGCTATTCCTGGCTCTAAGCTAAGCATGGCATAACAAGGGTCTACTGGAAAGAAAGGGTAAATTATTCATATGGTAAAAAATTAACAAATCAAACTTTGTAAATAAATACCCAAGCATTTGGTTTTGTCTTTGATTTCGACAAAATGTTATTGATCTCCAAAAATTTTTGTTTATGTGCGCTGACCACAGTAAAATTTTAAATGTTGTAGAACTGTATATCCATATCTAGATTCAGTAAGAAATTTCTAGTCATTTGACAAGTTAATTTCACAGTTTCACAAAAGTTTGATTAACAATGTTATGGTTAATAAAATATTTATTCCAATTTAAGCTTATAATTATATTATTAAAGTGCAATTTGTCAAAGTAAAAAATGCCTGTAAAAAGAACAAGTGGCCATGGGCAACAATGCTCACCCGAGTCACTATGGCCTTGCTGTTCTACTTTTTTTTTACTACACATGATGATGTATATTCATTCATATGTAAAAATTTGATTGTCCATTGTGGCCCCACCCTACCCTGGGGGGGGGGGGAGGGGGGTCATGATTTAAACAAACCTGAATGTACACTAAGTAATGAAGCTTTCAGAGAATTTTCACTTTCTGGCCCACAGTAATGAAGCTTTCACAGAAATTTCATTTTCTGGTCCACTGATTCTTGAGAAGTGTTTTTAAAGATGCCATTAAATTTACAACAATTCTTAATTATTTCCCCTTGAAAGAGGGTGTAGCCCTTCATATGAACAAACTTGAATTTCCTTTACCCAAGGACACTCTGTGGCAAGTTTGGTTAATATTGGCAAAGTGGTTCTGGAGAAAAAGATGAAAATGTGAAAAGTTTATGTCGCCGCCTCCAACAACAACAGTGACAGACAACAGACAAATTTTGATCAGAAACCTCTCTTAAGCCTTTGGCTCAGGTGCGCTAAAATAAAAAATGGAGAAATAAAATTTATTGTTAATGACAGTTTTACTTATGTATTTTAAAACTCTTTCTCAAATACCATGGATATGTCTAAGTGCTCAAGTTCAGTGAGTTTATGAACTTTACCCGCTATTCTTGAAACCTCTATTATCTATTTCTCAAAGGGTTTTTTTTTTTCAGCCCCATCTATTGCCATAATAGGCTTATCTCCAGGGGGTCCTCATGACTAGCAATTACATACATGTAAGCAATAATGTTTTTGGATATTAATATATTGAAATAAATAAAACTGAATAATTAAATGACAAGATATGCATTCGACATTGGGTGACACAACTGGGGAAAATATTCTGGCATGTTACCCTCGAAGTAAGTGATTGTGAAATTTACTTGTCTGAACATAACTTTTACTTGTATGAAAATATTTCATAAAAGACCTACCGGTATTTAACAATTTGAAAAAATATTGTACATTACAATAGTCTATAATACATTCATTGAGTCTGTTTTTGAGATTTTTAGTGGACACATCTATTGCAAATTACTTAACTGTATCATCCTATCCTAAAGTAGATGTAAATCATGTTATATAATTACATGTATGAAAGAAAAATAGTAACAACAAGAAATAGCTGACTATATGACTTCAAATTTTTCTTTGCCTTCTTTTGCTTATCCTTTGTAGCCTAAATTGTCTTTTGCTAAAGCTCTCCTGCCAGATAATAAAAACCCAAATTTCCTTCAGTAAAAGTACACGTTTCAAAGTTACTGTAGTTCTAAGTAGTCAACTTCCTGGTACTTTATATATTAAAATTAAAATTGTGACAAATGCCTGAAAAACATCAGATATTTCAGACAAGTTTCATAGTAACATTGTTCCTGATCAAGTTTGACAACCAGGGCCATCATTATTACGAGCAAGATCATTCAACATTTAACTATTTACAAACCGCATGCATGGCATGTTTTCATTTTGAATCTCCGATGAAAAAATGACAACAAATTTTAATTCTTTAAGTTTTCATGCTCAGCTAAAAAAATTCTTCCTAGAAAAATATCCCTTGTCAAATCAGACAAGTGGTCAGTAATTATCAATTGTTCATGAAAAATTTTACTGGTACATATACTGGACAAGTGGATGAGCATACAATGTCGAGCCCAGGAACTATGCCCCATTTTTTGTTTATCTTTGCCTTAGCAACCAACAGCATTAAATCTCGAACCCGAGCTATTATAATATGTAGCATAAAAGCACACGAGGATGATCAAGAGGGTGTTACAACGGTTTCTGTTTTGTTGTATTTGTTTCTGGCATTTGTTATTAACTGTTTCTGATGTGATGTGAATTCTTCATGGTATATATAGTGAAACTATATTTGTGATAAAAACATGATAAAAAAAATTATTAAAAAATGTTTTTCAAAAATGTAAATGATACTAGTAGTATAAAAACTCATTTTTAAGCATTTTAGAGTAGAATATAAACATCGAACCTAATGGGTCCTAGAAAAAACTTTGTGATATCCTACGATTCAAGATACTGAAGTTAAAATATGTACTTGTAGCATAGCATAAATTTTCCATCTTTAACGCTCAGTTATACCTCGATAAATATTGCTAATGAGAGGAGGAGCGCAATTAATATTTCTATCTTCATGATAACACAAATCTAAATAAGTCAGTTATTTTTATAGCTAATTTAGCCTTCATTAAGTTCAACAAATTTCTTTAAATCTGTTCAGAATCAGACAAGTGAAAAATATTTATGCATTCAGACACAGGGTTTAACATTTATAAGGCATGTCTGATCGACACTGACTAGTAAAAGTTTGGTCCTGTCTAAAAATTGAGTGTACATCTGACATGTAAAATTAATATAACAAGTGTGCAGCATGTGTATTTTATTCATCTGCTCTCATGTACACAGAGGATTCGAAATACAGTCATGACTTTAATGATTTTAGGTTAAAATTAAAAACAAGTAATTGTAATTGGAAGTATTCTATCAATACTAATATGTCAAGTTTCATCCACCAGTATAATGCTACGACATTGACGAGAAAAAAACCATGCGTTTTCTACATGGGCATTTCTTCAATCAATTTGTTTATGTACCAGTATAAATTTATAAGAATCTTCTTGGGTTTTAATGTGATGGAGGAGGGTGCATTTAGTCATCAGGATGTTGTAACGCGGTCTTAAAACTCTTTAATAGCTCTGGGCCACAAACTACTTTTAAATTAGTTAAATAATCTAACTGCGTCTCCAGATGAGCCCTCACCACACCTCTCTTTAACCGGGTCTGAAAATTAATCATTTTAATGATTAGAAAATTCTATCTACAACTACTTCCTCTTCCAGATGACTCCAGTCTATTGCAGTGCAAACAAAAAATGAGTTTTATATTTTTTGGTTTTGGTGTTTGGTATCTCCACTGCTTTACTGTTGTTACAAGGATTACAGCAAGTTAAACTATGAATTAAATTGTTTATTTTATACATACATGTGTACCATGCATGTTCATGGCTTGTTGGTTGTCAAATGTGTGGATATGTCATGCGAGGAACAGACATAACTGCGCAAGGTAAAATACCATGAGTCGTGAAGCGCGGATCTGTGACATTCGGAATACAGAAGTATTTCTGCTGTTTGAGTAACCATACACCACTTTGTGTGCGGTGAGGCATGGATAAGTATGATTACTTCACATTGTGCTGAATAATTACCAATCAATTATCAAGTTTACCTGAACTGATCTTCTTTGTTAATCCATTCAAGAAGTAACTGTTTGGTCACAAATTAACTGAGCGTTGTATATAGCCCTAAAACTTTTATAACTTTAATTGCAATTGCGCAGAAAAAGGCACATTTTCAAAAGAATTTTTTCATGAACATAATGAATTGTTTTCAGATGAGCTAAAATTTGAAAATTATCACTGCACGAAAGTGCGATTTTCTGCACATCTTGAGAAAAAAGCTAATTAAAGAAATAAGTTTGATTTAGTAGCTAAATAAAGCTACTTCAGGTAGGTAAATAAAGCTTTGTAGGTAATTCAAGCTACGTAGCTAAAACTAGTGATTGTACCAGCTAAATGACTGTGTATCAGTGTATCGTCCAAGTGTAGAAAACTTTGAATTTGATAGATTTGAACTTAGGCGACTAACCGTATGTTTCTTACACATTTTTCTAATGCTTCCACAACAAAACACTCGCCGCAACCATTCTTATTAGTCATCCTAAGCTTCCTCAGTCCTCGGTCGGAGCCTGAAAGTGCCATTTTGGTTGGCTAAATAACCCGACCCACTATTGTTTCGTAAATTGCCAACCCGTTTTTTTTTAAATACAGAACATTTAATTCTAATAAATCAGATCTTATTTCCTCTGGTAATCCATCACATTTTTTTCAGACCAGCTGTACAGCATTTGAAGACAGAATAAAAAAAAGATAAATATTTATTTATAATTGCCATGTCGAACCTCGCATTAGTCGATGCTGAAGAAAGATGGTGATGAGGACGGAAATGCACAATTCATTTATTTTATTGATTAATCCTATTGCAAGTAATTGATGATAGTATCGTCATGATTTTTTCATAAATATGCAATACAGAATTTAAAAGTTTTGAAATTATTGGTAAATAAACATGATAAATGGCAATATTGATAATGTATTTTTTATCACCCATTACACATACTGAGTGTAGGACACTGTATTACAGTATATCTGGTAGAGTTTGAAATGACATTTGTTTAATCATAAAATATGCTCTTAAAGTGAAGAAATTACATGCGTCTAATTAAATAAACGAGAAAACTACATGCATGGGTCCCAACTTGCATTTCATTCTATGTTAGGGGTCTCTTAGCAATACCCAGAGACCTATATAGTAATATACTAACAAAATGTCACATAATTTATTCGATATATACACACCATCTTGAAAAATATTGTATCGTGTCATAGGAGATGTTCTATTGCACACCTTAAACATACACATAGCCCAATCAGCCTGTTGTATGTGTTAAATGTCTATGCATATTTATGTGTTATGTGATTTACATTTGTTGTGCAGTACTTATACATTGTTTAAAAGAATTTTTAATTATTTTAAAGATAAAGTCCTGGGTCCCTGTATTTATTTTGGGGCAAACAATAGTCACTAATTTAATTTAGGGTACGTGTACGTTAGAAATTAAATTTGTGTCTATGATTTAGTTGCTTTCAAATTGGCTTTTAGATCAGTCTCTACTCCAGTGGAGAGGATGATTCCTCTTGATTCTGAAGTCAAAAGGTCAAAGTTATGATTGCGGGGTATGGATATGGAATGAGAAAGAGAAGATAATGAACAGTGATCTATTTCATAAAAATTACAAACAATACAAATCTTTGAACACTGCATAAACACAGACCCCCTAAAATTCCAGAGGTGGGATCACGTGCAAAGGAGGATTAAGCATCCCCTGTTGACCGGCCACACCCACTGTGAGCCCTATATATTGATCAAGTAGATGGAATATTCGATAGTCAAATTTAGCATATAAACAAAGGCCTAAAAATTGGTATGAAGCAAGTCAGCCAAAATACGACCCAGTGATAGGTTATATTTGCTAACAGGTAAATCTTTGTACACCCTTGATTACACCTGGATAGCAAATCTTTATTTCCTATATAACCTAATAATTTCTCTGTAAACCCAATTCCACTAATATTTTAAACTATTGATTTACTACATGCTTCAATGCATCGTGACATCATGTTGTATGGTGTTTATTTGATATAGAAACTATTCATTGTGATGTCACATTATTTAACCCCACCCACCCCACCCCAGCTTTAGCTGGGTGTAAGGAAATTTACACCCCGCTTGCTAACCAATCAGATCTCGTGTTTTAAGATACATAGGAAATAATTAAGGACTTTTATTGAAGGTTATATAAAGATTTTTCAATCCAAAGAAACATGAATTATATCAATTGAGGCAATGAAATTATAATTATTTTACCAAACTTTTTCATTATTTCATAAATATCTCTAAAGCTTTTGAATATGGTCCATGTATACTGCCCTACTCATCTGCAAAAATGGGTACAAAACTGGTTGTTACAAAGAAACTTGGAAGTACTTGCACATGCATATGGACTACTAGTTAGATTACTTTTTCTGTTTAACACGACAAAATGCTATAATGGTTACAACCAAAAGATTTACTTGAAATGCTTCACTTATATAGTAGCATTTATTATCTTGATACATCAGCTTTGTATATTTATTAGTATGATTGCAAATAGATGAACAGGCAAGCACATATGCTAAAGTGTTCCTTCACTTTGATTTTTTAATTATTTTAATAGATACTACATGTACCTATTTTTGAAACATATTTTCTGATCTGTTCCTAGAACAAATCATAAAATTGATAAATGAATGAACTTCTTTTCTACAATTTCAGTACTGTCCAGTAAATGAAGCCAGGTTTCTCAAAGTTTCCATTTTGACATTTCTGATCAATTTAAATTTATTTAAATTATGTATATAATATCTTGTAGTTGAATACATAAAAAGAGTTGGTAAAATGTATATAATTTTTAACTATTTGTTAATTCATTTTATTTAAATTATATGTAGTAATTGATTAATGAGTGGTTGGTTGTTTAGAACTATAAAAGTTTGCATCAAAATGTGAAAACTTGTTGGTGATTCATATGAAATTCATCAAATGCTAAATAAGAAACATGCACAGTCAAACCTCATTATTTTAAAATAGATGGAACTGAAAAAAACTTAGAGATATAGGAGTATTCAAGATATCGAGGTTGATTTCTTAAAAAATAAGTGGTTCGGACTTCCAGTTAACTTTGACATATCCATGGTATTCAAGTTATCAGTGCTTGAGATACCAAAGTTCAACTGTATTTAAATTTTCAGTGACTGAACACTTTTGGAATGCATCTGATACACCTGCACAAACAAACGTTTCTAGAAAATAAACACTTATTTAAAATTGCAGTGCTTTCTCCTGAGAAATATTAGGATTCAAGGAGACTCATTTATAACTATGAATGACTAAAAGGGTCAATAGTTCAATGCTGTAGTTCTTATTCTAGCTTGACATTTGATTTGTTGTTGTTGTTGTTGTTTAACGTCCCTCTCGAGAATTTTTCACTCATATGGAAATGCTACCACTTGCCGGTGGAGAGTTGCAAATTTTGACTTGTACTCGGTACTGAGGGCCATTGAGCAGTGAGGGATCTTTTTCGTGCCAGCACCTACTGCGACACTGGACCTCGATATATATGGTCTCATCCGAAGGACCGGTCTCCATGTCCTACAGTGGGATTCGAACCCACGACGTAAGGATCAACTCCTTACTCCTCGACTCTAGAGCAAATGCTCTAACCACTGCGCCACACAGGTGATGCTTGACATTTGAAATTCAAAGTAAAAACATTAATGTTTTATACACAATTTATAATACTCTAATGCTTTATATATGGGCAAAATTTAACATGAAAAAGTATAATATTTTATCATCTATGGGACTATAGTCATATGTTGTTACCTACCATAAAGCCCTTTGGATTCCATGGGATTTGATCACATGACCAACCTGTATCTATAGTCCCATGGTAATTTTAAAGGGGATAAAATAAATGTGTCAGAAATACTTAAGCTTGTCCCTTAATAACCAGTCCTTTAGCTATAATATCTAAGTTTTCTTAGCTTTAAACCAAAAGAAATTTAAGTAAAAAATCCAGCTGTTTTACAAAAATTATACAGTCATGTATCTTTATAACCAAGTTGATTTGTAAAGGCAAAAAAATCAAAAATGTGCAGATAGTGAAAACAATTACAGGGTATGCGATATATGGTATAGGTCTAATTGGCGACTAATTAAGTTGCCATAGCACCTAAAAATTATGATTGGTGCCTAAAATTTTTCTAGAATTCGCCAAATTGGCGACCATTTTAAATTGGCTTGGTGATCATCAAATTACTGAACTATAAACATTTTCAATTTTTTTTTTAGAAAGAGCCGAAAAGAAGCAATGGACATGTCTCTAATATTGACTAATATCAGTTTTTAGATTGGTGCCTAAGAAAAATTTTACCTGGCGGCTAAAAATTTGCATTGGTGACTAAAATTTTTTTTTCATAAAAAGCCAGTTGGTGCCTAAATTTTAGAGATCACATAGAGGCCTGTGGTAGAGTCAACATATTTAGTGCATGTTTATCAATTTACCAGTCGCCACGTGGCATAGAGTATAGAGCTTTTGCTCCAGAGTTGATCCTTACTTCAAGGGTTTTAATCCCATTGTGGGACCTGAAAACCGGTCCTTTGGATGAAACCGTATAAAGCAGGTCCTTTGTTGCAGTAGGTGTTTGCACAAAATATCCCTTACTGCTAATATAAATGGCCATAAGTGCTGAGTTCAGGTCTAATTTTGCAGCCCTCCACAGGGAAGTGGTGGCTTCTTAACATGAGTAAAAAATTCTCGAAGGGACGTTAAATAATTAGTAAACTAGAAATATGTCCATAGGACATGAATGCCCCGCCTGATGTTACAAATGTAATGCAATATTTTAAAAAAAAAACCTAGGTATTTATTGGTACCTTGTCATGGCCCAATATTCTGTTCCATTCACAATGGAATTTTTTTCCATTTAGCAGAGAAGAATTTATGTATTAAATTGGTTTTTTTAAAGTAATAATGCATATTTAGGATATTTAGAATGAACATAGTGGGTGCTTGAGGGGAAATAATCTCCTTCAAGTAAAAAACTTACTAGCGATTTGTCAGAAAGAGAATTTTCATTCCCCTTATGAATGAATTAGATAAGAAATGATTTCATTATTTCTTTTCATGCATAACTTTAATATTTTTCAAAATATAAATTTAATACCTTTAGTACTCTTAGTATAGTTGTTTCCTTTGTTGTATGGAATGTAGTGTTGATTAACACTGAATATGAAGCAGCAACATGATATTTCAAGTTCATTTTGTCTGTGTGTAGGAAATTTGTAGATGATCTCTCAGAACATATCATTAGATAAGTCTTCACACAAATGAATTGGAAAGTTAATAATGACATTAAAATGATAAAAAGTTTGTAATTTGTATTTATTCATTTGTGACTAATGGTGACTATACTATGGTCAGAGTAATAAGATGGAGTAATAAGGATGTCCTCTAGCTGCATCAGTTCGTTGCAAAATGCCAAATCTAAAGTAGATCCATAAATTGTTGTTGGTTTTTTAACTTCTTGTTTAAATCCAAGTGAGAACAAGTCTTTTTGGAAGCTGTCTCGCATAGACGAATTTCTTCCTGTATCACTTTGAAAATCAATGTTAAAGTCACCAATAAGTAACACTGGTGTGTCATTTTTAGGCAGTTTTGCTAACAATTGGGACTTGAATTTTTGAAAGCTTTCTTTTGGAAATCTGTATATAAATATGTAATGGTACTGTCTTGATACGATGACATGAAGAAATGAGAATTCCTGGGTGTTACACAATTCTTTTCCTTCAATGTCCAAGTTTTCTTTATAGAACACAGCAATTCCATGACATCTGCTTGGATATGTAGAGGCTGGAAGTATAATAGAATGATAACCTGGAATCTGAAAGTCTGCGGAAGTACTAATGTGTGATTCAGTCAAGCATATTACATGAGATCTTTCCAGGGTAGGATCTGCCTTTATGTCTTCAAAATGTAAACGGGCAGATCTTGCATTCAGGTGTGAAACCATGAGAAGGTTTTTTTCAGTTACTGAAATCTGAAGATTTTCAACTTGTTTTTTTTGCCTCATCTCTTCCATATGCCTCAAAACTTGTTTACTACTGCGAATTTTGTTGGCATCAAAATTAAGAATATATAGTCCATTTAAGGAGCGAGCCCTGCTTAGAGCTACATATGCTTGACCATCACGAAATTGATCCTGGAAAGAGACTACAACTGTTTCCAAAGTTTGCCCTTGTACTTTATGAACGGTACAGCTCCAAGAAAGGCGCAGTGGAAATTGGGATCTTGTTACTTTTAAATTCTTTTTGCTGCAAGACAGTGAGAACTGTACCTCAATTGGAAGAATTGGAGTTGCCAAAGGATTAAATTCAGACAAATCAAATTTTGATGCCATACGTGTTTCTCTTCCTATTGAAGTATTGTCAAATTTAACCATGATTGCAAGAGGTGAGGAATTTTGTTTGTAAATGAAACCAATAACTGTCCCTTGTGCACCATTTGCTAATCCATCCTGTACAAAAACATTGCGAATGAGCATGACCCTTGCACCAATGGCTAAGGTAATGATTTTTGGTAGTCCTCCAGTAAATTTTGAATCAGTTGGAATGGATTTTCCTTTCAATGAATCTGGCATTCGGTCTACCGCTGTGATAGATTTTAGAGTAGAGTTGAGTTTGTTTAGCATAATTTTGTTATGCTCATCTACTCTTCTATTTAAAGCAAATACATGAAGAGCTTCATGTGGATAGTTTTCACTGTTTTCATCTATACATCTTGTACATAAAACAGAAATATCCTCTACTGTATGAGTTGACTCACGTACACGGTTAAGTAAAGATGCAAAATCAGAATCTTCTTTTTGTCGCATGATTTCATGCAATTCAAAAATTGAGAACTGGTCCCATAGCTGTAATGTCAGAGATGCTAAAATGTCAGATGGAGGTTGAAACACAAAACTTTGACCAACAGGAGGTAGTTGGTAGAGGTCTCCAAATGCTAAAATAGAAATGCCTCCAAATTCATATTCACTTCGAAAGAGTTCATCTAGTCGTCTGTGTACTTGAAGGAGTAAATTACTTCCAACCATGGATATTTCATCCACAATCAAAATGCATAGTGAAGATAATTTTTGACGTAAAGAATTTCTTTTGTCATCAGACAGTTTCATATAGCTATTTTTGCTTTGACCAAGCTGAAGTTGTAAAGCTGAATGTAGGGTCAAACCATTTATATTAAAAGCTGCTGTACCAGTTGGAGCTAAAAGCAAACAATGTGGAAGAGTAGGATCTTCACCTTCTTTTGGTAGAGTTCTTTTAATCATCTGACTGATGGCTTGAATTACATGAGATTTGCCTGTTCCAGCTCCTCCTGACACAAAAATATGAAATGGTTTTTGCTTCACACCTTGTCTAAAAGATGTACACCAATCTAAGATTTTGTTGAAGAGAAGTCGCTGTTCTATATTCAAACTGCATATGAAGTTTCTGTATTCCTCATCTGTCCATATTTCTTGCAATGTATCCAAAGATGACTGGCAATGAGGCAAACTATCTTCAGATAGTGGTAAAACATTATTGTGAATGTTGACATCAGAGGGTTCCAAATGAGAAAATGCTGGATCATCATGCAGACCTTCATCTTTTTGCTCTGCTAGATCTTTTTCCATCTCTGGATTGAGCAAATCCCATGCATCACTTCTCGAACCATTTTCAGCTACTTCTATTAATGCTGCATCTACTAACTCAGAATATTGTTGTAGATTTCTTTTGGTCTCTTTAATCTGATCTATGTGATGGTTATAGCTGTCCATGTATGAATCAAATCTGCCGAGCAGCTCTTCTTCTTTCCTCCATGGTATAAAGAGAAATAATTCTCCATGATAGAAAGATTCTGGTTCCTTGGTTAAGCTGAATTGATGGTATCTTAAAAGGGCTTGTTTTTTTCGTTTCTTTACTTTGAAACTGCCATTAGCAAGACGAATGATGAATTCATTTGGTGCTTCCAACACAAAATTCTCTGGACATCTGTCCTCAAGTAACAACTGCTCTTCTTGAAGCAAATCAGGCTGCATATCATCTTTGCTATCTTTGAATGTTGATAGGTCATACCTGAGAATATAACAATACATGTAAAAATTATATTGAATATATGAAGATTTCTTTTTTCACAAAGGAATTGTAGATTTTCTTTGGAATTAAAGTATGTAATTTTTTATATTTGCTTTACACTAGTTAATCTTTACAGCTATTTTGTATACATTCGTTGACATTACTAAAGAATACAAAATATTATAATGTTTTATAAAAATTTCAACACACAATATTTATCTATTTATAATACATGTATATTAATAATAACAATAAAGTTCAATTACCATGCTTGAAAGTTTGCTAAGCACCAAGATGTCAATTGTACAGGGTGTGCAGAATATTTCTCTTCTATGCTGGCTGTAAATATATTCTCACTGTCATCATCCAGTCCTTGTAGAACACTGATTGGCTTCAGGAGGTGGACCCTCTGATGCGGCAAACCTGTTGGGATCCAAACAGCTGTGAAATCAGACTTGTACAATGGCAAACCAAGTATCCTGTACACTGATTCCTGCGCACTGACAGATCTGGCATTTGTAAAAGTCTTTGCACATGCTTTCATTTGCTGTTTTAGTCCTAATTGTGAAGCTTCCTTGCTAGCAGCTTCCAGTAATGTTCCCATCTCTCTTTCATCTTTTGTGATATATGCCACTATATACTGAATGCAAGCATAAGGGTTGGAAACAAACTGTATGTCCATATTAGCCTGCCAGGTCTTTAACAAAGTTGGGTTATAATTATTTATATAGACGTCGGATGGATTTCTTAAAGTGTAGATGGTAGTATCTGTAACAGATTCTTTTAATGCAATGTGATATTGCCGAGAATTTGTCCCACACATAAAGAATATGTCCTCAAGAGATACGCAGTGTAAATCATCTGTTTGGATTACAAAGTTTTTCACATTGGCTAAAATTTCTTTCGAGTTCTTCAAAATATTTGCTTGGTCTTGGGAATTTTCTTCTTGGGGTGTAGGTTTGCAGATCATAGTTGTCTCACAAACTGGCTTTGGGAAGTTAAAACGACATTGCCTTCCCGTCTTTTTACAAGCAGCAGAGTGTGTATGCTTCTGTAACTGAGTTACAAGTCTGTAAAGTTGAGGGTCTTCATACTCTGGTGGAATGGTGCTTTTAATGTATTTCTCTACAAAAGCATTCACATCTTCTTCTTTACTCTTTTCAGGATGAGGTGCATCTTTGATCCACAAAACTCCATGAGCATGAGGGGATCCTCTTTGCTGAAATTCTATCCTATAGAAAAAGTGAAGAACATCTCCTAATGGTTGACAATCTGCTAAAATGGCATCTTTCAATAAACAATCTAATCTGTATTGAAAATGTCTAGCAGCAGTAAGTGGATTTGAACGAAGCCATGAGCATTTCTGATCCCAAGACATTGAATCAATATCAATGCCCGATAGATTAAGTCCACGCTGTGATGCAATGGCCTGTATTGTGTCATGCCATCTGAGATCGGCTGCAGAGAGAGTAAAAAACCATGTAAATATTCCAAACTGTTTTACAGCAGCTAATAGCTTGTACTGCACTTTCTGCCAATATGGTGGAGAGCCCCTGACTGGTTGCAGAAATCTGTATCCATGATCCTTTAGCAAATGCCTGTGCAAAATAGTAGGGTTCTTTACCATTTCTGCTGTAATGTTATCTCCGGTGGAAGTTGCACTGAAGGATTTCCTGAGAGCAATGCTCATACTGTCTGTAATTTGTTTAGTTTCAACTATTGTTTGAGCCACAAAAATATATTCAATATCTGCTGCAAATGTTTGTTTTTCATTCAGTAGTCTGGCTTGAAAATATTTTTTGGGTGTTAATTTGATTTTTCTGTTATGTTTCCAACCAAATTTTCCAGTTGGTAAAAGATTTGGAAAAGCTAATTCTTCAAAAAGATCATCCATAAGAATAGATAATGGCATTTTGCCTTCTCCTGGAGCAATGTTCAGTATTTTATCTACATCAATGGATGCATCAGAAGGTTGTATGCAACTCTCAAATTTTACACCTCTAAGTTGTGATACTGGATCATCATCATAAATGTCTTCATGTGCCTCTTCTGAATTTTCTTTGACAGCACTTTCTTCCGGAAGACATTCACTCCTGTTAAGAATATTGTTGTCTTGATCATTAGTGGTGAGTTCTGTCCAAAGCTCCTTATCATTTTCAGAGCACTTTGTTTCCCAGTTCTCATAGATAGTAATGTCTTTGTAGAGCTCATTGTTTTCTCTCAACCAATTCAATGCATCTTTGATGTAGTTTGGTCTAATGTACTCAAATTTTTCATGTGTTTTGTACACAATTTTCCTCTTTAATCGCAAGGGGATAACACCAGCTTCATTTGGTAATCTTGGCAATTTATTGACAACATTTTCTTCATTCACAGGGACATTTACAACCGCACCTTTTATGCCACTCTGCTTCCCCTTTGGTAATGCTAGCATTTTCATGAATGGGTAACGACGAGAAATTAATCTTCTTTCTAGAGATGTTAATTTTGCTAGTTCTTCAGGTATGTCAGAAACTTCCATATCATTATAAAGAGCCTGTGGGGGAATTTGGTTTTTTTTAACATATCTAGCACAAGTCTGACAAATCCATTGAAATCCCAAGGCAGATATTCTTCCTGTTATGCAACTGTTTACAACTTCTTCTGAGGAATTTTTGAAAGATTCTGTTCCAACATGTGTTACACTTCTTCTATAAAGCAGTCTTCTACAACATGTGCAAACATACTCTGGGTACTGATGGATGTCTTTTGAAAATCTTTGTATTACTTGATCTTCATTCTGTAATGTTCTAAAATCTTGTTTTCTTCTGCTTTCTATTAGATTTGTTTGGCATTTTTCTACAGATGTTCTATTACTTCTTTTTTCTTTTTTCTTTACTGATTCAATTTCATAAAATGTTTTAATTTCTTCATCTGTAAGACTTTGTAATTTTTCTTTCTTACGTTTTCTCTCAGAAGCACAAATTTTTGTCTTCTGCTCTTCAGATAAATTGGAACGCTTGTCTTCCTTTTTCTGTCGGTCTCTTTCATTGAATCCTGTTTTTTGTTCTTCTGTTAGACTTTGTAATTTTTCCTTCTTACGTTTTCTCTCAGAAGCACAAATTTTTGATTTCTGCTCTTCAGATAAATTGGAACGCTTGTCTTCCTTTTTCTTTCGGTCTCTTTCATTGAATCCTGTTTTTTGTTCCTCTGTTAGACTTTGTAATTTTTCTTTCTTACGTTTTCTCTCAGAAGCACAAATTTTTGATTTCTGCTCTTCAGATAAATTGGAACGCTTGTCTTCCTTTTTCTGTCGGTCTCTTTCATTGAATACTGTTTTTTGTTCCTCTGTTAGACTTCGTAATTTTTCTTTCTTATGTTTTCTCTCAGAAGCACATATTTTTGATTTCTGCTCTTCAGATAAATTGGAACGCTTGTCTTTCTTTTTCTGTCGGTCTCTCTTATTGAATTCTTTTTTTTGCTCTTCTGTAACACTTTTTAGCATTTCATTCTTACGTTTTCTCTCAGAAGCACAAATTTTTGATTTCTGCTCTTCAGATAACTTGGAGCGCTTCTCCCTCTTTCTTAATCTATCCTTCTCATTTATTTTTCTTTTTTGCTCATCATCAATACTTAAACGTTGCTGTTTCTTCTTTATTTTATTTGCTTCTTTACAGACTATAGTCTCATTTTCATGAAGCTTTCTTTTTCTGTCTCTGTCGATCATGCGGAGTGCTTCTTTTTTTTCTGCTGAAAGCCTTTCTCTGTACTTTTGCTGCCTCTGTTTCACTTTCAATTTTTTAATTTCTTGTGCGGTTCTGTTTTGTTGTCGTCTCTTTGTTTCAGCATAGTATTGTTGAACAAGATCATTGACTGACAGCAGCTTTCCCTTTTGTTCAACAACAGTGTTCTGAATTTGAAAAAAATACTTATTTAGTTATACAACATATATCATAGATATGCATGATTGTTTATTTATTTATAGTATAAAAATGCCAGTAACTGTATAGTTTTAGAAGACTGAATTTACCTCTGTTACTTGTACTGTGTTGGTGACCACATCATAATGGTTACCATTAGTGTGCTTTAGATATATTGCAAATTCCTCTGTTTGTAATAATGGATCTACTAGTTTTCCACTGTATTTCTGCCACCCATGGTCAGAGCTGTAAATGAAGATGTCTGTCTTAAGTAAATGTGCAGCGGTTATTATTTCAACTTCTGTAGCCCAGAAAGTACATTCATTGATCCGCGTTCGTCTAATGTAGTTGGCAACACTCTCTATCATTGGTAAAACTGACGTTAACTTATCATCCATCTCCCTCATGTGATTTATTACTCTCTCTCGTACAACTGAATGAAACTGCTGACTGCCACTGACAGTATAGGAGATGCACCTAAAGAAGCAGTTACCATCTCCAACTACTTTTTGAATAGTACTTGGTATACCAAGTCGGACATGCATGTTGGTTGTTGTAGGCAAAGATCCTACAAAATGTCCCATAGATAATAAAGAACTTATCCTGCTTTGCCAATCCTTATTAACAGGATGAAAGTAAAATATTTCAGTTGTCTCAGATTCAATAATGCAATCTCTTCCCGACATCTCAGATTTTGAAGAATAGAAATTATGAGTTGGCATCTTAACGCATACATGAGTCTTTAAACGCTGTTTTGATGAGAAAATTTTGTTACAATCTGAGCATTTATTGCATGTATGCTGCTCTAATCCACGTTTAGTCTTATACTGTTTCCCACAATCATAACATGAATAAGCATTCCTACTGTACATTCTTTCTCAAAGGACAACTGGAACCACCTGTTCAAACATTTAACAAATTTATTATAAACCTAAATAATGTAATAAATAAAGCAATTAACAGTAAACTCAAAAGACATGATTTCTTTAAAATGAATCCAAACTACTGCAAAAGCCTCATCTAGTCAGTCTGGTATATTGTAGTAATGTAAGAGACAGATCAGTTTTCTAAATCAGATTCAAAATGCATAACTGTAAAAAAAAAAAAAAAAAGGATTTAGTTGCTAAGTTGTAGTGCTATATTTTCTTTTTCATTTCTTGTTTTATTCATTACTTTTTAACCTTTTCTTTGTTGAGAGGAAGAGACAGGGTGTTTCAAGAATTTTCATTATATGGGCCACATCGCTCACCTGAGCACATTTGGTAGGCAAAAGTACAAATCAGTTCAGTATTGAAAAGATTACCGGGGGGGGTGGGTGGGGGGTTGGGGGGGTTTCATGTCAATATAACAAATGGCTTTGTTGTACTTGAGAAGAATTTTAAACAATTTTCCCATATATTCCTTTGTAAAAATTTGATCCCCCATTGTGGCTCCTCCCTATCCCAGGGGTCATGATTTGAACAAACTTGAATCTACACTACCTGAGGATGCTTCCATATAAATATGACTCATCAGGGCTTTGCTGTTCTTGAGAAGAAGATTTTTAAAGGTTTTTCCTATGTATTTCTTTGTAAAACTTTGATCCTCTATTGTGGCCCCTCCCTACACCCCAGGGGTCATGATTTGAACAAAATTGAATCTACACTACCTGATGATAATTCCATATAAATATGACTCATCAGGGCTTTGCTGTTCTTGAGAAGAAGATTTTTAAAGTTTTTTTCTATATATTTCTATGTAAAACTTTGATCCTCTATTGTGGCCCCGCCCTACCCCCGGGGGTCATGATTTAAACAAACTTGAATCTACACTACCTGAGGATGCTTCCATATAAATATGACTCATCAGGGCTTTGCTGTTCTTGAGAAGAAGATTTTTAAATGTTTTTCCTATATATTTCTATGTAACGTTTAATCCTCTATTGTGGCCCCGCCCTACCCCCGGGGGTCATGATTTGAACAAACTTGAATCTACTCTACCTGAGGATGCTTTCATATAAATATGACTAATCATGGCTTTGCTGTTCTTGAGAAGAAGATTTTTAAAGATTTTTTCTATATATTTCTATGTAAAACTTTGATCCTCTATTGTGGCCCCGCTCTACCCCCCAGGGTCATGATTTGAACAAACTTGAATCTACACTACCTGAGGATGCTTCCATATAAATATGACTCATCAGGGCTTTGCTGTTCTTGAGAGGAAGATTTTTAAAGATTTTTCCTATATATTTCTATGTAAAACTTTGATCCTCTATTGTGGCCCCGCTCTACCCCCGGGGGTCATGATTTAAACAAACTTGAATCTACACTACCTGAGGATGCTTCCACATGAGTTTTTTCTTTCCTGGCCCTGTGGTTCTTGAGAAGAAGATTTTTAAAAGATGCTATTAATTTTTCACTAATTCTTTATTATCTCCCCTTTAAAGAGGGCGTGGCCCTTTTTTGAACAAACTTGAATCTTCTTCACCCAAGGATACTTTGTGGCAAGTTTGGTTGAAATTGGCCCAGTAGATCTGGAGAAGAAGATGAAAATGTGAAAAGTTTACGACAACAACGCCAACACCAATGACAACAACAACGACAACGGACAAATTTTGATCAGAAAAGCTCACTTGAGCCTTTGGCTCAGGTGAGCTAAAAATATGGAAAATGCACAAGTTCATGACGTCACAATTAGCATTTAGGAGGTCATATGGGAAATATGATTTGTATGTTCTTACTACATGGGATTTCATCTTACCCCACCTCTGTTGATTTTTCGATGAAATCCTGGCTTACGATTGGTTGAAGTCTGTCACATGAAGGGGGTGTATTACTTATACCTAGTCGCTTGAAAATCAATGCATGGTTGATACGGAGTTATCGTTCTTTTGTAACGTTCGAATAACTCGAGTTCAAGAGGTTTGCCAAGTGTCTTTTGACAATTAAACAGTTAACTAATGTAAGTAACGAGATTGAACCTTTTTCTCCCTTTACTGAAAGTCTTCAAAACTGTCAGTACGTTATTGCAGCACGAAACACTCGCAAAACAACATTACGTAACTCAACATGACGTCATAATAGGCATTGCATGAGTGATGATGAAATATATATATAGTTAGGAAAACAATTTTACAAACCATAGACAATATATAAATGTTTTATAGGTGGGGTAAATTCGTTACATAGTTTTGTAGTGACAGGGTACGGGATGATACCTGGTTAGTAAATTTCATACCTGGCTCGGCTTCGCCTCGCTAGGTATGAAATTTACTAACCAGGTATCATCCCATACCCCGTCACTACAAAACTATGCAACTAATAGAATCTTCAAATCCTTTGTGGATATGTTTCAATTGTACCCATCTTCGAATCAATTATACCTACAATGTATCTTCAAATCAATTGTACCTATCTTCAAATCAATTGTACCTATCTTTAAATCAATTGTACCTATCTTTAAATGAATTGTACTTATCTTCAAATGAATTAAAGATAGGTATAATTCAATTGAACCTTTCTTTAATTGAATTAAAGATAGGTGTAATTCCATTAAAGATAGGTGTAATTTATTTGAACCTAGGTTTAATTATTTAGAGATATGTATAATTATTTACACCTATTTTTAATTCAATTGTACCTATCTTTAATTCTATTGTACCTATCTTCAATTTATTTGAAGATAGGTTCAAATATTTAAATATATGTTAATTTGGCGTTCCATAAGATTGAAAATGAAAATCTGAAGAAAGGCCTTGAAGCTTTAAAAAAGCAACCATTAGAAATGGAAATGGAGAAAGAAAAACTGAAAGAGGAGTTGAACCAATCACAGGCCATTGTGAATCTATAGTACCCAATTTATGTTTCATTTATAGTATAATCTTGGAAGTATGGTTCTCTTTATTAGTTTATGAATGGAAATGATTCATACTACAACAACTTTATTTCTCAAGAATTTTATTTTGAATTATTTCAATTCTCATTTTTCCAACTATATTTATAAAACTTCTGGAGTTGAGGGTGCACTCCTCTGTTCATCTTCTCCCTTTCCTGTTGTATTCTCTGACAAACCCTCATCAGAATGTTCATCACTGTCAGAATGAAATACAGAAGACACAATGGCCTGTGATTGGTTCAACTCCTCTTTCAGTTTTTCTTTCTCCATTTCCATTTCTGATGATTGCTTTTTAAAAGCTTCCAGGTCTTTCTTAAGATTTTCATTTTCTTTCAAAACATTGTCAAATTTGCACTCTAGAGATTTAACGGCGGCTTTACATTTTCTTGCTATGGCTTCTAAGTCCTTTTCTCCTTCATCCATCTTTCCTTTTTTAATTTTGTGCAAAGCACCCAAAATGAAAAGTTCGGTATTTTCTAGGTGTTCAAAAGTTCTTTTAATGCTCTGCATGATCTGTAAAAATAGTAGTTTTTATATGCTTTTGTGTCAGTTTTTTTTTTTCTTAATATCTGTTTGAGAATAATATACTGATCAGAAGTTCAAATGCCAGAATTGCAGTTGGTATGCTATATATTACTTATATATTAGCGCAATACGATAGAACCCGTGATATCATAGGAAAGGAGTAAAACAATTAAACTGTAGTGTTTTCTTCACGCAAATTAATTAATTTGACACAATTAGGTCTCCGTTTCTATAAAATTAGGAATTGATTCTGTGACACTCACTGCATGTGCACCCATGTGCATGCATACCATGTTATTTTGTCAACACTACTTATTTTTTTTTTATATTCTGAGTATCAAAGCATTTTTCAAAAAAGTATAAAAATTATGGCTATACCAAGTGTATTGGTCATTTTACGCATTACACATGCACAAGTGCATGCATGAAACCATGTATCTTGTCTACACTAATAAAATATCTTATATTTCAGTATCAAAAGATTTCAAAAAATTATATATAAGTTACAGTGATATCAAGTATATAAGTCATTTAACGCATTGCATGCACACGCACCTGCATGATAATCATGTCTTTTTGTCTAAACTATTAATTTATCTTTAAATTCTGAGTATCAAAAAATTTCATTAAAAAATACAAAATTATGTCTTTATCAAGTATATTAGTCATTCTGTGCATTGCATCCATGCCATGCATGCATGTACATAATAACCATGTCAATTTGTTTACACTATTAATATATCATTATATTCTTAGTATTAAATCATTTAAAAAAAGTAAAAGTTGCAATAATATCAAGTATATTGGTCATTTTACTCAATGCATGTGTGCGGTGCATGCATGTACATGATAACCATGTCAATTTGTTTACACTAATTATATTCTGAGTATTAAAGCATTTATTTAAAAAAAAAAAAAGTTGCAGTTACATGAAGTATATTGGTAATTTTACTCATTGTTTGCATGCATGTGCATGTTGACCATACCATCTTGTCAAAATTTTAATATGTTTATATATTCTGAGTTTCAAAGCATTTTATCAAAAAATATAAAGATTATGGCATTATCAAGTATATTGGTCATTTTACCCATTGCAAACATGCATGTGCATGAAGACCATGTCATATTGTCTACACTTTCAATATATCTTCATATTCTCAGTACTAAAACAATCTCAAAATACAAACTACTTATATGAAATATATCGGTCATTTAATGAAGTGCACATGCATACATGTGCATGTTTACCATGTCATGTTCTCCACACTTTTACTAAGTCTTTATATTGTGAGTGTCAAAGAAATTATAAAAAGTTATGGCTATATCAATTATATTGGTCATTTTACACATTGCACATGCATGCACATGCATGAAGGTGTGCGCAAAATGACCCTCAGCTTTGTTTGGGGATCATAAATAGCACTACAACTATGCTATTAAACCCTACTTATTTAGAGTTTTAGTACTTTTACATTTTGAATTCTGTACAAGACTTGTTGAATGAAGATTACATTAGTTTTTACCAGATCTGTGCTTTATTCATGAATGAATAATAAAAATTAAGTTTCATTAAGACATATTTTTTTAAAATATAAAATCATTCTAAGAAAATTCAAATGAAAAGAAAAATTAAAAGAAAAAGCATTTAAAAAAAACAAAATTCATATTCATACCTCAGTATAAGTAGGAATTTGCAGAAAATGCAATAATAACAGCAGTGCTTTTTCAATAAGGAATTCCCTTGTTGTACTTGTATAATTATCAGGGTTAACACTATTAGTGAACTTAGATTTGGTGCTAGCTTTTTTTAACAGGTAAATCTGAGTTGTGTTCATGTCAAATCACTCATGTATAAAAAGTAAAGAGAACCTTTGAAACACTGTTCTCTATTGTTATAGATTCTTAAACCTTTAATACAGCTAAATCTGAGTTGTTTACAAGTCATATCATACAAAAATAAAAAAGAAAACCTTTTAAACAGCTACTCAATCTAATACATTACTTCTATGACAAAGTGAGATGTTGTAATTTAAAAATATCACCTTTTATTTTGCTTTGTTTAAATGCTGCCTGGTTATAAATAGAAAAGGTATCATGATTCAAAATAACATGTAACAGAAAAAATACTTATACTTACATGAAATGGATATCACACTGTGCATTGAGATTCTTCTCCATTAGATATAATAAAATAACTGCAATCTCGAAATGTTAAGTGAACGGAAGAAAAAAATCCGGTAAGTTTCAAATGCATCCAAATATATTTATATGTAAAGGAGTTTCTTAAATGAATCCTATGGATTCAATAAAAGGAAAGGTCAAAGTCAGAAAATGTTGATACAATTGAATACTTATCATCAATATGTTTGGAAGTTTGGTAACAATATCTTGAATGGTTTCTTTGAAACTGAGCTAAACATTAATTCAAGAAAAGTGAGGTCAAGGTCAAATGAAAGGTAAAAAAATAATGATACAGTTGAATACTTATCGTCAATATGTATCAGCATATGAAGTTTGGTAACAATATCCTGAATGGTTTCTTTGAAACTGAGCTAAATATTAATTTAAGAAAAGTGAGGTCAAGGTCAAAGGAAAGGTCAAGGTCAGAAAATGTTGATGCAGTTGAATAACTATCATCGGTATATATCAGCATATGAAGTTTGATAACAATATCCTGAATGTTTTCTTTGAAACTAAGCTAAACACTAATGTAAGAAAAGTGAACTCAAGGTCAAAGAAAAGGTCAAGGTCAGAAAATGTTGATGCAGTTGAATAACTATCATCAGTATATATCAGCATATGAAGTTTGGTAACAATATCTTGAATGGTTTCTTTGAAACTGAGCTAAATATTAATTTAAGAAAAGTGAGGTCAAGGTCAAAGGAAAGGTCAAGGTCAAAAAATGTTGATGCAGTTGAATAACTATCATCAGTATGTATCAGCATATGAAGTTTGATAACAATATCCTGAATGTTTTCTTTGAAACTGAGCTAAACACTAATGTAAGAAAAGTGAACTCAAGGTCAAAGAAAAGGTCAAGGTCAGAAAATGTTGATGCAGTTGAATAACTATCATCAGTATATATCAGCATACGAAGTTTGGTAACAATATCTTGAATGGTTTCTTTGAAACTGAGCTAAACACTGATGTAAGAAAAGTGAGGTCAAGGTCAAAGAAAAGGTCAAGGTCAAAAAATGTTGAAGCAGTTGAATAGCTTACATCAGTATGTATATACATATAAAGTTTGACAACAATATCTTGTATGGTTTCTTTGAAACTAAGCTTTGAACTGAGCTAAACGCAAAGTGTGACGGAAGGACAGACGAAAGGACAGAAGGACGGAAGGACGGAAGACGGACATGACAAACACTATATGCCCCGGCCATATTCATGGCGGGGCATAAAAATCATTTTACCAAGGAGAGAAATCAATTGTTAATAAATAGAACATCATGTTTGACATAAACAGAATAAAATATGAAATCTAATTCAATTTGAGCAAATATTTTTCAAATCTAAGAATTGTCGAAACTTCCTGAGGTATTGATTATTTTTAACTCTTTGAATGAATGGGATGTTTGAAATTCTTTTGAATCTTGACTTATTTTAAATGCATTATATAAGACTTATAAACTATGTCTCAAAGAGCAGCAGTGTTTGGTTTATGTGACTACATAGGTAGTGCATATAGTCAGTGACAATTACTCCTATAAGAGGCTATGAAGTCATTTCCTCTGAGGCATGGAGATCAAAGTCACCTGCATGGTGCAATGGTTAGAGCATTTGCTTTAGAGTCGAGGAGTTTGTTTGTTTGTTTTTATGTTGTTTAACGTCCCTCTCGAGAATTTTTCACTCATATGGAGACGCCACCACTTGCCGGTGGAGAGCTGCAAATTTTGTCCTATACTCAGCACTTATGGTTATTGAGCAGTGAGGGATCTTTTTCGTGCCAGCACCTACTGCGACACGGGACCTCGGTTTATACGGTCTCATCCGAAGGACCGGCTTCCACGTCCCACAGTGGGATTCGAACCCGCGACGTAAGGATCAACTCCTTACTCCGCGACTCTAGAGCAGACGCTCTAACCACTGCGCCATGCGGGCGACGAGTCGAGGAGCAAGATGATCCTTACATTGTGGATTCAAATCCCATAGCAGAACGTGGGGACCGATCTTTGGAGGAGACCTTATAAAATGAGGTCCTGTGTCGCAGTAAGTGCTGGCATGAAAAAGATCCCTCACTGCTCAAAAGCCATAAGTACTGAGTACAGTTTTAAATTTGCAGCCCTCCACCGGCAAGTGGTGGCTTTTTAATATGAGTGAAAAATTCTCAAAGGAACGTGAAACAAACATGGAGATCAGTTTTGTGTTTTGAAGATGAAAGGTAAGGAACACTAAATGAATTGAAGTGTGCAAAAGTATTCATACTAATCTCGAGTTTTACAACAACAAATATAAACAAAATCCGTTACCTTAATATTCCATTTATAAGTTTCTGAAAGTTTGTTAAGTTATAAATACTGAGTACGGTTGGTCTTGTTTTCTTGATCACCACTGCTTTTCAGACCCATAAAACTTAACCATGATTTTCCAAAAGAATAGAATATTTTTTTTAAATTTTGCTTTTCCATAAATTAAAGATTTGCATGCATGCTACTTTTTGAACAAGTTAATCTACTGCTCCATTTCTGAAAACTATGTCAAAGGAACTATACATTGTTTTCGATTCCAAATAAAAAGTCTCTACAATGAAAAAGTGAGGAATCTAAGATTGTCATGTGAAGATAAATGATCGAAATTTTAGTTTCCCTTTTCAGTAATTTTGGCTCTTCCCTCTGTAAATTCTAAATTTACAAACTGCCATTTTTAATAATCCTAACTTAATTCGTGTGAATTAAGTTAACCAGTGCCACGTATCATTGCTTGTACAAGTGTTTTGTCATTTTAAAAAAAATCTTTAAGGGGGGGGGGGGGGGTATTATAAGCAAGCGTTTTGTCAACAAGTTAATGTCACTTAAAACCTGAAAGGCTCATAGAAATGAACATGGTATAAACATATGTTTTCCGTACTTATCATTTCCCCTTCTTCATTGACAGTTTTTCCTCAATTACACGTTTTTAAGTAGTCAAATGAGATCTATCATTTATCTGTTTATGTCTTTTCCTATTAATGTTCGTGTATGTCCTATCTGTTTACATCTACATGTAAGTACAGATACTAGCATTAAAATTCTTTGTTAAATGTCTTTTTTATGCAAGATTATTTATTTTTCATTAATGAAAACAAGGTTTAGTAAATATACTGTGAATACTTACATATTGAGACGTAAAAGTCAAGACCTTTCATCATTTCCGCCATTCCTATGCGCATGCATCGGTGCGCATCGGAAATATCCTGTTTGGATGCGCGCGCATCAGCGCGCGTCTAAAATATCAAATGTGTGTTATGGCAGACGATAAAAGTGTGTGATGGTGTAACACAATTTCACATCTTACTATTCTTCTGAGGACTTTCACCAAATTTCACCACGTGATGTAGTTCGATATTTTGTGACGATACAAGCAATTTTTTTCCGAGGACGTGGAAAAAGTCCTCGGAAGAAATTTACGTCCTCGGAGTAAAGGTGTTTTTTCACACCATAGTCCTCGGGAGATCGGTGAAACCAACACACAATAAACACAAACACAATAATATCTATATATACACACACAATAAACACAGACACAATAATATCTATATATACACACACAATAAACACAAACACAATAATATCTATATATTGACACAAGAATAGGTCTTAATTTTTACATAGGTTCTGGTCCTATATTTGACGTCATATTTCTTACGCTGACGTTAAATTATGACGTCAGTTTAAGAGTACGCTTGCACTGTATTTAAAGTATGGCGCACTTTCTGTTAGCATTTTTATGGTCCATTGTTGCCGGAAATTTCCCGGTGATACATACATTTTTTTTCAGAGAGAGAGAGAGAGAGAAAGCTCTGTGCATATATATATTCTTTTTATTATAAGTGACTCTGTATTCTGAATAACACCTTATAAAATGTTTTAACTTCTTTAATTTTAATCCCAAGTAAATCATTTTGATTTACTCGATTAGACAGGCTCAGGGACTAAAGCGTCGATCTCCAAATGAGTGTTGGGGGGGGGGGGGGGCATGCAGAGATAATTGACATGCAAAAAAATCTCCGAATAAAAAGGTAACCTCTAAAAGTTTAAACTGAAAAAGAGACCCCATCGTTGTTTGGATATTAATACTGGTAACATGGGATGTTTGAACCTACAAAGGAGGGGAATATTTTGATTCCGGAGGGGGGATCTAAGAAATAAACAAAGTTTTTGAGTTTGACAGCCCCCTTTAACCTTGTTTTTGTTTGTCAACCGTTTTTCAGTGAAGAAGGAGTAAGATAAAATCTCGTGTCATCCCTGAAATAAATGTACAGTGTATTATGTATTGTGAAAGCCTGGACAGACCCTCAAATGGCCTTCCCCTGATCTTACGAAAGAATATATCTCTTTTCCATATCTATAACATTTGTGTGTCTCTAAAAATATTGGATTGAAAATTCTGATCTACATCATTTTCAAACTATTCGGGAATTGAAACTATTAGTCTTTTGGATCATACATTAATGCTTTGCCTAGGAAAACAGCTTAAGTGGATTAAAAATCAACTTCAAACTTCAATCCGTTGTTTTCTCAGACGTCCGTGTCGAATTGTACCCGCTCATATTATTGTCGATCATCAAATATTTTGACTGCAACAGATGGAAATGATGTAAGCTGTATATTTCAATTCTTGCCAGTTAATGGCCAGTGTCTTAGGAATTTATTTTACATCAATCAATTTCCCAGATGTTTTCATTTGAGAGTTTCGGCCCCTTTAAGAAATGATGTACGATTGTTGTGTCCAAGTGATAAGCGTCAAGAGCACAGGTTTTAAAAAAAGACCGCTTCTTGATACAACCTGATTTACTTGGGAAAAACAAAGAAATTGACCAATAGTTTAACTTTTCATGTATGGAGTAAACTTTCACAAATCATTATGAGCCTCTTTTTTATGTTTGTATTCAATACCTGAGACAGGCAAAGAAACTGAATTATATGAACAATAAAAACTTATATAAAAATATTTAATCAACGTATTCAAAACTATTAATTTTAAAAAATCCGCTCGGAAGCAGAAAACAGATTTTTTTTATTGATGATTTTATGAACGGGGTAAACTTAAAAAAAAACAACAAACAACCAACCAAACAAAACAAAACAAAAAACAAACAAAAGCAAAAAAGAAAAACATTTTACACATCATGAATTCATCTGAATTAATTTCCCGTTAGAATTCATCGGTGATACAGAAAATGCTTAGGGTGTTATCTTCTCTTAATAAAGTTAAAGGGGGGAAAAGTAATAATTTTTATGCCCCCGGATCGAAAGATCCCGGGGGTATATTGTTTTTGTCCTGTCTGTCTGTTTGTCTGTTGTCAACTTTAACCTTGCCCATAACTTTTGATTGGTTGGAGCTATGACTTTCATATTTCACATGTGTATTCCTTGTGACAAGACCTTTGGGTACCATCATATTTGACCTTGACCTTGGAGTTTGACCCACTTTTGCAAAATTTTATGAGACTTTAACCTTGGCCATAACTTCTGAACAGTTTGTGCTTGGGGTTTCAAACTTTACATGTGTATTGTTTGTGACAAGGCCTTCCTTCGGATACCAACAACTTTGACCTTTTGACCTTGGAGTTTGACCTACTTTTGAAAAACTTTATCCTTGGCCATAACTTTTGAACAGTTGGAACTTGGGGTTTCAAACTTCACATGTGTATTCCTTGTGACAAGACCTTCCTAGGAATATCAACCTCTTTGACCTTGACCTAGGAGTGTGACCTACTTTTGAAAAACTTTAACCTTGGCAATAACTTTTGAACGGTTAGAGCTAGGGCTTTCATACTTCACATATGTAATCCTTGCGACATCACCTTCCTTTGGATACCAGCCACTTTGACCCTTCGACCTTGACATAGGAGTTTGACCTACTTTCGAAAAACTTTAATCTTGCCATAACTTTTGAATGGTTGGTGCTAGGGCTTTCGTACTTTAAATATGTGATCCTTGTTACAAGACCTTCCTTTGGATACCAACAACTTTGACCTTGACCTCGATATTTTACTTACTTTTAAAAAACTTTAACCTTCGCCATAACTTTTGAACAGTTGCAGCAAGGGCTTTCAAATTTAAGATTTTTTATCTTTTGGCTTGGATTTGGACTTGCATTTGAGAAACTTTAACCTTCGCCATAAGCTGCCATACCGGGGCATCATTGTTTCAGAAACACATCTTGTTTATATCGGGATCGATTTGCTTTTTGCGAGGGGATGGCCCGCTTCACGCCCGTTGCCCTTGATTGGGTTGGATTTCTTCTTTCTCTATGGGGCATGTGCGTATTTTTTTGGGGGGGTGGGGGTGGGAGGGGGTGATGATTCAAATGCTTTATATACTTTACTAATTGAGCTAAATTAAATATAGAAAGAATAACTTGTGTGGAACTGTATTATTTTTTCGACTGAATATAAACCGTTCCTAGGTCCTAGATGTCTAGACCCCACTCCTCCACGAACATGCATCTGGATGTGAAGAGTATGAAATTGTGGAGAAAACCCTGTTTGAAGTGAGTGGAGAATTTGGGAGTGTAAAACCAATGCAATCATTTTAAAACACAGTGCCAAAAATTTGACTTTGAAATCAATCAATTAAAATTGAACATTTTGTCATGGAGTTCACACTATGTAAGAACAGTACATCAAGACTAAGCTAAGAAAAATGTGTTGGATAATTTGCGACATAATCAAGCTTTAGCAGTAATGGACTGGGCTTTTTTTTTTGGCCCGTTAAATTAAGACAAAGAATTGCAAACTGATTTCTTTGGGAAAAAAGGTACAAGTTGGCATCTTTCATCGCTCAATACTCGTGCTGCCTATCCAGCTCTTAAAGTTAATACTTCCATTCTCATCTTAAAACACCCGGGAATCAAGGATGGTTTTCAGTATACAGTTAAAGTAAATCATTGAGGAAGTCAGCAAGATTCTAGTTCCCCAAAAGCAAGTCTATTTCCCGAGGCGCAGCTGAGGGATCATTCTTTGTTTAGCTTATGTTATAAGAGTGTGGGCACTACTTGATAGCACTTTAGTTTTCAGTGGGTTCTGAATTGGATAGATAATTATATTGATTAACTTTCCATATATTCTGATATTATTTAAAGTCTTAGAATTTAAGATTTTAACTTTCAAGTTTATTTTCATTGAAAGAAAATGACACCAAAACTTGCATTAATGGTGATAAATTTGATTTAATACTTTTCAAATTCTTGTTTTACAATTTTGTCACATTTATCAAATGAAACTCCATGATTCTCTTTAAAATTTCTAGCATAAAAATATCATGTTAAATTCATTTTAAAAAGATTAAAACCATTGTCAAATCAATTTAAATTAGAAAGTAATAAGCAGAATTAAATTTTGATCTTAGTCGTTAGTTCTTTTTTAAAATGGACCCCTGATTTAAATGAAAATGTAAGAATATAATTCAAAAAATCACTTGAACAGATTGGATTTCCTCATTAAACACACATAAATGTTTACTTCTTTTTATCTTCTTTTTTTTTTTTAACAAGAATTATATCATGAACATGAAATAAATTAAAATCTATGTTTTTTTAAAGTTCTTTAATGCAAGTTTTATGGTAGCACAGTAAACAAGATAACAATGGAAACAAAAGCATTGTCGCAACTTTTAGCAAAGAAATGACATATCAATATATCATCATATTGAATGTTCACGAGTAAAACACTTAAGTAAAGTTTGGTGGATAACAATGGAAACAAAAGCATTGTCACAACTTTATAAGAACTGAACAAGTTATCATCATATTGAATGTTCATGTTCAATGACTAAAGTTTGGTCACTGTCTGTTTTTCTTGGTTTGGGGCATCTTTCTGCAAGGTAGGCAACTCCACAAACCCTGTGGGGTAGATTTAAGTCCCACACACTTGAAATGGTACCACTCCACTTTACAATGTCCTGAATCACATGCAATCATATCATCGAAAGTCTCTGGCTTTCCACAGATACAAACGGTATTGTCTTGAGGCACATTGTTGTTCACTTCTCTGATTTTGCGAGTTAATAGTTCAGGTAAGACAGCAAACAAAAAGAAATCCTTCAACAGTGGAAGCACATTCTCACTAAAGAAATGTTCATCTCGCTTAATACGCTCAACATGAATTCCAATTGTGGTCCAACAAACAAAATCACAAAAGTCTACATTGCACACTGCCATTTGCCCTTGAACTTGATAAAAATGTTTCGACATAATGGCAAGTTGGTTGTTGCAATGTTTTCCCGTAGCTCTTGGAGCATGCGGTTTAAGATAGAACCCTGGGTCTTTAACAGAACAAGGATGAGTGTTCTTGTATTTGAATGGGCATTTAATTTCAACCAGTCCTTTCCCACAACATGGACAGTCTGTCACAGCATCTGGACTGGCTCCAAGTGTGGGATAATCAGGGTTGAGTACTAGGCCACTCTGTCTTGCCGAGAATGCTTCGTTGTGTTGTAGCATCAATTCTGTATATTCTTTTAGTGCCAATTCCTCATTTGTTTTCCCCCACTTAATTGCTGGAGTGTCAATGTTTGAAAAATACTGCATGATTTTTTTTAATCAAAGAAACACTCGGTCTCTGCACATTAGTGTGGCAAATGTCATAAAAGTTTGATGCTGTGAGGCGGCCTTCCCGGTATTTATACCACTTCGTAGACAAGCTCTGATTTCGGGTTAGTTCCTCAACGTTGATGGACTCCTCTTGGTTGATGGTAATGTTTTGGAGAATGTCATCACACTTGGTAGCTAGTTCTGTATCTGAGAAGTTGGTATACTCTGGGTTGTAGAGAGATGTAAGTACAACTGGCAGGGATGGTTTTGGTGTAGGGGGATTTGGACGGGGTTCAGTCACAGTAAAGATCACAGCTGTTGGGTTGGTCTCTCTCAACTTCTGCAGAAATGAGGCTGTGTTTTCAAATGCAATGTCTGCGTGTTGTGGTGCTGGAGAGGATGGAAGGTGAAAGTTGGTTTTCTTTGGTTTCTCAAAGCTTATCTCATACAGTGGGACAGCCTCCACCTAAAAATTTACAAAAAATGTATCAACTGAAATTTTTATAATTTTCTTACTAATAGTAGTTTTCTTTTTATTTATATATAAGAGTTTCATTATTATTTAATATACATATATCTGATAATATATTGGTAAACAGGAAAAAATACCTACTATTCTTTTTACTTATCTAGCAAATTTGTAAAATATTCAAACCAGTACCCATGATTAAAAAAAAATTTTGTTCTAATAATAATTTGAAATGCTTAACTCATTTTTCTTGTTTAAGGTACCTTTTTGGTAAAGTTTTGGTTCCATGTACATGGCATTGAAGTGCAGGCAACTTTATTGTATCCCAATCGTACACTTGCCTCGACTTTGAAAAGGATGGCAGCAACATGGGAACATACCTCTCCCAATCTAAAAAAAAATATTCTTGATAAGACTTGTAAACCACACATGTGGGTCTATAGATCTATACATGTATATTATGTAAAACAAAATCAATAAATCACGAAAATGAATCTTTTGTTTAACACACACGCTGTACATTAGTAGCTAATTTATGAATAATATTCAGTAAAAAACACATGATGAAAATATTTTTCTCATTTAAAATAATTTTCTAATTTGACTTAAGTCTGTTCTCATTTGAGGCATTTTGACGGTCTATGGTGATCTGTTTACATTCTGACTGCAGCTCAAATCCTGTACAGAAGCAGTTCCTTGTATTTAATTTGAATCTATCTTTTCTTCAACAAAGTGTAAACAATAATGATATGTGTGTAAATTTAAATCTGATATTTTCATGGTTAATTTGTGTCTCGAAATAAAAACATGGAAAAGTCAGTTTTAAGAATCACACATTAGGTATCAATGCCCTGCTCACCAGCTAAAATCGTTCACTTATTAGCATGTGCTTAATTCCCTAGGCTCTAACAATAAAAACATTCTTACCCGGCCATACATGTGCAGTGGGCATTTAGAATGGTGCAGTCTTTCTCCACACACACCCATGCTTCGTGTGGCTTGTCGGTCACAGCTTGTGATCTGTTGACTTTCGCTTTGAGGAAGGACTTATCACTGCCCAGAGTAGAATAAAACACTGTATGCACCCAGCCACTATGAAAGTAATTATAGGCTTCCAATGATCTGTATGCTTTTAAAGTCTCACGTGTAAACTGTCCTGGGCTGTCTATAAGATAACAGTAAATTTCCCCAAACTGAACGTCCGGCCATTTCGTACCATCGTCAACCCAATTTTCACATTCGTCAATGAACGGATCAAATGACAGTTTTTTGATCCCAAGTTTGGAAAGTTTTTCCTTTTGGTGTTGTTGAGGTGCCTCCGGCAACGACTTGTAATATAAACTCATGGCTAAATTTGTTTACATAATCCGATTACTTCACGCTGTGATTCGCTTCGCTTCCCTGTTGTAGGTCTCCCCTACGCAGTGTGCGCATGCGCGGGGTCAAAGGTCAAATTTCAAAAACAAAGGGCGCTTAATATTAGCTATAATCACAAGCTACATTAACCTCAGTTGCGTTACAGATCTATCACTAAGTCAAATGCTGACTGACTTTTTTCCATACTAATTGTTAGGCCATTATTTACACACTGAATTGTCGACGGATTTTTCCCTTATTTCCCGATCATAAAAAGGAGCACACGGCGGGCGTGACCGGACAACAGGGGATGGTCACTCCTCCATGGCACCTAATCCCACCTCAGCTAGTTTAGAGGTCCGCATTTGCTAATGCTCTGCTCCTAATCTGTAATGTTTAATGGACTTTTGAGCTTGAATACCGTTCGTTATCTCCACATATTTCATATAATCTAAATGCTTATATTCCACAGTTATCTAAGGGACATTTCCTCACTTTTACAATGTTCTTGTGTCTGATTTTCATATCGATTTAGATTTTTCACACTTGCAAATATCTTCCCACAATATTTACATAACACCGATTTCCGAACATCCATTCTTTACCTCTATACTACTGACACAATCTTTCAATTTTTCAGGCTTTCTTGCATTCCTTCCAAACCTCGTTGCATTTCTGTTTACAATGATTACAGACTCGGTACCCGATCTCAATTCGACACCCGACTCCAATTCTAAGTCGGTGTCTGTGTTAGGTCCCGGTTCGACGTCTGCACGTACTTCTCCATTCCTAGATTTTACTTCACAATTTCTTTGTGATAAAGGCATTAAGCACAGAACCCTGAAAATTCCAGAGATGGAATCAGGGGCTTGGAAGAGTAAGCAGGTATCTACTGTTTGCCGGTCAACATCCGTCGTGTGCTTAGTGCGTCTACGATAGAATCAGTTTGCGTACAAATAATTCATACCTTTCAAAGTATTAAGTAGCTCATTCTCAAAACTACTCGTATTGGTTTATGATTAAAGATAGTCATTAAGCCCAGTGGAGTAAGTAGTTCTGATCCCGCTTCCCTAAACTCTGAGACTCAAAAGGTCTGAGATTCAAATAGCCTTAACAACTTCTGTTGCTGTATAGGTGGTCTGTTTACGGAAAACAGGATACTAAAGGCTACAACCTGCTTATGCAGAATAACCTTTGTTTCAATAGGCATGGGGTAAAACGCTGAGTGGAGTGGAGTCTGTATTATAACAGTACAGAAAGTTTGAAAACAAAACGATTTCTTTTGCATACAATCCCTCTCCTGCATTGTCACTTTGGATTTGTGTAAAAAGAATGAAACGAGAAACAAAAGAAATCCATGTAGCCAAAAACCTAATGACCTTTAAATTTCACACAGTGAATCACAGAGAAATGCTTTCTGGGTGATACATTAACAACATCTAAATTAAGCTGGATACGACCTTGCTCGCCTATCCAAATCAGACAAACCTTAATATCAAACAGAGAGAGGAGTAAACAACTAGACTGCGGAACTGATGACAATTGAATTAGAAAG
Organism: Saccostrea echinata; assembly: GCF_033153115.1. Classification (NCBI taxonomy): domain Eukaryota; kingdom Metazoa; phylum Mollusca; class Bivalvia; order Ostreida; family Ostreidae; genus Saccostrea; species Saccostrea echinata. The sequence goes on from NW_026889785.1 coordinate 10,974,936, forward strand.
GCACGTAATTTAAATACATTTATAGGCTTTACTACTAAAGTGCAAGCTTCCCTCTTTGTTGGTATTTTAAAGTCATTTTTTTAATCTTTATTCTATTTATTTATATAAAAATATACATATATCTCCCTTTTTCTGGTTAATTTAGGGGAAATGCTACATAATCTAAGTATAAACCCAATTGACAAATACATACTTGTCAATTGGGTCTATCAAAGTTAAATGTCCAGGATTAATTACTAGTATAAGACATAAAAAGGAAAATATGAATCAAAACAATTTTACATCTCATGTTATTTTTAATTTTTGTAAGCATACATTGTGCATTTTATACGACAATGCACGGTGAATAATCACTTTTAAAATTTATCATCAAGTCAAATACTGACTGACGTTTTTCATACTAATTGTTAGACCATTATTTCGTATTAAATTGTCGACGGATTCTCCCGTTATTTCTCGATCATGACAAGGAGCACACGGCGGGTGTACAGCTCTACAAATAACTTGTTCCTTAGCCTCCTTACCCCAAATGGTAAGGAGGGCTGTTCTGTCTTCCATGGATATCTGTACCTCTCTTCTTTTAGAACCACTGGAAACAACCGTAATATATCTAACTTTTTTTATATCTGTATTATACACACATTCGAGAAAAAAGAGTGAACTCCCAAGAGAAAGATAAACTTTTAACTTGAACAGGTGCAAGGGAAAGTTTAGTCCCATTTTACAAAGGGGAGGCCTCCGTCATTGAATAGATCTTTGAATGAACATAGTCATCATCTTTTTTTTTGCTTCTTCTTTTTTTTTTTTTTTTTTGTTTTTTGCTCCTTTTCACTTAACACGAAAAACGTCTCCATGATCTATACAAAAAAGTGTGGAAAAAAATGTTTGACTGCTTTTTATCACCATATAGATTTTAAACAGTGTTCCCGACTTCACAGTTCATTCTTTGGAAAAAAGGTTGTAAGTTCATTTCTGTTTCGAATCAAAGAGACGTTTTTCGCAGGTGTCCCGGAGAAAAATGACCTCAGAGCTTCCCAGATCTTCTGCTGGTGGAATCTTTATGACCCGTCCGCGGCGAAAACGTTTATCAGCAGAAGGAAGATGACAACGAGTACCAACAGTGACAGGATTCCGGTGCGTGCTTGTATGATGTAGACGTGTCGAGCAGTGACAGGATGCTCGGAGTTACGACAGCTGCCTTCATGAAAGTCTCTATAAAAGAAAGAAATCCTTCAATGTTAATAAACAATTATATTTAGTTAATTTTTAAAAAGTCGTTATCAAATTAATTAATTTTTTTCATCGGCATCAATAAGGTAAGGTCTGATGGTGATGTAGAGGGTCGTGTTCTCCGTTAGAGATTGAATAGTCGTTGTTAACAAATCGGGGGTTGCTAGTGTTCGATTAACGCTCTCTGCCGTTGTCTTCGTCGTTCTGGATTTCTTCCCTGAGTTTTGCCGGAAACGAGACAAGCTGTAATTCTTGTCTTTAAAATATTTGAAATAATAAAATTAATTTTTTTAGTGAAATCTGTTCATGCATTTTTTTTGTAATTTTAAAATACGACTTTCACTTATAAATCATTTATCATTTAATTCTCATACACATGTACGTTTTCAAAAAAGTTTTCACACGAACAAAAAAATAGTAATAAAACCCCATACCAAATAAGTGCGATGTATGATCAGTCTTTCTCCTTTGAGCAGTTTCTGTCCAGCATTTTCACATGTGAGGTCCTCCTTCATCTTTTTAAAGATCAGTACTTTCCCCTTTGAATTCAGGAACGGGAAAAGCCCCCCCCCCCCCTCCCCCGTTCCCCATACGCAAAACACAAAATTACTAACAGCTTATTTTTTTCATCCATAAAAGGGCGGGGATGTTTATTCGGTCACGAAATTACTGAGATATGTTATAGACCCTACAAATCTTCTTACAGTGAGGTTATCAATTTCCCATCTATTGATTAAAATCATGAATACTATAAGGTGATTGTAGTTTGGGGAATTCATCTGTACAATGGATTCTCTGCTACATGTATTATATTCTTCAATCGTTTCTATTAGACTGAAATGGTTTGATTGAAAAGCTTCTGATTGACAAGATCTTTCTGAAGTATTTCAAAGGAAGACTGTGTTAAAATTGATCTCTAGTTGCAACAAAGGAATCCAAGTCTCTGTCTTAAAGTAATAAACAACATCAGGCTTTTTAGTACTTGCTACGTTTGAATAAGAAAGAGACGTTGTTGACACAATGCGTGCAGTTGCCACGACCATTTGATTCTGAAAAGAGGGGGCTACATAAATCACAATCAGTATATAACCTGTTATGAATATTTTAAGCGTATTTTTAAATCTTTTTTTAATTCCAAAAACAATTCGCAAAAAAATGAAACATAAAAAATATTTCCTAAATTATTATCTGACATGAAAAAAAGTTATTATCTGACATGAATAAACGTCAGATATACCTTTAATAAAACAGACTTTTTTCACCATCCAGAGAATTACTGGGAGTTAGCTTATTGTTTCTTCCAAAACACTCCTAGATTGTTGCGTTTTTTTTTTTTTTTTACTTTTCACAGATTTCTAGGATGGTTTTGACAATATGGGAATTAACTTAAGTGAATTCATCACTCTGCCATGGAATTGCATGGATGATGAATTTACCAACGCATCCTTCGTCACTCATTTCCCACCCCTTATTGGCTAGATGGTCCAACGCCTGTTATTCTTCGGTGCTTTCTGAAATGTTTTAAATAAAGTTTATAAAGTGACCAGGTAGAGGGTAAACAAGTAAATATAACGTATGTAAATCAAATGTTTTCTAGCTCCTTTTTTCAAACAAAACTTTCTTTGGCTTCTGTCATTGTAGCTTATTCTTTGACCTTAGGTCTGACTCCAGCTTTTTTATATTAAGTACATTTTATGACCAGTCAACAGGGGATGCGTACTCCTAGGCACCTGATCCAACCTCTTAAAATTCCATACTCCAGCAAGGTAGAGGTTCGCGACGATATACTTTTGACTTTGCGCCGAGTAACCTCTGGCATTCAATTTAAAAATTCTCGCAGATGATAAACCAAGTGGAAGTATATTGTTTAATTAAACATTTAGGCTTTAAACATTTACAAATGATACAAAAAATAAATTATTAACTACATGTGTATTTGCAATAAAAGAATAATCTGCTTACTATTTGCGATAAAACTTACATATAAAACAATGTTAAAACAAATTAAAACGTCTGTTCAAAGTCGGGAATGGAATGCAGAAATGTTGACGAAACGAAACATTAAATTAAATTTTCTTTTTCTGACTAGCATTCTGCAAAATTAATAGGAAGTCAAATCGAAAGTACTTCTGGTGACACATTGAAATAATGACGATTTTGATAAATGAGCAATGGTGCATACTGAATAAAGTGGGCTTATAATTTCTTGTCACTTTTAAACCCAATGCAAACACGTAGAAAGATAGATACATCGCTGCTCAATGAAAAATCTATGGTGAATAAGATATAAAGAAATTGCGTAAACATTGAATATCCCCACTGTATACGTTATTTTTTTAGCCCTCGGTATTCTGTCTTAGTATTCACATACATTATCTCATGATTCCAGCTACATGTTTGAAATTCCAGGATTACCTGTACAATTTAATCCAACGCGGACTTGTCGCTGAAATACACACATCCACATGTACACTACACCAGATCGCAAATCTCAAATCAATCATTAAACGGAAAGCCAGACAATAAACTTAAGTCCACTACATAAATCTTAAGGACCATCTTTACGCACGAAAACTTTAAATATATAGAACCCGATTGAAAACAGGAAAAACTATTGACAGACCTGCCGACTGTTCAGCTTTCGGCGTAATTCTTCCGCTTTTGACCACAATTTTTTTAAATTTTTAAATGTTTTTTCTAGACAACTTAATGAAAGGCTAACTTGGGAGTTAAATAAAAGGCTTTCCTAAATAAAAGCGATAAGAGGGTAAAAATATACTAATTAATAGAGGGTTTCGGGTCTTCATGATATGATTATTTACTATACAAACAACATACGTAATATATCTTGTAGGTATGCCTTTTAAACGGGTGGCATACTAAAATCAACAGAAAAAAATAAATAATAAAAACTATTGAATGGTTTGTGCAAAAAGTAAAGTCAGTTTAATTATACCCCCGCTCTCGAAGGAGAGGGGGGTATACTGTTTTACCCTTGTCTGTCTGTGTATCTGTCCGTAACAAATTTTGGTCCAAGTTTTCTCAGCAATTACTCATCGTTAATGCCTGAAATTTTAACACACTCTTTGTTTAGGCATGCCATATGGTGGGATTCATTTTTGTGAGAATCCGATGTCAACTTCGAGTTAATCCGTGCGTCTGTCCGTACCATACATAACAAATTTTGGTCACAGTGTCCTCAGCAATTACTCATCGCAGATGCTTGAAATTTTAACACGCTCTTTGTTTAGGCATGCCATATGGTAGGATTCATTTTTGTGAGAATCCGATGTCAACTTCCTGTTTATCGATGCATCTGTCCGTACCATACATAACAAATTTTGGTCACAGTTTTCTCAGCAACTATTCATCGTAAATTCTTGAAATTTTAAGATGCTCTTTGTTAAGGCATGTCATATGATGGGATTTATTTTTGTGAGAATTCGATGTCAACATCCTGTTTATCCGTGCGTCTGTCCGTACCATACATTACAAATTTTGGTCACAGTTTTCTCAGCAATTACTCATCGCAGATGCTTGAAATTGTAACACGCTCTTTGTTTAGACATGCCATATGGTGGATTCATTTTTGTACGAATCTAATGTCAACTTCCTGTTTATCCATGCGTCTGTCCGTATCATACATTACAAATTTTGGTTGCAGATTTCTCAGCAACTACTTATTGCAGATGTTTGAAAGTTTAGCAGACTCATTGTTTAGGCATGTCATACATGTATGGTGGGGTTCATTTTCGTATGAATCTGACGTCAACTTCTTGTTTATCCCTGTGTCTGTCCAAAAATGAACTTGTGTATTCACATCAGAGCGGGGTATTATTAGTGAGCATTGGCTCACAGACTTCTTGTTTTAAATTCAGTTTATTCTTACATTGCTAAGGACAACATGGAGACAAGTTAATGTAAGGAAAACAAAAACGAAATATCGCAATAATGTAGAATTTGTATTAACATGGAAATGGAAATGAAACTCTGAATTATGTGACTTTCTAGAAATTTTTCAAAAGTTCATTAGGCATGTAAGTTGAATAAGTTTGATATAACTGCGTTTAAGATACTAGTTTTACAACACATGGACTTTTTGTCAATAAATAATTTAGAAAACATTCATGGTTGCTTTGTTCAATGATGTACAATTACAGGTTTATTTAGACAATATAGTATCATTGCAGAACATCAAACTAAGGAAACGTAAAGGATTACGCCTTTACCTCTGAAATTCTGCCAAAATGAGTATTGAAATTATACCTTCGCAATGAAAAGGGTAGGCAGGTCTGTATTTATGATTCTGGGCCAATTAGTATCTCCGATATTGAAATAAGACCAGCCAGTTGGAAAAAAAAGGTCAAAGTGACATATTTTTAAGATTAAACACTCCCAAGGACCCAAGATGCTTCAACTGACAAAGTTTGGCGATTCCCTGCCTACAAGTATCTAAAATATTGAAATATAGACATCATTTTCTAACTAAACGTCAACATTAATATATTTAGTCGAAATACTGAATAACAGCGATAAAAAAATTTGAAGCGTAAGAATATCAGGTAAAAGAACTTAGCAATGATATCGTGTTAGATTTCAAAAAATATGCACAAAGGGTGATCAGCAATCGCAAGAACGGGAAATGTGCTCAGGAATAAAACTTTTTTTCCAATACAAAAAAAGAAAACCCAGACCCATTTAATTCAAGTATGACTTTTATAAACAGATCGAAGCAAATACCCTTACAAAGGAGATAAAGATTGACTCTATGCCGCTGCATCAATTAGCATTTAAACCCCTATACCATCAAAATTCCTAACGATCTTCAAACATTGTGTCAAAGAGGTTTAATTCCACTTGTTCACCAGGATATCCTCACCTTTTTACCGTATAAAGGAACTATTGATGCTATGTCAGAACCACAGGATTAAGACGAATCGGATATGTACATTAAAAATTGATATGTCTTAGGCATTTGCCATGTATTAAACATATCTTACATACAATGTCATATGATTGTTAAAATTGAGAGATCCCATGAGAGAAATGATGTAACCTGTTACTGAACGTTATTATAAGATTTACATATTCATATCGAACTAGATATCATTGAGATGGTGGCCATCTCAAAGGGCCCCGCTTTCGGCAACGAACATGAAAAAGTAAAGTAGCTGAAAAGGGTTTATTTTGAAGAGGAACACTTTTGTACTATTAAGGGATGTGTTGTTTCAGTCTAAAGGGCTTCTATGTCATCCTTGTTATAATAAAAAATGGCATGAAAATCACGAGTGCTCCATACCCTCTATCAAAAAGCGGCACAAAAATCACAAATGTTGCATATCCTCTATGAAAACTGTTGCATATATATCAAAATATGGAAGGAAAATCACAAATGTTCTGTACCCTAAGTCAATTGATAAAGTTTGAGGCTGACTGGACTTAAGAGAAAGAAACCATGCACCGAACAAAGATTTTAAACAGAGAAGCTATTTTTGACCTTGACCCTTGACCTAGAAACTTCATTCAAGGTCACTGCACATCCATTGACCAGAGACACTCTGAGAGTGAAGTATGAGCCACACTGGATCAAAAGGAGAGAAGATATGCTCGGACGAGGATTTTTCATATAATTCTGCTATGACCTTGACCTTAGACCTAGAATCATGGATCAAGGTCACTGCACACTCTTTACCCAAAGGCACTCTGTGGGTGAACTATGAGCCAGATTGGACCAAAGAGTGAGAAAATATGCTCCGGACAAGAGTTTAAACAGAGAGATTATTTTTTACCTTGACCCTTGACCTAGAAACTTCGTTCAAGGTCACTGCACATCCATTGACTAGTGGCACTCTGTGAGTGAAGTATGAGTCACACTGGACCAAGAGGAGAGAAGATATGCTCCGGACAAGGATTTTTCTTATATATAATTCTGCTATGACCTTGACCTTAGACCTAGAAACATGGTTCAAGGTCACAGCATGCCCTTTACCCAAAGGGACTCTGTGGGTAAACTATGAGCCAGATTGGGCCACGGAGAGAGAAAATATGCTCCGGACAAGAATTTAAACAGAGAGGCTATTTTTGACCTTGACCTAGAAACTTCGTTCAAGGTCACTGCACATCCATTGACCAGTGGCACTCTGTGAGTGAAGTATGAGTCATACTGGACCAAGAGGAGAGAAGATGTGCTCCGGACAAGGATTTTTCATATAATTCTGCTATGACCTTGACCTTAGACCTAGAAACATGGTTCAAGGTCACTGCATGCCCTTTACCCAAAGACACTCTGTGGGTGAAGTATGAGCCAGATTGGGCCAAGGAGAGAGAAGATATGCTCCGGACAAGAGATCTCGGACGGACGGATGGACAGACGGACGGACGGACAGACTGATCACAATAGGGCGCCCGCAGTGCGGGGTCCTAATGATTTTTGAAATCATAGTCGTTCCATTTATGTCAGGGCCATTGAGCAGTGAGGGTTCTTTATAGAGCCAACGCCTACCATGACAAGGGGCCTGGGTTTTTTTAAAGTCTCATACGAAGGACTCGCAACTTTCACTTCGAAGTGCCGACGTCTTGGCGAAGGAATATTCTGTATTAATTTGATTACTGCTGATACGGATTATTAGATGCTTGCAATTGTGATATAAAAAGATTTTTTTTTCATATTATGTTAAAGGTAGAGAACATGAATAGCTTATAAAAGGAAGTACGGGGTTTTCAAAGTTTCAGAAATGAGTGAAACAAAGATTTTATCATTGTTTTTTTTATCTTGTCTTTGTATTTTTGGAAAACAGATCCTCATGTTTATACACTGTACATTTAGGTCACAATTAATTCTATTTTTGGAAGGGAGAGGAGCTTAATTTTTTCCTAGCATTACTGATTCTCTTTCTTATGACATCTTTTAAGGTTCCTTCTGATGAAATAACGAGGTTGTTTACCTTACACCTAACAACATTTTGTAAGTCGTTAATTCCACGGCCTAAAAATTCCACGATTTCTAAAAAAAGTACCAATCTCGATGGTTTTTATTTCACGCTGCAAGAAATTATTTCAAATGTCTTATAAGCATTAAATGCTTTTAAAATCTAATGATAGCATGCAGGATGGGTTTAATTTCGTGGAAAAATGATGAATCGCGAACAAAGTGAAAAGTAAAATCATCGTAATGATTTGCCAATCTGCAGTAATCGAAAAAAAAAGATCAGTATGAAAATACTTGAAAGGATTATTTTTTCAGTGTATATTCTAGATTCTCCATAATATAAATACCCACTGAAAGGTACAGTGCAAGGAACTAATTTTGTTACATAAACCAGCATCAGCATAAGCATTAGTAGCATCCGGATCGAGCCAACATCAGCATTTAAAAAACAGCATTACCAGGATCAGCATCAGCAAGCAAAGGATAAAACCAGCATTGACCTACATAAAATCAGCATTATCCTACTAGCATCAAAAAATCAGTAAGTTTTAATTCAGTAAAAAATTAAAAAAGAAAGAAAGAATATTGGTTAAAGTATTCACATTATTGATACATAGTGAGATATTATGATCAAATAATTGTAAAAGGCACTTTTATTGCTTTAAACGGCAATGCTGAAATTCATTATCTACTTTCGGTAGCATGATGCTACTTCCGGTAGCATTGACCTAATTATAAAACAGCATCAGGATAAGGATTACTAGCATTAAATCAGCAAGCAAAGGATGCATTCAAATCAGCAAGCAAAGGAAGCATTCAAATCAGCATCGATGCTGTAACAAAATTAGTTTCCTGCACTGTAAACAGAATGATTGTTTTCTTACTTTGAGGGTCATTAATTTTGTCACCATCAAGGACAGTCCTTTGATCTTTTTGTCTATGCCCTTTTCACGAGTCAGTAATGAGAAATCTCTGCCAGGAGTTTGTAGCAGTGTGCACCCTGGCCTCTTTGATTTTCATCCTGAGGAAGTGGCCATCCTTATGCCTTCAGGGTCCATTTCTTTGTTTTACCCTCAGTAAGCTTTACCTGGAAAAAGTAATTTACGCCTTCTGTTCCCCCACCAAGCGCTCGGCAACCTAAAGTAAAAGTTGTGTAAAGGGTCCCGTTATAATGGCTGTGGTGCTAGAAGTGGAGGAGATAAGAGCTCATGTCCATCAAGTCAGTAGAGGAGGGGTGCTTTCATCACTTTCAGTAGGGGTGATGACGGCCTGGATGAGGGTGGTGGCTGTCGTGGCACCACTACCCTCTGCAACTGTTGAGATGATCCTTCTGGCTGGTAGTATCTGGGGTACGTATATCAATATTCTTGTTAAAGCTTCCCGTTACAAGCACAGTTCTTGCCATTTTTGTTACAGTTTCAGACCACTTACTGGTCATTAATTTGGGAAATGTTTCACAATCCTCAGTTTTAGTTGGATCTGAATTTTCACTGGTTTTGATTCCTGCCCATTTTCGATTTCAGTATAACTTTTCTTTCTTTTGAGATGATCCTTCTGGATGGCGGTATCTCTGCCTGCCGTACCACCACCACCCTCTGCGGCTATGGGGGCGACGGTCTGGGTTGCCTCATAATTCTCCAGGGTGGTGCTGGCAACGGCCGAGAAGAGGGAGGCGCCGTCAAGATCCTTTTGAGGTTTTTATAGATCCGGGTCTAAATCTTCTGAATCTGTTAAAATACGGTAAATTTAAGTTCATTTGAATATATGTAGAAAGTATGTCCTTTCATATGTGTATGATATAAGTATTTATGCATATATGTGATGTATAGATTAAACAAATAATTTTGCTAAAAATTTGTGTTAATTTAAACTTTCTGGTTTATTCCTCTTTTTTATGTCTTTTCTATATTAATTAACATAACCTAACAAGATGTGTTTGTGAAACACTGATGCCCCCGTTTGGCAGCTTATGGCGAAGGTTAAAGTTTCTTCAAATGCAAGTCAAAATCCAGGCCAAAAGATAAAAAATGTTGATACCCAAAGAAAGGTCTTGTCTCGAGGAATACACCTGTGCAATTTGAAAGACCTAGATACAACTGTTCAAAAGTTATGGCGAAGGTTAAAGTTTTTTAAATAAAAGTCAAAGGTCAAGGTCAAAGTGGTTGGTATCCAAAGGAAGATCTTGTCACAAGGATTACATCTGTGAAGTATGAAAGCCCTAGCACCAACCATTCAAAAGTTATGGCCAAAGTTAAAGTTTTTCGAAAGTAGGTCAAACTCCTAGGTCAAGGCCAAAGTGGTTGGTATCCAAAGAAGGACTTGTCACAAGGATTACATATGTGAAGTATGAAAGCCCTAGCATCAACCATTCAAAAGTTATGGCCAAGGTTAAAGTTTTTCAAAAGTAGGTCAAACTCCTAGGTCAAGGTCAAAAGGTGAAAGTGGTTGTTGGTATCAAAGGAAGGTCTTGTCGCAAGGATTACATATGTGAAGTATGAAAGCCCTAGCTCCAACCATTCAAAAGTTATGGCCGAGGTTAAAGTTTTTCAAAAGTAGGTCAAACTCCTAGGTCAAGGTCAAAATTGTTGGTATCCAAAGGAAGGCCTTGTCACAAAGAATACACATGTGAAGTTTGAAACCCCAAGCACCAACTGTTCAGAAGTTATGGCCAAGGTTAAAGTCTCATAAAATTTTGCAAAAGTGGGTCAGACTCTAAGGTCAAAAGGTCAAATATGATGGTACCCAAAGAAAGGTCTTGTCACAAGGAATACACATGTGAAATATGAAAGTCATAGCTCCAACCAATCAACAGTTATGGGCAAGGTTAAAGTTGACAACAGACAGACAGACAAACAGATAAACAGACAAACAGACAGACAGGACAAAAACAATATACCCCCGGGATCTTTCGATCCAGGGGCATAAAAATTGCATAAAAATAAGATTGTAACATAATTTTGAATATTTGCACTATTATGTCGAGAGGGATAATAGAGGCAAGCTCTGGAGATAAAAATAAACAGATGCTGGCCACTAAGGTTTGACCTTTATCACCTGCATACAGGGTTTATATCTCTCAGTTTATTCGACACGCAATAGCATGCTCTATGTATAAACAATTAGTAAAACAAGATTTTTGACAAGTCGATGAATCAAGAATATCAACAGTCTCGTTTAAAGTTATCATTTCGTAAGTTCTATGGTCGATACAATGACCTTGTCAGCAAATACAATCTATCATTAAGTCAAATGCTGACTGACGTTTTTCATACTAATTGTTAGGCGACTATATACACACGGAATTGTCGACGGATTTTTCCGTTATTTCTCGATCATGACAAGGAGCACACGGAGGGTGGGACCGGTCGGCAGGGGATGCTCTCTACTCCATGCTACCTGATCCCAACTCTGATGTTTTGGAGGTCCGTGTTTGCTCTGCTCCTTTTTTGTATTGTTTAATTGACCTTTGAGCTTGAATACTGTTCGTCATCTCCATATATTTCACTCTATGATGGATACAATGACCATGTCAGCAAATACAATCTATCAATAAGTCAATTGCTGACTGACGATTTCCATACTAATTGTTGGGAAATTATTTACACACAGACGCATTTCCGTTATTTTTCCAACATGAAAAGGAGCACAAGGCAGGTGTAATCGGTCGGCAGGGGATGCTCACCGCTTCATAGTACCTGATCCAACCTCTGTTGTTTTAGAGGTCGTGTTTGGACTTATGAGCTCAACTACTCTTCGTTATCTTCATATATTTCATACACCTTAGGCCTATGTAATCTAGTATTTTTTTTTCACTGAAATTTTTCTGGTGCTTCTGATAAATAATCCATTTATAATTTATTTGTTTATCATCTCTCCTTTATTTTGATTGTGTGCAATCCCGACAAATCCATGAGCTGCTTAATGTTCAGAATACCACAATGTTAGAATTCAATCACTTTCTCTTGTTTTCAGGTAATCGGCTAATGCAATATAGTGGAACTGCGACTGACTTCATTATATTGTTTCTGTGGATTGGAAGTGAGCACATGGAATTTCAGGGAATGGTGTAATTTCCCTCTATTCAATACATCTATGTAGATGTTTTCTCCTCTTCTTCTGGTCATATTTTACAGTAGCAGATGTGGCTGCTGCTATTGCAAACAGTCCACAGTCCATAGCATCATTCTGTTGTTTTGGAATTTTTGATCAAATTCTGATGAAACTTGTTGCAATTTATTTTCTCTCCGTCTCCAACAACATACAACAATTTTAAAAATAATTGGTGTAAGACATGTCACATGCATATTAGCAAAACAATTGCTTTGTTAGAGCTTTCTATGAAAAAAAAGTTGAAAATCTCCAATCCGTCTCCAATGATGAAGCAGTTCGTGATGTTTTTCTCGTCTTGAACGATCTAAAACCTGAGAGGATCATTCCTTTTCTTTTTAAGCGTCATTTCCACTTGCCAACTAAAGTTTTTACCTCTTGTCTTGAAAGACCTTTAACCTGGGAGGATAATCCCTTTTTCTTTTATGAAATATGTTATTTTTGTACCGAAAAACAAAAAATACAATTATATTACGTAGTACAGAAGCTTTACTATGTACTATAAAGTCGGATGAATGTAACATGCAGTCAAAATACTAGACTGAGACAGCAGCCACTAAGAGATTCATCAAAGGATTGAGAGTACTTAGATACAATAATGTTTTATACTTTTCTTTAGACTATTAATAATTAATACTTCGACAATTAATGGAACACTTAATTACTTAATAAGACAAATACTCGAAAGCAGTTAAGCTCACCTGCAATAAGAAAATCATATGGTTTTGAAATAGAAAATAAAAAAAAATTCACCAAAGTCGGTTATTAAAAGCAATTTTGGAAAGTGCATATGCATAATTAGAAGGGCATAGTAGGTGGCGCATTGCGCTATCGTTTACCGATCTTAGATAGGACTTTAGGGGGTATATCGAGTTGTGCTTTGTTTGAGAGGCCGTTTTTAAGTATTTATTTCTTTGCAAACACCAGAACAAACCAACACAAGGGAATGATAAGGAATCATCGGGAGTATTCCTTTTCGGTTTTTAGGGGTCTTTTAAACCAGACGGGGTCAATATTCTGATAGAAACTCTATTCTTTCTTCATTTTCCAAGAAAATTTAAATTTAGCTTATAACCCTTTTTCCTTACTCAGGTGACCTATTGCTATCTGTTTTTGTCTTTTGTCGTCGCGTTTTATATTTGAGCACATTAAACTTCTCTGTGACCTCTGTATCAAGTTCAATCAATTTTGATGTATAGAATCTATGGGTAAAAGGAAACCAAAAGTTGTGAATTTCATGTTCCTGGTTCTTTGGAGCCTAAGGGGTGGGGTTCAAACCATCAAAATTAATGTAACTTTTTAAAGACATCTTTATTCCTGGATATCGAACAGTCAGACTTTTTGAATTTAGAAAAAAAGATTAAGAATAGTTATCATGCTCAAAGTCAAAGCAAACAATACAAATGTTAGCATAGTCAACATGAACATCTGAAAACAGTGGTGAGATCAGGTGCCATGGATGAGTGGGCATCCCTAGTTGATTCACACCAGCCATGTGCTTTTTGTCATGGTCGAGTAACCGGAGAAATCATTTTCGATTTCAGTATAACTTTTCTTTCTTTTGAGATGATCCTTCTGGATGGCGGTATCTCTGCCTGCCGTACCACCACCACCCTCTGCGGCTATGGGGGCGACGGTCTGGGTTGCCTCATAATTCTCCAGGGTGGTGCTGGCAACGGCCGAGAAGAGGGAGGCGCCGTCAAGATCCTTTTGAGGTTTTTATAGATCCGGGTCTAAATCTTCTGAATCTGTTAAAATACGGTAAATTTAAGTTCATTTGAATATATGTAGAAAGTATGTCCTTTCATATGTGTATGATATAAGTATTTATGCATATATGTGATGTATAGATTAAACAAATAATTTTGCTAAAAATTTGTGTTAATTTAAACTTTCTGGTTTATTCCTCCTTTTTATGTCTTTTCTATATTAATTAACATAACCTAACAAGATGTGTTTGTGAAACACTGATGCCCCCGTTTGGCAGCTTATGGCGAAGGTTAAAGTTTCTTCAAATGCAAGTCAAAATCCAGGCCAAAAGATAAAAAAATGTTGATACCCAAAGAAAGGTCTTGTCTCGAGGAATACACCTGTGCAATTTGAAAGACCTAGATACAACTGTTCAAAAGTTATGGCGAAGGTTAAAGTTTTTTAAATAAAAGTCAAAGGTCAAGGTCAAAGTGGTTGGTATCCAAAGGAAGATCTTGTCACAAGGATTACATCTGTGAAGTATGAAAGCCCTAGCACCAACCATTCAAAAGTTATGGCCAAAGTTAAAGTTTTTCGAAAGTAGGTCAAACTCCTAGGTCAAGGCCAAAGTGGTTGGTATCCAAAGAAGGACTTGTCACAAGGATTACATATGTGAAGTATGAAAGCCCTAGCATCAACCATTCAAAAGTTATGGCCAAGGTTAAAGTTTTTCAAAAGTAGGTCAAACTCCTAGGTCAAGGTCAAAAGGTGAAAGTGGTTGTTGGTATCAAAGGAAGGTCTTGTCGCAAGGATTACATATGTGAAGTATGAAAGCCCTAGCTCCAACCATTCAAAAGTTATGGCCGAGGTTAAAGTTTTTCAAAAGTAGGTCAAACTCCTAGGTCAAGGTCAAAATTGTTGGTATCCAAAGGAAGGCCTTGTCACAAAGAATACACATGTGAAGTTTGAAACCCCAAGCACCAACTGTTCAGAAGTTATGGCCAAGGTTAAAGTCTCATAAAATTTTGCAAAAGTGGGTCAGACTCTAAGGTCAAAAGGTCAAATATGATGGTACCCAAAGAAAGGTCTTGTCACAAGGAATACACATGTGAAATATGAAAGTCATAGCTCCAACCAATCAACAGTTATGGGCAAGGTTAAAGTTGACAACAGACAGACAGACAAACAGATAAACAGACAAACAGACAGACAGGACAAAAACAATATACCCCCGGGATCTTTCGATCCAGGGGCATAAAAATTGCATAAAAATAAGATTGTAACATAATTTTGAATATTTGCACTATTATGTCGAGAGGGATAATAGAGGCAAGCTCTGGAGATAAAAATAAACAGATGCTGGCCACTAAGGTTTGACCTTTATCACCTGCATACAGGGTTTATATCTCTCAGTTTATTCGACACGCAATAGCATGCTCTATGTATAAACAATTAGTAAAACAAGATTTTTGACAAGTCGATGAATCAAGAATATCAACAGTCTCGTTTAAAGTTATCATTTCGTAAGTTCTATGGTCGATACAATGACCTTGTCAGCAAATACAATCTATCATTAAGTCAAATGCTGACTGACGTTTTTCATACTAATTGTTAGGCGACTATATACACACGGAATTGTCGACGGATTTTTCCGTTATTTCTCGATCATGACAAGGAGCACACGGAGGGTGGGACCGGTCGGCAGGGGATGCTCTCTACTCCATGCTACCTGATCCCAACTCTGATGTTTTGGAGGTCCGTGTTTGCTCTGCTCCTTTTTTGTATTGTTTAATTGACCTTTGAGCTTGAATACTGTTCGTCATCTCCATATATTTCACTCTATGATGGATACAATGACCATGTCAGCAAATACAATCTATCAATAAGTCAATTGCTGACTGACGATTTCCATACTAATTGTTGGGAAATTATTTACACACAGACGCATTTCCGTTATTTTTCCAACATGAAAAGGAGCACAAGGCAGGTGTAATCGGTCGGCAGGGGATGCTCACCGCTTCATAGTACCTGATCCAACCTCTGTTGTTTTAGAGGTCGTGTTTGGACTTATGAGCTCAACTACTCTTCGTTATCTTCATATATTTCATACACCTTAGGCCTATGTAATCTAGTATTTTTTTTTCACTGAAATTTTTCTGGTGCTTCTGATAAATAATCCATTTATAATTTATTTGTTTATCATCTCTCCTTTATTTTGATTGTGTGCAATCCCGACAAATCCATGAGCTGCTTAATGTTCAGAATACCACAATGTTAGAATTCAATCACTTTCTCTTGTTTTCAGGTAATCGGCTAATGCAATATAGTGGAACTGCGACTGACTTCATTATATTGTTTCTGTGGATTGGAAGTGAGCACATGGAATTTCAGGGAATGGTGTAATTTCCCTCTATTCAATACATCTATGTAGATGTTTTCTCCTCTTCTTCTGGTCATATTTTACAGTAGCAGATGTGGCTGCTGCTATTGCAAACAGTCCACAGTCCATAGCATCATTCTGTTGTTTTGGAATTTTTGATCAAATTCTGATGAAACTTGTTGCAATTTATTTTCTCTCCGTCTCCAACAACATACAACAATTTTAAAAATAATTGGTGTAAGACATGTCACATGCATATTAGCAAAACAATTGCTTTGTTAGAGCTTTCTATGAAAAAAAAGTTGAAAATCTCCAATCCGTCTCCAATGATGAAGCAGTTCGTGATGTTTTTCTCGTCTTGAACGATCTAAAACCTGAGAGGATCATTCCTTTTCTTTTTAAGCGTCATTTCCACTTGCCAACTAAAGTTTTTACCTCTTGTCTTGAAAGACCTTTAACCTGGGAGGATAATCCCTTTTTCTTTTATGAAATATGTTATTTTTGTACCGAAAAACAAAAAATACAATTATATTACGTAGTACAGAAGCTTTACTATGTACTATAAAGTCGGATGAATGTAACATGCAGTCAAAATACTAGACTGAGACAGCAGCCACTAAGAGATTCATCAAAGGATTGAGAGTACTTAGATACAATAATGTTTTATACTTTTCTTTAGACTATTAATAATTAATACTTCGACAATTAATGGAACACTTAATTACTTAATAAGACAAATACTCGAAAGCAGTTAAGCTCACCTGCAATAAGAAAATCATATGGTTTTGAAATAGAAAATAAAAAAAAATTCACCAAAGTCGGTTATTAAAAGCAATTTTGGAAAGTGCATATGCATAATTAGAAGGGCATAGTAGGTGGCGCATTGCGCTATCGTTTACCGATCTTAGATAGGACTTTAGGGGGTATATCGAGTTGTGCTTTGTTTGAGAGGCCGTTTTTAAGTATTTATTTCTTTGCAAACACCAGAACAAACCAACACAAGGGAATGATAAGGAATCATCGGGAGTATTCCTTTTCGGTTTTTAGGGGTCTTTTAAACCAGACGGGGTTAATATTCTGATAGAAACTCTATTCTTTCTTCATTTTCCAAGAAAATTTAAATTTAGCTTATAACCCTTTTTCCTTACTCAGGTGACCTATTGCTATCTGTTTTTGTCTTTTGTCGTCGCGTTTTATATTTGAGCACATTAAACTTCTCTGTGACCTCTGTATCAAGTTCAATCAATTTTGATGTATAGAATCTATGGGTAAAAGGAAACCAAAAGTTGTGAATTTCATGTTCCTGGTTCTTTGGAGCCTAAGGGGTGGGGTTCAAACCATCAAAATTAATGTAACTTTTTAAAGACATCTTTATTCCTGGATATCGAACAGTCAGACTTTTTGAATTTAGAAAAAAAGATTAAGAATAGTTATCATGCTCAAAGTCAAAGCAAACAATACAAATGTTAGCATAGTCAACATGAACATCTGAAAACAGTGGTGAGATCAGGTGCCATGGATGAGTGGGCATCCCTAGTTGATTCACACCAGCCATGTGCTTTTTGTCATGGTCGAGTAACCGGAGAAATCATTTTCGATTTCAGTATAACTTTTCTTTCTTTTGAGATGATCCTTCTGGATGGCGGTATCTCTGCCTGCCGTACCACCACCACCCTCTGCGGCTATGGGGGCGACGGTCTGGGTTGCCTCATAATTCTCCAGGGTGGTGCTGGCAACGGCCGAGAAGAGGGAGGCGCCGTCAAGATCCTTTTGAGGTTTTTATAGATCCGGGTCTAAATCTTCTGAATCTGTTAAAATACGGTAAATTTAAGTTCATTTGAATATATGTAGAAAGTATGTCCTTTCATATGTGTATGATATAAGTATTTATGCATATATGTGATGTATAGATTAAACAAATAATTTTGCTAAAAATTTGTGTTAATTTAAACTTTCTGGTTTATTCCTCCTTTTTATGTCTTTTCTATATTAATTAACATAACCTAACAAGATGTGTTTGTGAAACACTGATGCCCCCGTTTGGCAGCTTATGGCGAAGGTTAAAGTTTCTTCAAATGCAAGTCAAAATCCAGGCCAAAAGATAAAAAATGTTGATACCCAAAGAAAGGTCTTGTCTCGAGGAATACACCTGTGCAATTTGAAAGACCTAGATACAACTGTTCAAAAGTTATGGCGAAGGTTAAAGTTTTTTAAATAAAAGTCAAAGGTCAAGGTCAAAGTGGTTGGTATCCAAAGGAAGATCTTGTCACAAGGATTACATCTGTGAAGTATGAAAGCCCTAGCACCAACCATTCAAAAGTTATGGCCAAAGTTAAAGTTTTTCGAAAGTAGGTCAAACTCCTAGGTCAAGGCCAAAGTGGTTGGTATCCAAAGAAGGACTTGTCACAAGGATTACATATGTGAAGTATGAAAGCCCTAGCATCAACCATTCAAAAGTTATGGCCAAGGTTAAAGTTTTTCAAAAGTAGGTCAAACTCCTAGGTCAAGGTCAAAAGGTGAAAGTGGTTGTTGGTATCAAAGGAAGGTCTTGTCGCAAGGATTACATATGTGAAGTATGAAAGCCCTAGCTCCAACCATTCAAAAGTTATGGCCGAGGTTAAAGTTTTTCAAAAGTAGGTCAAACTCCTAGGTCAAGGTCAAAATTGTTGGTATCCAAAGGAAGGCCTTGTCACAAAGAATACACATGTGAAGTTTGAAACCCCAAGCACCAACTGTTCAGAAGTTATGGCCAAGGTTAAAGTCTCATAAAATTTTGCAAAAGTGGGTCAGACTCTAAGGTCAAAAGGTCAAATATGATGGTACCCAAAGAAAGGTCTTGTCACAAGGAATACACATGTGAAATATGAAAGTCATAGCTCCAACCAATCAACAGTTATGGGCAAGGTTAAAGTTGACAACAGACAGACAAACAGATAAACAGACAAACAGACAGACAGGACAAAAACAATATACCCCCGGGATCTTTCGATCCAGGGGCATAAAAATTGCATAAAAATAAGATTGTAACATAATTTTGAATATTTGCACTATTATGTCGAGAGGGATAATAGAGGCAAGCTCTGGAGATAAAAATAAACAGATGCTGGCCACTAAGGTTTGACCTTTATCACCTGCATACAGGGTTTATATCTCTCAGTTTATTCGACACGCAATAGCATGCTCTATGTATAAACAATTAGTAAAACAAGATTTTTGACAAGTCGATGAATCAAGAATATCAACAGTCTCGTTTAAAGTTATCATTTCGTAAGTTCTATGGTCGATACAATGACCTTGTCAGCAAATACAATCTATCATTAAGTCAAATGCTGACTGACGTTTTTCATACTAATTGTTAGGCGACTATATACACACGGAATTGTCGACGGATTTTTCCGTTATTTCTCGATCATGACAAGGAGCACACGGAGGGTGGGACCGGTCGGCAGGGGATGCTCTCTACTCCATGCTACCTGATCCCAACTCTGATGTTTTGGAGGTCCGTGTTTGCTCTGCTCCTTTTTTGTATTGTTTAATTGACCTTTGAGCTTGAATACTGTTCGTCATCTCCATATATTTCACTCTATGATGGATACAATGACCATGTCAGCAAATACAATCTATCAATAAGTCAATTGCTGACTGACGATTTCCATACTAATTGTTGGGAAATTATTTACACACAGACGCATTTCCGTTATTTTTCCAACATGAAAAGGAGCACAAGGCAGGTGTAATCGGTCGGCAGGGGATGCTCACCGCTTCATAGTACCTGATCCAACCTCTGTTGTTTTAGAGGTCGTGTTTGGACTTATGAGCTCAACTACTCTTCGTTATCTTCATATATTTCATACACCTTAGGCCTATGTAATCTAGTATTTTTTTTTCACTGAAATTTTTCTGGTGCTTCTGATAAATAATCCATTTATAATTTATTTGTTTATCATCTCTCCTTTATTTTGATTGTGTGCAATCCCGACAAATCCATGAGCTGCTTAATGTTCAGAATACCACAATGTTAGAATTCAATCACTTTCTCTTGTTTTCAGGTAATCGGCTAATGCAATATAGTGGAACTGCGACTGACTTCATTATATTGTTTCTGTGGATTGGAAGTGAGCACATGGAATTTCAGGGAATGGTGTAATTTCCCTCTATTCAATACATCTATGTAGATGTTTTCTCCTCTTCTTCTGGTCATATTTTACAGTAGCAGATGTGGCTGCTGCTATTGCAAACAGTCCACAGTCCATAGCATCATTCTGTTGTTTTGGAATTTTTGATCAAATTCTGATGAAACTTGTTGCAATTTATTTTCTCTCCGTCTCCAACAACATACAACAATTTTAAAAATAATTGGTGTAAGACATGTCACATGCATATTAGCAAAACAATTGCTTTGTTAGAGCTTTCTATGAAAAAAAAGTTGAAAATCTCCAATCCGTCTCCAATGATGAAGCAGTTCGTGATGTTTTTCTCGTCTTGAACGATCTAAAACCTGAGAGGATCATTCCTTTTCTTTTTAAGCGTCATTTCCACTTGCCAACTAAAGTTTTTACCTCTTGTCTTGAAAGACCTTTAACCTGGGAGGATAATCCCTTTTTCTTTTATGAAATATGTTATTTTTGTACCGAAAAACAAAAAATACAATTATATTACGTAGTACAGAAGCTTTACTATGTACTATAAAGTCGGATGAATGTAACATGCAGTCAAAATACTAGACTGAGACAGCAGCCACTAAGAGATTCATCAAAGGATTGAGAGTACTTAGATACAATAATGTTTTATACTTTTCTTTAGACTATTAATAATTAATACTTCGACAATTAATGGAACACTTAATTACTTAATAAGACAAATACTCGAAAGCAGTTAAGCTCACCTGCAATAAGAAAATCATATGGTTTTGAAATAGAAAATAAAAAAAAATTCACCAAAGTCGGTTATTAAAAGCAATTTTGGAAAGTGCATATGCATAATTAGAAGGGCATAGTAGGTGGCGCATTGCGCTATCGTTTACCGATCTTAGATAGGACTTTAGGGGGTATATCGAGTTGTGCTTTGTTTGAGAGGCCGTTTTTAAGTATTTATTTCTTTGCAAACACCAGAACAAACCAACACAAGGGAATGATAAGGAATCATCGGGAGTATTCCTTTTCGGTTTTTAGGGGTCTTTTAAACCAGACGGGGTCAATATTCTGATAGAAACTCTATTCTTTCTTCATTTTCCAAGAAAATTTAAATTTAGCTTATAACCCTTTTTCCTTACTCAGGTGACCTATTGCTATCTGTTTTTGTCTTTTGTCGTCGCGTTTTATATTTGAGCACATTAAACTTCTCTGTGACCTCTGTATCAAGTTCAATCAATTTTGATGTATAGAATCTATGGGTAAAAGGAAACCAAAAGTTGTGAATTTCATGTTCCTGGTTCTTTGGAGCCTAAGGGGTGGGGTTCAAACCATCAAAATTAATGTAACTTTTTAAAGACATCTTTATTCCTGGATATCGAACAGTCAGACTTTTTGAATTTAGAAAAAAAGATTAAGAATAGTTATCATGCTCAAAGTCAAAGCAAACAATACAAATGTTAGCATAGTCAACATGAACATCTGAAAACAGTGGTGAGATCAGGTGCCATGGATGAGTGGGCATCCCTAGTTGATTCACACCAGCCATGTGCTCTTTGTCATGGTCGAGTAACCGGAGAAATCATTTTCGATTTCAGTATAACTTTTCTTTCTTTTGAGATGATCCTTCTGGATGGCGGTATCTCTGCCTGCCGTACCACCACCACCCTCTGCGGCTATGGGGGCGACGGTCTGGGTTGCCTCATAATTCTCCAGGGTGGTGCTGGCAACGGCCGAGAAGAGGGAGGCGCCGTCAAGATCCTTTTGAGGTTTTTATAGATCCGGGTCTAAATCTTCTGAATCTGTTAAAATACGGTAAATTTAAGTTCATTTGAATATATGTAGAAAGTATGTCCTTTCATATGTGTATGATATAAGTATTTATGCATATATGTGATGTATAGATTAAACAAATAATTTTGCTAAAAATTTGTGTTAATTTAAACTTTCTGGTTTATTCCTCCTTTTTATGTCTTTTCTATATTAATTAACATAACCTAACAAGATGTGTTTGTGAAACACTGATGCCCCCGTTTGGCAGCTTATGGCGAAGGTTAAAGTTTCTTCAAATGCAAGTCAAAATCCAGGCCAAAAGATAAAAAATGTTGATACCCAAAGAAAGGTCTTGTCTCGAGGAATACACCTGTGCAATTTGAAAGACCTAGATACAACTGTTCAAAAGTTATGGCGAAGGTTAAAGTTTTTTAAATAAAAGTCAAAGGTCAAGGTCAAAGTGGTTGGTATCCAAAGGAAGATCTTGTCACAAGGATTACATCTGTGAAGTATGAAAGCCCTAGCACCAACCATTCAAAAGTTATGGCCAAAGTTAAAGTTTTTCGAAAGTAGGTCAAACTCCTAGGTCAAGGCCAAAGTGGTTGGTATCCAAAGAAGGACTTGTCACAAGGATTACATATGTGAAGTATGAAAGCCCTAGCATCAACCATTCAAAAGTTATGGCCAAGGTTAAAGTTTTTCAAAAGTAGGTCAAACTCCTAGGTCAAGGTCAAAAGGTGAAAGTGGTTGTTGGTATCAAAGGAAGGTCTTGTCGCAAGGATTACATATGTGAAGTATGAAAGCCCTAGCTCCAACCATTCAAAAGTTATGGCCGAGGTTAAAGTTTTTCAAAAGTAGGTCAAACTCCTAGGTCAAGGTCAAAATTGTTGGTATCCAAAGGAAGGCCTTGTCACAAAGAATACACATGTGAAGTTTGAAACCCCAAGCACCAACTGTTCAGAAGTTATGGCCAAGGTTAAAGTCTCATAAAATTTTGCAAAAGTGGGTCAGACTCTAAGGTCAAAAGGTCAAATATGATGGTACCCAAAGAAAGGTCTTGTCACAAGGAATACACATGTGAAATATGAAAGTCATAGCTCCAACCAATCAACAGTTATGGGCAAGGTTAAAGTTGACAACAGACAGACAGACAAACAGATAAACAGACAAACAGACAGACAGGACAAAAACAATATACCCCCGGGATCTTTCGATCCAGGGGCATAAAAATTGCATAAAAATAAGATTGTAACATAATTTTGAATATTTGCACTATTATGTCGAGAGGGATAATAGAGGCAAGCTCTGGAGATAAAAATAAACAGATGCTGGCCACTAAGGTTTGACCTTTATCACCTGCATACAGGGTTTATATCTCTCAGTTTATTCGACACGCAATAGCATGCTCTATGTATAAACAATTAGTAAAACAAGATTTTTGACAAGTCGATGAATCAAGAATATCAACAGTCTCGTTTAAAGTTATCATTTCGTAAGTTCTATGGTCGATACAATGACCTTGTCAGCAAATACAATCTATCATTAAGTCAAATGCTGACTGACGTTTTTCATACTAATTGTTAGGCGACTATATACACACGGAATTGTCGACGGATTTTTCCGTTATTTCTCGATCATGACAAGGAGCACACGGAGGGTGGGACCGGTCGGCAGGGGATGCTCTCTACTCCATGCTACCTGATCCCAACTCTGATGTTTTGGAGGTCCGTGTTTGCTCTGCTCCTTTTTTGTATTGTTTAATTGACCTTTGAGCTTGAATACTGTTCGTCATCTCCATATATTTCACTCTATGATGGATACAATGACCATGTCAGCAAATACAATCTATCAATAAGTCAATTGCTGACTGACGATTTCCATACTAATTGTTGGGAAATTATTTACACACAGACGCATTTCCGTTATTTTTCCAACATGAAAAGGAGCACAAGGCAGGTGTAATCGGTCGGCAGGGGATGCTCACCGCTTCATAGTACCTGATCCAACCTCTGTTGTTTTAGAGGTCGTGTTTGGACTTATGAGCTCAACTACTCTTCGTTATCTTCATATATTTCATACACCTTAGGCCTATGTAATCTAGTATTTTTTTTTCACTGAAATTTTTCTGGTGCTTCTGATAAATAATCCATTTATAATTTATTTGTTTATCATCTCTCCTTTATTTTGATTGTGTGCAATCCCGACAAATCCATGAGCTGCTTAATGTTCAGAATACCACAATGTTAGAATTCAATCACTTTCTCTTGTTTTCAGGTAATCGGCTAATGCAATATAGTGGAACTGCGAC
This sequence comes from Saccostrea echinata, assembly GCF_033153115.1. Classification (NCBI taxonomy): domain Eukaryota; kingdom Metazoa; phylum Mollusca; class Bivalvia; order Ostreida; family Ostreidae; genus Saccostrea; species Saccostrea echinata. The sequence goes on from NW_026889785.1 coordinate 10,999,481, forward strand.
TGACTTCATTATATTGTTTCTGTGGATTGGAAGTGAGCACATGGAATTTCAGGGAATGGTGTAATTTCCCTCTATTCAATACATCTATGTAGATGTTTTCTCCTCTTCTTCTGGTCATATTTTACAGTAGCAGATGTGGCTGCTGCTATTGCAAACAGTCCACAGTCCATAGCATCATTCTGTTGTTTTGGAATTTTTGATCAAATTCTGATGAAACTTGTTGCAATTTATTTTCTCTCCGTCTCCAACAACATACAACAATTTTAAAAATAATTGGTGTAAGACATGTCACATGCATATTAGCAAAACAATTGCTTTGTTAGAGCTTTCTATGAAAAAAAAGTTGAAAATCTCCAATCCGTCTCCAATGATGAAGCAGTTCGTGATGTTTTTCTCGTCTTGAACGATCTAAAACCTGAGAGGATCATTCCTTTTCTTTTTAAGCGTCATTTCCACTTGCCAACTAAAGTTTTTACCTCTTGTCTTGAAAGACCTTTAACCTGGGAGGATAATCCCTTTTTCTTTTATGAAATATGTTATTTTTGTACCGAAAAACAAAAAATACAATTATATTACGTAGTACAGAAGCTTTACTATGTACTATAAAGTCGGATGAATGTAACATGCAGTCAAAATACTAGACTGAGACAGCAGCCACTAAGAGATTCATCAAAGGATTGAGAGTACTTAGATACAATAATGTTTTATACTTTTCTTTAGACTATTAATAATTAATACTTCGACAATTAATGGAACACTTAATTACTTAATAAGACAAATACTCGAAAGCAGTTAAGCTCACCTGCAATAAGAAAATCATATGGTTTTGAAATAGAAAATAAAAAAAAATTCACCAAAGTCGGTTATTAAAAGCAATTTTGGAAAGTGCATATGCATAATTAGAAGGGCATAGTAGGTGGCGCATTGCGCTATCGTTTACCGATCTTAGATAGGACTTTAGGGGGTATATCGAGTTGTGCTTTGTTTGAGAGGCCGTTTTTAAGTATTTATTTCTTTGCAAACACCAGAACAAACCAACACAAGGGAATGATAAGGAATCATCGGGAGTATTCCTTTTCGGTTTTTAGGGGTCTTTTAAACCAGACGGGGTCAATATTCTGATAGAAACTCTATTCTTTCTTCATTTTCCAAGAAAATTTAAATTTAGCTTATAACCCTTTTTCCTTACTCAGGTGACCTATTGCTATCTGTTTTTGTCTTTTGTCGTCGCGTTTTATATTTGAGCACATTAAACTTCTCTGTGACCTCTGTATCAAGTTCAATCAATTTTGATGTATAGAATCTATGGGTAAAAGGAAACCAAAAGTTGTGAATTTCATGTTCCTGGTTCTTTGGAGCCTAAGGGGTGGGGTTCAAACCATCAAAATTAATGTAACTTTTTAAAGACATCTTTATTCCTGGATATCGAACAGTCAGACTTTTTGAATTTAGAAAAAAAGATTAAGAATAGTTATCATGCTCAAAGTCAAAGCAAACAATACAAATGTTAGCATAGTCAACATGAACATCTGAAAACAGTGGTGAGATCAGGTGCCATGGATGAGTGGGCATCCCTAGTTGATTCACACCAGCCATGTGCTTTTTGTCATGGTCGAGTAACCGGAGAAATCATTTTCGATTTCAGTATAACTTTTCTTTCTTTTGAGATGATCCTTCTGGATGGCGGTATCTCTGCCTGCCGTACCACCACCACCCTCTGCGGCTATGGGGGCGACGGTCTGGGTTGCCTCATAATTCTCCAGGGTGGTGCTGGCAACGGCCGAGAAGAGGGAGGCGCCGTCAAGATCCTTTTGAGGTTTTTATAGATCCGGGTCTAAATCTTCTGAATCTGTTAAAATACGGTAAATTTAAGTTCATTTGAATATATGTAGAAAGTATGTCCTTTCATATGTGTATGATATAAGTATTTATGCATATATGTGATGTATAGATTAAACAAATAATTTTGCTAAAAATTTGTGTTAATTTAAACTTTCTGGTTTATTCCTCCTTTTTATGTCTTTTCTATATTAATTAACATAACCTAACAAGATGTGTTTGTGAAACACTGATGCCCCCGTTTGGCAGCTTATGGCGAAGGTTAAAGTTTCTTCAAATGCAAGTCAAAATCCAGGCCAAAAGATAAAAAATGTTGATACCCAAAGAAAGGTCTTGTCTCGAGGAATACACCTGTGCAATTTGAAAGACCTAGATACAACTGTTCAAAAGTTATGGCGAAGGTTAAAGTTTTTTAAATAAAAGTCAAAGGTCAAGGTCAAAGTGGTTGGTATCCAAAGGAAGATCTTGTCACAAGGATTACATCTGTGAAGTATGAAAGCCCTAGCACCAACCATTCAAAAGTTATGGCCAAAGTTAAAGTTTTTCGAAAGTAGGTCAAACTCCTAGGTCAAGGCCAAAGTGGTTGGTATCCAAAGAAGGACTTGTCACAAGGATTACATATGTGAAGTATGAAAGCCCTAGCATCAACCATTCAAAAGTTATGGCCAAGGTTAAAGTTTTTCAAAAGTAGGTCAAACTCCTAGGTCAAGGTCAAAAGGTGAAAGTGGTTGTTGGTATCAAAGGAAGGTCTTGTCGCAAGGATTACATATGTGAAGTATGAAAGCCCTAGCTCCAACCATTCAAAAGTTATGGCCGAGGTTAAAGTTTTTCAAAAGTAGGTCAAACTCCTAGGTCAAGGTCAAAATTGTTGGTATCCAAAGGAAGGCCTTGTCACAAAGAATACACATGTGAAGTTTGAAACCCCAAGCACCAACTGTTCAGAAGTTATGGCCAAGGTTAAAGTCTCATAAAATTTTGCAAAAGTGGGTCAGACTCTAAGGTCAAAAGGTCAAATATGATGGTACCCAAAGAAAGGTCTTGTCACAAGGAATACACATGTGAAATATGAAAGTCATAGCTCCAACCAATCAACAGTTATGGGCAAGGTTAAAGTTGACAACAGACAGACAGACAAACAGATAAACAGACAAACAGACAGACAGGACAAAAACAATATACCCCCGGGATCTTTCGATCCAGGGGCATAAAAATTGCATAAAAATAAGATTGTAACATAATTTTGAATATTTGCACTATTATGTCGAGAGGGATAATAGAGGCAAGCTCTGGAGATAAAAATAAACAGATGCTGGCCACTAAGGTTTGACCTTTATCACCTGCATACAGGGTTTATATCTCTCAGTTTATTCGACACGCAATAGCATGCTCTATGTATAAACAATTAGTAAAACAAGATTTTTGACAAGTCGATGAATCAAGAATATCAACAGTCTCGTTTAAAGTTATCATTTCGTAAGTTCTATGGTCGATACAATGACCTTGTCAGCAAATACAATCTATCATTAAGTCAAATGCTGACTGACGTTTTTCATACTAATTGTTAGGCGACTATATACACACGGAATTGTCGACGGATTTTTCCGTTATTTCTCGATCATGACAAGGAGCACACGGAGGGTGGGACCGGTCGGCAGGGGATGCTCTCTACTCCATGCTACCTGATCCCAACTCTGATGTTTTGGAGGTCCGTGTTTGCTCTGCTCCTTTTTTGTATTGTTTAATTGACCTTTGAGCTTGAATACTGTTCGTCATCTCCATATATTTCACTCTATGATGGATACAATGACCATGTCAGCAAATACAATCTATCAATAAGTCAATTGCTGACTGACGATTTCCATACTAATTGTTGGGAAATTATTTACACACAGACGCATTTCCGTTATTTTTCCAACATGAAAAGGAGCACAAGGCAGGTGTAATCGGTCGGCAGGGGATGCTCACCGCTTCATAGTACCTGATCCAACCTCTGTTGTTTTAGAGGTCGTGTTTGGACTTATGAGCTCAACTACTCTTCGTTATCTTCATATATTTCATACACCTTAGGCCTATGTAATCTAGTATTTTTTTTTCACTGAAATTTTTCTGGTGCTTCTGATAAATAATCCATTTATAATTTATTTGTTTATCATCTCTCCTTTATTTTGATTGTGTGCAATCCCGACAAATCCATGAGCTGCTTAATGTTCAGAATACCACAATGTTAGAATTCAATCACTTTCTCTTGTTTTCAGGTAATCGGCTAATGCAATATAGTGGAACTGCGACTGACTTCATTATATTGTTTCTGTGGATTGGAAGTGAGCACATGGAATTTCAGGGAATGGTGTAATTTCCCTCTATTCAATACATCTATGTAGATGTTTTCTCCTCTTCTTCTGGTCATATTTTACAGTAGCAGATGTGGCTGCTGCTATTGCAAACAGTCCACAGTCCATAGCATCATTCTGTTGTTTTGGAATTTTTGATCAAATTCTGATGAAACTTGTTGCAATTTATTTTCTCTCCGTCTCCAACAACATACAACAATTTTAAAAATAATTGGTGTAAGACATGTCACATGCATATTAGCAAAACAATTGCTTTGTTAGAGCTTTCTATGAAAAAAAAGTTGAAAATCTCCAATCCGTCTCCAATGATGAAGCAGTTCGTGATGTTTTTCTCGTCTTGAACGATCTAAAACCTGAGAGGATCATTCCTTTTCTTTTTAAGCGTCATTTCCACTTGCCAACTAAAGTTTTTACCTCTTGTCTTGAAAGACCTTTAACCTGGGAGGATAATCCCTTTTTCTTTTATGAAATATGTTATTTTTGTACCGAAAAACAAAAAATACAATTATATTACGTAGTACAGAAGCTTTACTATGTACTATAAAGTCGGATGAATGTAACATGCAGTCAAAATACTAGACTGAGACAGCAGCCACTAAGAGATTCATCAAAGGATTGAGAGTACTTAGATACAATAATGTTTTATACTTTTCTTTAGACTATTAATAATTAATACTTCGACAATTAATGGAACACTTAATTACTTAATAAGACAAATACTCGAAAGCAGTTAAGCTCACCTGCAATAAGAAAATCATATGGTTTTGAAATAGAAAATAAAAAAAAATTCACCAAAGTCGGTTATTAAAAGCAATTTTGGAAAGTGCATATGCATAATTAGAAGGGCATAGTAGGTGGCGCATTGCGCTATCGTTTACCGATCTTAGATAGGACTTTAGGGGGTATATCGAGTTGTGCTTTGTTTGAGAGGCCGTTTTTAAGTATTTATTTCTTTGCAAACACCAGAACAAACCAACACAAGGGAATGATAAGGAATCATCGGGAGTATTCCTTTTCGGTTTTTAGGGGTCTTTTAAACCAGACGGGGTCAATATTCTGATAGAAACTCTATTCTTTCTTCATTTTCCAAGAAAATTTAAATTTAGCTTATAACCCTTTTTCCTTACTCAGGTGACCTATTGCTATCTGTTTTTGTCTTTTGTCGTCGCGTTTTATATTTGAGCACATTAAACTTCTCTGTGACCTCTGTATCAAGTTCAATCAATTTTGATGTATAGAATCTATGGGTAAAAGGAAACCAAAAGTTGTGAATTTCATGTTCCTGGTTCTTTGGAGCCTAAGGGGTGGGGTTCAAACCATCAAAATTAATGTAACTTTTTAAAGACATCTTTATTCCTGGATATCGAACAGTCAGACTTTTTGAATTTAGAAAAAAAGATTAAGAATAGTTATCATGCTCAAAGTCAAAGCAAACAATACAAATGTTAGCATAGTCAACATGAACATCTGAAAACAGTGGTGAGATCAGGTGCCATGGATGAGTGGGCATCCCTAGTTGATTCACACCAGCCATGTGCTTTTTGTCATGGTCGAGTAACCGGAGAAATCATTTTCGATTTCAGTATAACTTTTCTTTCTTTTGAGATGATCCTTCTGGATGGCGGTATCTCTGCCTGCCGTACCACCACCACCCTCTGCGGCTATGGGGGCGACGGTCTGGGTTGCCTCATAATTCTCCAGGGTGGTGCTGGCAACGGCCGAGAAGAGGGAGGCGCCGTCAAGATCCTTTTGAGGTTTTTATAGATCCGGGTCTAAATCTTCTGAATCTGTTAAAATACGGTAAATTTAAGTTCATTTGAATATATGTAGAAAGTATGTCCTTTCATATGTGTATGATATAAGTATTTATGCATATATGTGATGTATAGATTAAACAAATAATTTTGCTAAAAATTTGTGTTAATTTAAACTTTCTGGTTTATTCCTCCTTTTTATGTCTTTTCTATATTAATTAACATAACCTAACAAGATGTGTTTGTGAAACACTGATGCCCCCGTTTGGCAGCTTATGGCGAAGGTTAAAGTTTCTTCAAATGCAAGTCAAAATCCAGGCCAAAAGATAAAAAATGTTGATACCCAAAGAAAGGTCTTGTCTCGAGGAATACACCTGTGCAATTTGAAAGACCTAGATACAACTGTTCAAAAGTTATGGCGAAGGTTAAAGTTTTTTAAATAAAAGTCAAAGGTCAAGGTCAAAGTGGTTGGTATCCAAAGGAAGATCTTGTCACAAGGATTACATCTGTGAAGTATGAAAGCCCTAGCACCAACCATTCAAAAGTTATGGCCAAAGTTAAAGTTTTTCGAAAGTAGGTCAAACTCCTAGGTCAAGGCCAAAGTGGTTGGTATCCAAAGAAGGACTTGTCACAAGGATTACATATGTGAAGTATGAAAGCCCTAGCATCAACCATTCAAAAGTTATGGCCAAGGTTAAAGTTTTTCAAAAGTAGGTCAAACTCCTAGGTCAAGGTCAAAAGGTGAAAGTGGTTGTTGGTATCAAAGGAAGGTCTTGTCGCAAGGATTACATATGTGAAGTATGAAAGCCCTAGCTCCAACCATTCAAAAGTTATGGCCGAGGTTAAAGTTTTTCAAAAGTAGGTCAAACTCCTAGGTCAAGGTCAAAATTGTTGGTATCCAAAGGAAGGCCTTGTCACAAAGAATACACATGTGAAGTTTGAAACCCCAAGCACCAACTGTTCAGAAGTTATGGCCAAGGTTAAAGTCTCATAAAATTTTGCAAAAGTGGGTCAGACTCTAAGGTCAAAAGGTCAAATATGATGGTACCCAAAGAAAGGTCTTGTCACAAGGAATACACATGTGAAATATGAAAGTCATAGCTCCAACCAATCAACAGTTATGGGCAAGGTTAAAGTTGACAACAGACAGACAAACAGATAAACAGACAAACAGACAGACAGGACAAAAACAATATACCCCCGGGATCTTTCGATCCAGGGGCATAAAAATTGCATAAAAATAAGATTGTAACATAATTTTGAATATTTGCACTATTATGTCGAGAGGGATAATAGAGGCAAGCTCTGGAGATAAAAATAAACAGATGCTGGCCACTAAGGTTTGACCTTTATCACCTGCATACAGGGTTTATATCTCTCAGTTTATTCGACACGCAATAGCATGCTCTATGTATAAACAATTAGTAAAACAAGATTTTTGACAAGTCGATGAATCAAGAATATCAACAGTCTCGTTTAAAGTTATCATTTCGTAAGTTCTATGGTCGATACAATGACCTTGTCAGCAAATACAATCTATCATTAAGTCAAATGCTGACTGACGTTTTTCATACTAATTGTTAGGCGACTATATACACACGGAATTGTCGACGGATTTTTCCGTTATTTCTCGATCATGACAAGGAGCACACGGAGGGTGGGACCGGTCGGCAGGGGATGCTCTCTACTCCATGCTACCTGATCCCAACTCTGATGTTTTGGAGGTCCGTGTTTGCTCTGCTCCTTTTTTGTATTGTTTAATTGACCTTTGAGCTTGAATACTGTTCGTCATCTCCATATATTTCACTCTATGATGGATACAATGACCATGTCAGCAAATACAATCTATCAATAAGTCAATTGCTGACTGACGATTTCCACACTAATTGTTGGGAAATTATTTACACACAGACGCATTTCCGTTATTTTTCCAACATGAAAAGGAGCACAAGGCAGGTGTAATCGGTCGGCAGGGGATGCTCACCGCTTCATAGTACCTGATCCAACCTCTGTTGTTTTAGAGGTCGTGTTTGGACTTATGAGCTCAACTACTCTTCGTTATCTTCATATATTTCATACACCTTAGGCCTATGTAATCTAGTATTTTTTTTTCACTGAAATTTTTCTGGTGCTTCTGATAAATAATCCATTTATAATTTATTTGTTTATCATCTCTCCTTTATTTTGATTGTGTGCAATCCCGACAAATCCATGAGCTGCTTAATGTTCAGAATACCACAATGTTAGAATTCAATCACTTTCTCTTGTTTTCAGGTAATCGGCTAATGCAATATAGTGGAACTGCGACTGACTTCATTATATTGTTTCTGTGGATTGGAAGTGAGCACATGGAATTTCAGGGAATGGTGTAATTTCCCTCTATTCAATACATCTATGTAGATGTTTTCTCCTCTTCTTCTGGTCATATTTTACAGTAGCAGATGTGGCTGCTGCTATTGCAAACAGTCCACAGTCCATAGCATCATTCTGTTGTTTTGGAATTTTTGATCAAATTCTGATGAAACTTGTTGCAATTTATTTTCTCTCCGTCTCCAACAACATACAACAATTTTAAAAATAATTGGTGTAAGACATGTCACATGCATATTAGCAAAACAATTGCTTTGTTAGAGCTTTCTATGAAAAAAAAGTTGAAAATCTCCAATCCGTCTCCAATGATGAAGCAGTTCGTGATGTTTTTCTCGTCTTGAACGATCTAAAACCTGAGAGGATCATTCCTTTTCTTTTTAAGCGTCATTTCCACTTGCCAACTAAAGTTTTTACCTCTTGTCTTGAAAGACCTTTAACCTGGGAGGATAATCCCTTTTTCTTTTATGAAATATGTTATTTTTGTACCGAAAAACAAAAAATACAATTATATTACGTAGTACAGAAGCTTTACTATGTACTATAAAGTCGGATGAATGTAACATGCAGTCAAAATACTAGACTGAGACAGCAGCCACTAAGAGATTCATCAAAGGATTGAGAGTACTTAGATACAATAATGTTTTATACTTTTCTTTAGACTATTAATAATTAATACTTCGACAATTAATGGAACACTTAATTACTTAATAAGACAAATACTCGAAAGCAGTTAAGCTCACCTGCAATAAGAAAATCATATGGTTTTGAAATAGAAAATAAAAAAAAATTCACCAAAGTCGGTTATTAAAAGCAATTTTGGAAAGTGCATATGCATAATTAGAAGGGCATAGTAGGTGGCGCATTGCGCTATCGTTTACCGATCTTAGATAGGACTTTAGGGGGTATATCGAGTTGTGCTTTGTTTGAGAGGCCGTTTTTAAGTATTTATTTCTTTGCAAACACCAGAACAAACCAACACAAGGGAATGATAAGGAATCATCGGGAGTATTCCTTTTCGGTTTTTAGGGGTCTTTTAAACCAGACGGGGTCAATATTCTGATAGAAACTCTATTCTTTCTTCATTTTCCAAGAAAATTTAAATTTAGCTTATAACCCTTTTTCCTTACTCAGGTGACCTATTGCTATCTGTTTTTGTCTTTTGTCGTCGCGTTTTATATTTGAGCACATTAAACTTCTCTGTGACCTCTGTATCAAGTTCAATCAATTTTGATGTATAGAATCTATGGGTAAAAGGAAACCAAAAGTTGTGAATTTCATGTTCCTGGTTCTTTGGAGCCTAAGGGGTGGGGTTCAAACCATCAAAATTAATGTAACTTTTTAAAGACATCTTTATTCCTGGATATCGAACAGTCAGACTTTTTGAATTTAGAAAAAAAGATTAAGAATAGTTATCATGCTCAAAGTCAAAGCAAACAATACAAATGTTAGCATAGTCAACATGAACATCTGAAAACAGTGGTGAGATCAGGTGCCATGGATGAGTGGGCATCCCTAGTTGATTCACACCAGCCATGTGCTCTTTGTCATGGTCGAGTAACCGGAGAAATCATTTTCGATTTCAGTATAACTTTTCTTTCTTTTGAGATGATCCTTCTGGATGGCGGTATCTCTGCCTGCCGTACCACCACCACCCTCTGCGGCTATGGGGGCGACGGTCTG